>NC_133396.1:81750852-82053882 GCF_047511655.1 Castor canadensis | reverse complement strand
TGCGGTCAGCATACCTATTACCTCCTTCCTGAGACCCTACTACTGGCTTCTGGAAGGCTCGGCCTGCCATCTCAAGTAGGGCATTCTGATCATACCCTGCAGAATACTCACTCATGAGGCCTCTCAGAAGGGCACAGAGAGAAGCAAAAGACAATGTGGTGGGACTGGAAGGAAGGGCTGCCAAAGACCAGGGTGGACTAGGGAAGTCAGAGCATCTTCTTACTGGATGTCTTGCAGTGTGATATTGATACCCCTTTTTCTTCTGGGGTGGAAGGGATGTAGTCACCATCATGTGGAGTTCTGACACAAGGACAGTAAATTCTCAATTCATTTTCATTCCACAGTGTTCTATAAGATTATTCTTCCTCGTGTCCCCACCACAGCCCCCTGCATTTACTCAGGAGTACCTTCTGATGTTTCTGTCTGGCCTTAGTTTTTCCCTCTGGAAAATGACATCACAGTAACCTTTATTGAGGCCTCCCTTGCCATCCAAGGACTTCCTCTATTCTTTTGGACAGCTTCAGACACTTTTCCAGGCCTGCTTGCAGCACATGGGGTAGGCATTGGCGTTCTGACTATTCTGGGAAGATGGAGACAAGGAGCTTCCCTTTCACCTGGTGATTTCCTCTAACTTTAGAGCCTTGCTTCCTTGCCACAGTAGAGGACTGTGGCAGAACCCTACTTGCTTGGCTTCCTTGGCCATCCATTGCTCCTTCCTGTCCACTCTTAGCCACCACAGGCCACCTTGCTAAAGCATAGCTTTGCTCATCTTATCTCCCTGTTTGAAACAAATATATGGCTATTACTGAGGAGGGGACAGAGCTGGCTTCACAGAGCTTTTTGGGATAAGGACGTGGGGTCCATTGAAGGAGTGAGTAGGCTGCCAGAGGAGCACATGCTCTGCCCCTGCTGTGACCAGAGGCCAGGGTCCCAGACAACCTTCAGAATATCCCACTTTAAAACTCAGTCATGGTCAGGCTGGTTTTGAACTGGGCACGACCCTTGAAGAGGCAAAAAGGTGGAGGCCCAGACAAAATTGAGTCTTATCTAAAGAGTAAGTTATAGAGAAGTGAAAGAGCCTGGATGAGACAGTAACTCCAGGATGAAATGACACTTGCCTTGGATGCTGGGTGCTGGGACAGTCTTAAAGCTCCCAGTTCAGGTCCTTTGACTGCAAGGGTCCAAACAGAGACCAGAATGAGTTTAGCTTAGGGAACACTAGATAGAAACTTGGAGTTTAGGCTTAATGTCTTCCAAGATTATTTCCAACTTGAAGTTCATTCCTTCTTTCTTGCCATGTACATTTATTTGGTACCTACTGCATGCCAAGTATCTTATTCTAGATTGGAAATATGGCTCGGGTCTTGCATGCAGAGACCTCAGTCTAGTGTGTGGGGGGAAATGGAAAAGAAAACTGAATTTAATGTAGAAGACTGAAGGAAAGGTGATCTGAGAAGCCTTCTTGAGGAAGTGCATGCTGAACAGAGTTTCAACGAGGAGCCAGTTCCTGGCCAAGGCCAGGTGCACACAAGAGCATGGAAATATGAGAACTTGGCCCCTGCAGGAAACTGTCTAGCCAGAGGCTAGAAGATTTGGTAGGGCTGAATCATTGCTGTGTGACTCTGTGGTTAGTAGGGAGGCTGGGGATTTAGAATGGGAAGCTTCATGTCAGATCTGAGTTTTAGGAAGATTGCTGTGGGAGAAGGGGGCAGAAGGCAGAATAAACCAGTGGAAATCCCTGTGAAAAGTGCCAAGCACATGGCTTAGGGATATAGAAATGGAGATATTAACAGAGACAGCTCCAGGAGTTACTACAAGACAATCTCTAGGGAAGGACAAAAGAGGTGATGTTGAGTTGGACCTGAAGGATGAGAAAAAACAGCCATGTGAAAAGGTGGCGCCAAGAGGGTTCCACAGCAGAGGACCTGAAATATGAGTAAGTCTGGAATATCCGAGAAGACTGGTGTGGCTGCACACAGAGAGTGCTGGAGGTGGTGTAGGGAGAAAAGTAGAGCAGGGGGAGCTTGGGCACACTGGGTCTCACTCACTGGAAAGTTTAGGATGTTAACCTAAGTGTAATGAGAAGCTAGGGAGCTTTACCAATAATGTTATTTACAGTTGATTTTTATTTGTTCATTGGTTTTGTGATTTTGCAGTGCTGGGAACTGAATTCAGGCTTTGCCCATGCTAGGTAAGTGCTCTACCACTGATAGATTGACACTTTATTTTGTTTTATTTAATTTTTTTGGTGGCATTGGGGTTTGTACTTGGGGCCCCATACTTGCTAGGCTAGCACTCTTAACACCTGAGTCACTCCGCCAAGCCCTTTTTTGTGATTTTCTTTTTTTGTGTGTGTGATAGGGCCTTGATGGAGAATTATTTTCCTGGGGCTGGCTTCAAACTGCCTTCCAAATAGCAAGTTACAGGTGTGAGCCACCAGTCCCTGGCTCCATGCTTGATACTTTGGAAAGTCCACTCTACTGTGTGAAGATAGACTGTAGAGTGCACCTGCAGGCCAGATCCCTGTAGGAGTTGTTGGAGAGTTGCTGGGGAGCTGCCCAGCAGGGAACTGGATATGCAGGAGAAGGTCTATTCTAGAGATAAAGACCAGGAATCATTTGAATCTGCGGATAGATAGAACCTTGGTTTAGGTGAGGCCCTGTAGGTAGCATATTGTGGATCAATAGTACAAGACAGGGGGAAACTATGAAACCACAGAGGACAAGGAGTGGCCAGAGAAGAAAAGGGTAGTCAGAGGGATTTCAAAGAGAGGCCACCAAATGCTACAGAAATATAAAGCTCAGGCTGAGCATCCCTTCTCTGAACTGCATGGGACCAGAAGTGTTTTGGATTTTGGATTTGCATGTAGCCCGAAGGTAGTTTAATGCAGTTTGTGTGTGTGTGTGTGTGCCTGCATTTTGGCTGTTGTATGAGGTCAAGTGTGGGCAATTTCCCTTTGTAGCATCATGTCTGCCCTCAAGTTTTCAGATTTTGGAGCCTTTTGGATTTCAGATTTTTGGATTAGGGATGCTTAACCTGTATTACAATATGAATATTAACAAGTATATATTAGATTTGGGGGCATGGAGGCCACAGATAATCTTTAATATGGGTCTTCCTGAGACACAGGGAGGAGCTGTGTCAACAGAATTGAAGAAACAGCAAAGGGTGTGAGATCCTGCATGTCGAATGAAAGATTTGTCTGCCACACAAGGAAAGATACACCTGCTTCTTTTTTTTTTTTCTCTTCAGTGATATTTATTGAAAACATAATTACCATAATTCATGTAATACTTGTTCACACAATTTTTTTTTAATAGCTCCATAAGAATTTATTAGATACTGTGTTTTATGTACTTTTTTTCCTTTTTCTTTTATTATTCATATGTGCATACAAGGCTTGGTTCATTTCTCCCCCCTGCCCCCACGCCCTCCCTTACCACCCACTCCGCCCCCTCCCTCTCCCCCCCTCAATACCCAGTAGAAACTATTTTGCCCTTATTTCTAATTTTGTTGTAGAGAGAGTATAAGCAATAATAGGAAGGAACAAGGGTTTTTGCTGGTTGAGATAAGGATAGCTATACAGGGCATTGACTCACATTGATTTCCTGTGCGTGGGTGTTACCTTCTAGGTTAATTCTTCTTGAACTAACCTTTTCTCTAGTACCTGTTCCCCTTTTCCTATTGGCCTCAGTTGCTTTAAGGTATCTGCTTTAGTTTCTCTGCGTTGAGGGCAACAAATGCTAGCTAATTTTTTAGGTGTCTTACCTATCCTCACCCCTCCCTTGTGTGCTCTCGCTTTATCATGTGCTCATAGTCCAATCCCCTTGTTGTGTTTACCCTTGATCTAATGTCCACATATGAGGGAGAACATACGATTTTTGGTCTTTTGGGCCAGGCTAACCTCACTCAGAATGATGTTCTCCAATTCCATCCATTTACCAGCGAATGATAACATTTCGTTCTTCTTCATGGCTGCATAGAATTCCATTGTGTATAGATACCACATTTTCTTAATCCATTCGTCAGTGGTGGGACATCTTGGCTGTTTCCATAACTTGGCTATTGTGAATAGTGCCGCAATAAACATGGGTGTGCAGGTGCCTCTGGAGTAACAGTCTTTTGGGTATATCCCCAAGAGTGGTATTACTGGATCAAATGGTAGATCGATGTCTAGCTTTTTAAGTAGCCTCCAAATTTTTTCCCAGAGTGGTTGTACTAGTCTACATTCCCACCACCTGTTGTTGGTGGTGTTGCTGATGATGGCTATTCTAACAGGGGTGAGGTGGAATCTTAGCGTGGTTTTAATTTGCATTTCCTTTATTGCTAGAGATGGTGAGCATTTTTTCATGTGTTTTCTGGCCATTTGAATTTCTTCTTTTGAGAAAGTTCTGTTTAGTTCACTTGCCCATTTCTTTATTGGTTCATTAGTTTTGGGAGAATTTAGTTTTTTAAGTTCCCTGTATATTCTGGTTATCATTCCTTTGTCTGATGTATAGTTGGCAAATATTTTCTCCACACCTGCTTCTTTAGGAGACCTCGGTTCCCACTCATATTAGAAGGCTTTGCTTAAGTAAGGACTCAATGAATATTGTGGCATTTTTGTGTACTTGTTGAATTTTTGTCATCCTTTTAAACTTAGCAATCAGAACATGTATGGCAGCTCTTGGTATGGTTGTAAAACCCATCCAGAGCTCTGGCCATCCAGCAAGCCCTTGCAGAGTGGCTGTTGAGAAGAAGACACAAGTTATTCTCCATACCCCAACTTCAGAAGTCAGGGAGATACTGAAAGCAACCTTGCCTTTAAAAAAATCATAGCTATCCTGACTATAGGAGGAATATATTCTTATTGTAAAAAAATCTGGAAAGTACTGATAAACCTGAAGAAAATACATTAGTCTACTCTTACCCACTAAGAATATGTTCCAAGACCTTTGGTGGATGCCTGAAACCACAGATAGTACAAAACCCTACATACACTATATTTTTCCTATGTAGACATACTGATGATGAAGTTTAATTTACAATTAGACACATTAAGAGATGAAAAATAACTAACAGTTATAACAATATACATGTGAATGTAATCTCTCTCAAAATGTTACTGTACTTTCACTTTTTCATGTTAAGGAAGCACTTTATGACTTCTTCTTGGTATAAAGTGATTATGAAATTTCCCAAATCACTGTTCTTGTGCCTTGGGGGCCATTATTAAGTAAAATGGGGGTTACTTAGACACAAGTCCTGCAATACTATAATAGCCAATCTGATCACAGAGATGGCTACTAAGTGACTAAGGGCAGGTAACATATACAGGGTGGATACACTTAACAAAGGAATGATTTGTGTTCTCATTTGGCAGAGCTGGATGGCTTGCAGTTTCATTATGCTTCATAGAATGGTAGGCAATTTAAAACTTCTAAATTGTTTTTTTCTGGGATTTCCCATTTAATATTTTCAGAGTGTGAGTAACTGAAACCCCAAAAATATAACTGTGGAAAAGGGGAACTTGCTATATAGATAACCTGCAATCCTACCACCAAAAGGTAATCATCACTGTTAGTATTTTTGGTACATTTTCCTTTTTTATCCTTATGCATTTCACACCATGGAAGTGATATTGTAGATAAAATGTTTTCTCCTTAAAACTCCATGGATTTTTTTCTCAAGACTATCAGCTGTCTTCTTTCATGTTATAAAAAGTTCTGAAGAAACAGCATTTTAAAGGCTACATAATATTTCACTGAGGGTCCTTTATCCCACTCAACCATTCGTCTATTTTTCAAATACCAAAGACTCTGTGGAAAACTATCATGGCAGCTTCTCAAAGAAAACATTAAAGAAAGAATTACCATATGATTCAACAATTCTACTTCTGGGAATATGTCCAAAGGAATTAAAAGCAAAGACTTAAGCAGATTTGCACAGTGATGTTCATAGCAGCATTATTCATAATATCCAAAAGGCGGAAGCACACTGATAGTTATTGATGAATGGATGAATGAATAAACAAAATGTGGCATATGATAAAATAAATATTGTTGAGCCTTAAAAGGAAGGGAATCCTGACACATGCAACGACATGGATGAACCTTAGAGACATTATGCTGAGTGAAATGAAGGAAACAGGAAAGGATAAATATTGGATGATTCCACTTAGGTATTTAGAGTAGTCAAATTCAAAGACAGAAAATAGAAGGTGATTGCCTGGAGCTAGTGGAGGGGAGGGTTAGTATTTAGTGGGTACAGAGTTTCAGCTGGAGAAGATGAAAAAGTTTGGGAGCTGGATGATTGAGGTTGTATAACAAGGTACTTAATGCCACAAGCTACTCCAAAATGTGGTCAAATGATAAGTTTGACATTATGTATATTTTACATTAAGAAAAACAACCCTAATGACCAATTTTTTGAAGTCAGGTTTACTGGGGTACAATTTGCATAGAGTAAAATTCATCCTCTAAAGAACTATAACTCTGTGTGCTTTGACAGATACAAGTGGTTAACTTAACTACTACCATAATCAAGATACAGAACATTTCTGTTACCCACAGAATTCCCTCATGCTCCTTTCTGATCAGTCCTTTTCCATATCTTCATTTCCTGGCAGCTACCAATTTGTTTATCTTCAGAGATATGTCTTTTTCAGAATATCAGATAAATGTGTGTAGCTTTCTGGTCCTGGCTTCTTGCACTTGGTGTGGCACTTGAGATTCATCATGGTGGCTGTGTGTATCAATAGTTCACCCCATTTTATTGCTGCCTAGTATTCAGTTGTATGGCTGTGTCATAGTTTTGTCTCTTCACCAGTTGATGGACATTGGGTTTATTTTAAGTTTGGGCAGTTATGAATATAACTGTGATAAAAACTCTTCATTGCTGGATGAATTGGTAGGCATACGTAACACTGTAAGGAACAGCCAAACTGTTTTCCAAAATGGCAGACCATTTTGCATTCCCAGCAGTAACATATGATTTCTGGTTGCTGTGCATTCTTACTAGCATTTGCTGTTGCCAGGCTTTCTATGTTTTGTTTCGTTTTTGTTTCAGTCTTATAATTGGTGTATAATAATAGCTAACTATTATGGTTTAAATTGCATTTCCTTAATGTTTTATAATGTCATATCTTTCCTGTGCATATCTGCCCTCTATATATACATCTCTCTTTGTTGAAGCAACTCTTCACTTCTTTTCTTTTTTTTTTTTTTCTTTTGTGGGACTGGGGTTTAAATTCAGGGCTCTACCACCTGAGAGGCGCCTCCAGCCACTTTGCTTTGGTTATTTTGGAGAACTATTTCCCCAGGTTGGCCTCAAACAGTGATCCTCCAGATCTCAACCTCCCAAGTTAGCTAGAATTATAGATGTGAGCCATCGGTGGCTGGCTAGCTGTTTACTTCTTTTGGCCATTTTTAAATTGGGTTGTTTATTATTTAATTGTAGGTAATTTTTATTCTGTTATAGATACTGCTTAAATATCTATATTTAAGGTATTTATATATATAAATTCTATGTAAACAACATAAAACATGTGAACATTTTAGGTACAATATCATATGTAAAAACCTCATTTTGGAGTAGATACTTAAAACAATATCCTAAAATTACTGGTCCAAAGAGAGGGAACAATTTCAACACCCTTATACACTTACTGTTCAACAGTTTATAAAATGTCCTTACAAAGGTGGTGATTTGATAGGCGTAATAGGCTGTTATGTTGTATTCTTTTGAATTTCTTTGCTTCTATTGCTATGGAACTTTTAAATATAATCTTTAAATAGTCTATGATTCTTCTTTTGTGAATTGTCTACGTTTTGCCTTTTTTTGATTCTAGATTGCTAAAGAAGTTTGCGATTGCTGTATATAAGCGGAAGCAGTTACAGAGTATGTGAGGTTGACTGCCACAATTGGACATTTGCAATATTTTCATAAAATATTAACTTGGTCTCAGCTTGGTTTCTTTCATGCTCAGAAGCCAGAAGCTAATTTGCATAGCTGGCAAGGTAAAAATAACTTCAGAGCCAAAGAGAAAGATCACTGCCGTTAGGTTAAACTTGGACACTGGGTGACAGTGCTTCTTTAAGGACAGCAATCTCTTTGTCTAGACTCCATGGTTAATAAATGCACTGTATTGTTAATATTAATAGAAAGAGGTGTTCTTTCAAAGTTTTCTCTGCAAAAGTGGTCAGGCCAACTGAGTTTTACTATTGTAAGCCTTACTTCTGGATCCCTCCAAGAATTCAGCATTTTACTTACTCACAATCAAAGGACAATTTCAGTTAAAATTATAATCACTTACTTTGTTTGTGTACACATATCACTATCAAATGGATTTGGGTAACAAACTCCTGTATATATGCACACTTCTGTTTAATTATTAAAACTGCTTGTATTTTTATTATATTCTAAATAGGTGCTAGGGGATGTAATATGACTCAGAAGTACTCAAATGAATTTTAGTTTAATGACTCTAAAAAGTAAAAAGCATTTTGTTTTCTCTAAAAAAATAACTCTAGTTCATTTGGGGTTCTATAGACAGTTGATATTTTATAATAACTTTACAGCTGCCTCTTCATCAATCCTGTAATTACAGGTTTGTCTTCTGTGAAAGTATGGCAAATTATTTAGGTTTTTTTTTTTAATACTCGCCATAGTAGAAGAAAGATGGCATATGTCTGTCATACAAATCAATCTCTCAGGCAGTTCAGGCAGAATAAGGAAAGGAGAACAATGAACAAATATGTTTTTCCTAAAATTTATGGATCTGTTTTCATGGGGTCATTCATTTGAGAAGTTTTCTATAAATTCAAACAGATTCTTTAAGCCAACTATTTCCCAGACAGCTAAAAAAGGGCAGTCCCACCCACAACACTGTGAGAAGGTAAACTTTATTACTTAGAGTTTTTTTTTCCTCCTACTTTGAAGAGCTCCTTTGGTCAGCTTTCCCATCTAATGTTAACCCTCAGTCATGGGTGTTTGATGCTTAGGGAAAGAACTGAGTTTCTCAAGAATCATGTGAATATAATTTTTTAGTCTCTAGTACATTGAAGAGGGAGCATTGTTTCAGTATTTTAGGAATTAAGCTGCTTCATAAGGTGATATCAAGGAAAAAAGCTTTCCTACTCTAAGAAAGACAAACATTGCATGTTCTCTTTCATATGCAGAATCTAGACATAAAAAGGAAAAGAATGACATGAGTGTAAAAGGGGGAAGGAGGAAGGAGGAGCTGTTTAGGATGTATGAACCAGCAGGAGAGACAAAGATGAAAGTGGGGTGTGTGTGTGTGAATATGATTGAAGTACATTATACACGTGTAGGAAAATAGAATAATGAAACCAGGTAAATTGTTTTAAAAAGGATGAGAAAGAGCAATAAAGGAGGTGAACTTGCCCAAAGCACATTATATGCATTATGGAAATATCACGATGAAACTCCTTTGTACAATTAATATACACTAATAAAAGGGCCAGGCCAGGCACAGTGACTCATGCCTGTAATCCTAGCTACTTGGGAGATAGAGATTGGGAGGTTTACAGTTCAAGTCCAGCCCAGGTAAAAAGTTTGTAAGATTCCCTTCTCAACTAATGGGTGTGGTGGCAAGCACCTGTCATTCCAGCTACATGCGGAAGCACATCTTAAAATAACCAACACCAAAATGACTGGGGCCTGGGCTCCAGTGGTCAGTGGTAGAGTGCCTGTCTAGCACGTGCAAGGCCATGAGTTCAACTCCTAATACTGCCAAAAAACAAACAAACAAAAAGCTTGCCCATTCTCTAATTGTATGGTTTTCTTTTTTACCTTGTATGTCTCTTGGCTTATGTAGGTCTGGCTAAGCCTGTTATGTCACTTGCATTTTGGCTTCTTTTTCCAAAGGGTATTATCTGGACAGAAAAGGTGAGTAGTTATTGTAAGTGACAGAAACCTACCTTGGACTCCCTTGAGCAACATGAGACTTTCAGGAAGGGGATGTCTCACATAACTACCATGTTGCAGAAAGATCCGGAAATAGCCAGGCCTTAGGAACTGCTGGCTCCATCTCCAGGTCCCGTGGAATCCTTCCTGCTGTCATCCATTCTTGCTTCTGTGGGGTCAGCTTTGCTCTTCCCTCTTGCTTCATCCAGCTCTCTTCTGAGAGAAAGAGAACTTGGCTGACAACAGCACCTGAGTCTTTGTTTTATGGCCTCAGCCGCTTCCAAAGAGATCAACTAAACTCTGTTGCCCTGAGTCCAAACATGCCAGGGAAGGCAACTCCTGTCCCTGAACCTACTGCACCCGGCAGTGCTGCACGAGGATGCTGCAGTTTTGGGGAGATCTACAGGGCTGGAGTGTGGGTGGAAGGCATTGGCAGTACAGGAAGTAGGCGGCCACACTGTGTGGATGGTGTTGGGTTGCATGGCTAGTCTCCAGTCAGACACTGGAGTTCATTAGTGCATTCTTGTAGCAAGGCCAGTGTTGGGGGCTTGACCCTCTCCCACAGCCAGGCCCTGCTTCATGCCTGGCTAGCCATCTCTCAATGGCTAGTTCCTGGTCCTGAGGGGGACCTGGCAAGGGAAAGTGTGTGGATTGAGGATCAACAGAAATCCCTCTCCAGTACTAGAAAAATAACTCAAAGAACATGTATTTATGTTAGCGAGTGCTTGCAGTGTGGGATTTCCCTCTGCAGCAATACTCCTTCCTTACCAGTTGCCAACTCTCTGAAGCGCAGTTCTGGTAACCATCACAGGATGCTGCAGTCATAGGGCAGCACAGAGCTGTGCAGAGAGGCAGCTGTGTGGCCATCCTAGAGTGAGTGTTTGCCAATACTTGCGCCTTTGGGATATATTGCTAGCTTTTGTAGCTACCAAAAAGCACTCCAAATTTTGATCTAAATTTCTGGGTTTCTGTCTCAGTTTGACTATTTATGAGAGAAAGGCAGGCTAACAGGTTTCTCTGTCTGAGCCTTAATTATTTCTTCCTCCCCTTCATCTTCTCCCTCCCCCTTTCCCTTCCCTTCCTCCTCCCCTCTTTCTCCTCCCACTCTTCCTCCTCCTCCCCTTCCTCCTCTTCTTTCCCCCTTATTCCTCCTCCTCCCCTTACTCCTACTTTTCTTCCTCCTCTTCTTCCCCCTTATTCTTCCTCCCCTTAATCTTCCTCCTCCTCCTCTTCCTCCTCCTCTTCTCCTTCCACCTCTTCCTGTTCTTGTGCCTCCTCCCCTTCTTCCTCCTCTTCCTCCTCCTCCTCTTCTTCCCCCTCTTCTTCTTCCTTCTTCTCTTTCTCTTTCTTCTCCTCCTTCTTCTCCTCTCCTTCTCCCCCTCCCTCTTCTCCTCTCCCTCCTCCTCCTCCTTCCTTGGTATAAGTGGGGACTGATCGAAAGCCTCATGCTTGCTAGGAAAGTGCTGTCCTACTTGAGCCATATGTTCCCAGTCCTTTTCCTTTTAGTGTGTTTTTCAGACAAGGTCTTGTGCTTTTGCCCAGGTTGGCCTTGAACTGCAATTAATTCTCCTACCTCTGCCTTCAGAGTAGCTGGGATTACAGTCATGTATCACCATGCCTGGCCCCTTAATTTTTAAACTTATGAAATGGGGATAGTGGTATCCAGATGGGTCAGGGCTGTATGAACTGTAAAACAATAAGGTAGTTTTCTTTTTCCCTTTATCATCACCTCTGGGCCCGAATGACAATTACAGTGCTTCTGCCCATGTCCTGGTATTTCTCCTTGCTGAGTCTGAGTGCATAATTGGGGAATTTTCTCAGAAAAGAGAAAGAACCTAGGAACATTTTAGGACCTTGGCCCCTGTTCTGTTATGCTAGGCTAAACAAATAAAACTCTTCTTTGTGTTTTTCTGTATTTGTTAGCTGGTATCATTTGGGGAAACTCCTCTTTGAACCAAGGCTCCCTTTGGACACACATTGGGGTCTCTCTTGATATACCTCTGGGAGGCATTTGAAAAAGAAAGTGAGGTGTTTCATTAATGTTGGTGTGGTGGCGTCTCCAACTTAAGACATGTGGCTTGGGTCATCCTGACAACCTCTCATTTCCCTCTGAGAAGGGTTGTGCATATTTTCTCCCTGTGTGGGTGGGTCTAGTTATAAACATGTGCCATTGCCTTTAGTCAGCATTAGGCATTGCTCCATATGAAGGAACCTTTATCAGAGGTCCTCCTATAGCAGTTCTCAACCAGAGGTGACTTTTGCTCCCACAGGACATTTGACAATGTCTGGAGACATTTTGTCACAACTGGTAGAAGGTAGGGTTGCTATTGGTATCTATTGGTAACAGACCAGGGGTGCTGCTAAATTTCCTATCATACATAGGTCAGCCACCAACAGCCAAGAACTATCAGTTGTCAGATGTCAGCACAACCTCTTCTTATGATGGCGTGGTTTAATTGTTGAGCTTTCAGTTGGTGGAGCAGGAGTTTTAGGCCACGATTTTTCGTGTCATCAAAAGGTATATTTTGGAACTATCCACTGAATTCTCTGAAATTTAATTGGGGAGCCCACTTTAGACTCCAGAAGTGGCTGCCTTACTTTTGTTACAAAAGACAAAGCCACTAGTTCCCTCCTGTAACTTCCACATAACTTATATAAAAGGACATGTTTGCCCTTCCCCATCCTCCCAAGAAGTATAGGGTTCCCTGTCTATCATTTATTATCTGTGGGACAGTCAAAGAAATAGAAGAAAAAGGAAAATTCCAGGTTGGCCATAAATTAACTCAGACCCATAAATGTTGAGTAATAGATACTACTAAACAACAAACAAAACAACAACAAAAAACCCTCAAAACAAATCATAAGCAGCTACTTTATGATGGGTTTGAAGTGTATGAGAGAGAGAGAGAGAGAGAGAGAAATCTCAAGACTGCACATTTTACTTCAGGCACTGGAAGATAATGGAGAACAGGATCCCTCCTTTCCCAAGTTCTTGGAAAAATTCAGTAAAACCTTTCAAGGCAAACTGTTTCATCGTTCTGGGAAAGCACCAAGAAGCTGAAGCTACACAATGCTGTTATAGAAACCACTCACTTTGGTGCATCCTGACCCCTTGAGAACAGACTCCCTAGAGAGGATGTGTGTGTTGCTGGTCTCTACACCTGGAATTTTCAAACTTTGGGTCAGCCACAACTAGAGGATCATGGAATTTATGTAGTTGTTTGCAACAAGCAGGAAACATAAAAAAGAATAACAAAAGAGAAAATATATCACACAGAAAAGTGTTTTATGAAACATAAAATTATATATATGCATCCTGCTTGCAATGTAAAATACATTTATGACTGTAGCCTATGGTAAACAAATAAGGTGGGGGTGGGTTGAAAACTCTTGTTCTAGAGCCTAGGTCAGTTGCACACTCTTCCATTATCTTTCCATCCCTAAACCAGTCAACTCAGAACAATGGACGACTTACTTAGATTCATCTAGGTTCACCCACAGGGAGTCTAGAGAGAGGCTGACCTCTGCAGCATGCATGACCTCAGGATAGCTCTGCTATCAGGGAAATTGCTTTGAAGAAGGCAAGCAGCAGCTGCCCCTCTGGAGGGTGTATGGAGCTAGAAGGTGGCATTAATTCCAGTATAGAGACCAAGATCAACACTTGGCTGTAGTAACTGGGCCTAGGGTTGGAGAAAGGTGAGAGACCAATGGTTCAGTCAGGGAAATTATTTAATTTTTTTTTTTTTTTTTTTTTGGCTGTACGGGGGTTTGAAGGCACTCTGCCATTTGAGCCACTCCAGAAGTCCTTTTTGCTTTGCTGTGGTTATTTTGGAGATAGGGTCTCACTTTATCCCCTGGCTGGCCTGGATCTTGATCTTCCTATTTGTGCTTCCCTTGGAACTGGGATGATACCATGCCCAGCCATTGGTTGAGATGGGGGTCTTGCCAACTTTTTGCCTGGGATGGCCTCGAGTTGAAATCCTCTTGATATCTACCTCCTGGGTAGAGTAGCCTAGATTAAAGGCATGAACCTTCACACCCAGCTCAATCAGGGAAACTCTTTTGAGCTCAGAGTAGCGATGTGGTTGTGGTTGACTGATTTCCATCACCACATTTGAGCCTCTGAGTTTCAGTTCTTTGAGCACTGCTAGGCTTAGTCCAAACTAACACACCTTAAAAGTCTACTTTATGGCACTTCTCAGTTCTTTAGATTCTTCATTCTCCATTCCACCTGACTCACTAGGTTTCAGCCAGACCAGCTTAGTTTCAGGTTTTCAAACACACAGATCTCCTGTCTACCACTGGTCCTCCTGTGCATGCCTTTCCCTATGTTGAGGTGCTCTTCATCTGTGTGTCTACACTCCATCTTTGAGTCTTTTTTCCTGGACCTTCTAACTCACTACAAATTGTGGTCTATTTAGTGCCTGTATCTTTCATTAAGTTTCCTGAGGACAAATGCTATCCCCATCTTTTCCTCTATTAGGTCTTGAGTGGGTCCTGGGCTCTTTGATGGAGCTAATCCCACTAGCATCACGAGGGCCCCAGCACAGTGGGTGGAAGGAGGAGAAGGCTGCTTGCAGGGACTGGGAATTGGGCTGGCCTGACCATTGGCTTTCCCTTTCCTAGCCTCATCCTCCCTCTAATACATTTTGGTCAAATTGGGGTTTATTTTTGCTGTTGTTTTGACTTGTCTCTATGTGAACAGTTGAATACACAGGACTTTTTCTTTTTTAATAAAATGAAGTGAAGTCTCCAGAAATTGATTCCCAAATCAAATCATACTTTCAGTAATTTATTTAAAGGAAATGGAGAACAAAACATTCTGTGTAATGCAGAGGACTTTTGATGATGCATCATAATGATTTACACGTGTGGTTAAATCACCCTCAGTTTAGCTCTCCAATTACATTGATGCCATGGGCCCGTACAGCTCCACAGATGTGTCTGTGGATAAGTCTGGCCAATCTTCTCTGGTCAGAGTGTATCAGCACCCACAACCCTTGAGTTGGAGTATTTCTTGGGGCCATAACAGATGGAAGTTTCTCCCATCAGTGAGTCAGCTTTGAAGTGAGTTGGGAGGATTTAATTAATTATCATTGACAATCAGACTTTTATTCTGGGGTGTAAGAACCACATGTAACTAGGTGTTGAAGTATTGAACATCTCTCAGAATGTTTCAAGGAGGGGGAGATGGGTGTGAGCTGAAGGAGTGGACACCACCTGGGCAGGCTGTGGCTAAGGATCTCCCTCAGAGCTGGAAGTGGTCCAAGAGGTCCTCCTGCCTCGCCACCTCATTTTATAGGTGAGAAAGTGAATACATTCTTCCTCTTCTTCTTCTGCAACAGCAATCCATCAAGTACTTTCTAGGAGCCAAGTGGTTGTAGATACTGTTTAAAAAAGTTATTTACTTATTTATTTAGATGGTCCATGATCTCCCTTTTGGGTGAGCTCTTGGTGGTTGTGGGGTATTGCTTACCTTGGAAGTGGTACAGAACTGTCCCAATACGGTTAGATGATGTTCAGTGGAACCTGTGACTTAAGGAGAAATTTCATTTCCTCATTTCCCCCACTTCTGGAGCTGCATTCCTCATGTTCTTTAGCTCTGGGACCCTTTCTCCATCTTAAAACCAGCAGCAAGGATAGCATCTTGCTTCAATTCTCACATTGTTGGTTTTTCTGTATCTAATCTGCTTTCCTGTCCTAAGAACATTTGTGATTGCATTTAGTGACCAACTGGATAATACAGGCTGATCTCTCCACCTTAAAATCCTTAATGACATGAGGGAACTTATTTTCATCAGCTCAGGTAACATTCACAGGTTCCTTGGATTAGGACCCAGCCAGCCCCACCACACCAAGGTTCCTGCTTTCCTGTTTGCCCAGCCTAATGTTCCAATATCCATTCAATACTGTGAGCTGCTGACATCTTCTGTATGTTATACCTTTTCAGGGGGATTGGGTGGTGCAAAGTTTTTAGCTTTAAGACGCTAAAATCTGTTTCTCTTGCTTATGAACAGGAACTACTGTGGTACATCAGTTCATCAGTCTTCAAAGAAGGCATTATGCCCATTGTACAGATAAGAAAACTGTAGCACACAGTTTTACATAGATCCTGGAAGTGGGATTTGAAGTTAGCCAGATTGGCCAGCATGCATATTACCCCTTTCCTTAGAATTCAAATTCCAAGCACTTTAGGATTGTAGACCTTTTCCAAGGAGGAAATATAATATCATCTGGGCCCCAAGACCTAAATCATGTTGTTTAGACTGGGAGAGAAAGAAAGGGGGAGGTGGTCATGGCAGGGTGGAGGCTGAGAGCCAGAGGTGAATGCAAGAGATGCTTTAGAGGAAAGACGTGACAGATGTTGGTGCCATCTTGGAAGGCCAGTAGTAAGAGAAATGAAGGACCCAACCACTATGGAATGCTTTTAGTGGACACAGCCACTCACTATGTGGACTATGCAAGAGAATAACATCCAATTTCAGCTC
This sequence comes from Castor canadensis, assembly GCF_047511655.1. NCBI lineage: Eukaryota > Metazoa > Chordata > Mammalia > Rodentia > Castoridae > Castor > Castor canadensis. The sequence continues at coordinate 82,037,488 of NC_133396.1, read as the reverse complement.
TGCCAGGAACCCAACTAGAATTAGACTCCTTCCTGCCTTCTCCTGGTTGCCTCATAATGTAAGTTGGTTAAACACTTAACACTCTTTGCTAGTGTTAATCCGCCTGTTTTCACAGATGCTAATTAATTTCACAGATGCTAATTAATGGTCAACTTACCTTTCAAAAGTGAATCCAGTTCTCCCTTGGTGTTTTTATGGGCAGAGGCAACAGGTCATTTCTGAAGCTCAGGAGGCAATCCTGGGCCTAATGCTTAAAAGACCCTTGGTTTGTTTCTCTTTCTACCAGGCAAGAGGAGAAAAGAAATGGAAAATGCAGCCTCTCTTCCTGAACAGTATAGCCGTATGCCTCTGGGGACAGCAGAGAGCTTTGGTTTTTATTAACTTAGCTTTGGATTTATCCTGGGTGACCACCCTCTGTTTTTTTGGCACGTGTGTCTCTCCATGTGTGTAGATATAAGTATCTCAACAGCCTTTGTTGCCACTTTAAGCAATTTTATAGTACATGGGAAAGGGTTTTGGAAGAGATCAGTGCTGAATCTGTGGTACTTGGTGGTTTGTGGCCTTTGAATGAAGGGAATCAACTTTACTCACCTGTTTAGGGACAGAACATTGTGACCTGGTATTTTTGGCTACACACTGGACTAGGGAACAATGGAGCTGACCTGTTCTAGGACAATATCACACAGCATGATGACAGAATGGGAAGAGAATTGACTTTAACATCAGAAGAGAACTGACTTTCACTTTTTAACCTTTGAATTTTTTCTGAGCCTTGTTTTCCTCTTCTATGAAATGGAGACAATAGTCATATTGGGGTATTTTTGAGCATTCAATGAGATAACATGTAAAAATGCTAGCAGATAGTAAGCATTCTATATTTGCCACTGCAGTGTTTCCTATATTTGAAGTGCTCTGTAACACCTCAGTTATTATGCTTCAAGGTGTGTTATTTTAAGTCACAGTCTGCACTTGGTAGCAGGAGTATAGATATCTCATGGCTGTCTAAGTGAGACCCCTGCGTAAATACCATGTATTCACTGCTCTCTTTCAAGTTTGCTTTACTCTTATTCTCTGTCCTGTGTGAGCTTTCCTGCTTCTCTGGCATTTGCTTCTCCAACAGCCTTTATTTCTTATTTTTTTTCTTGTCTGCATCTCCATGTTTTACTAGTCACTTTCCCAGCATCTTATTCTCCTTTCCCACTGCCATGTTTTTCCTTCCATGCTTGAGCCTTCTTTGCTTTTCAGTTTTGTCTTTCTCCTTCTCCCTTCATATACTGAAACATACCTGTTAAACTCGGGATTGAGGATGGAGTTTTTATTTCTAGCAGCTCTTTGTATGACATGAAAGAGCATCTCATGAGTACTTGGGTATCCTAGGAAACAGCTGTAGTTTCTGAGCAGTGCAGGTTCTGCACACTGCATTTGTAGACACAGTGAAAGGAGAGTTTCACGTCTGGGCAGAAGAGGAGACTCAGTGCCATGTGCCTTGCCTTTGTTACAGGAGGAAGCAGAACAGTGACCCATTTTCCTGTGGTTCTGCACCGCTTTACCTATCCTTAAAGTTTTTCTTCATCTCTCTCCTCTTGGCTTTACTTTTTTTTTTTTAATCTCTGTCCTTTTTTACCCCAGTTCTATTTTCCATGTTTCTCCTTGTTCTTTTTTCTTTTTAATTTTCCCTACTTATTAGAAGTTATACCACCCTATCCCTGATGTTTTTCTTTGACCTTAGAAAATAGAGTCAAAAGCCACACCAGAGATTCTTCTTTTCAGCTAATGGACAAACATGTGGAGAACGTCCAAAACTTGTACAGATTCTAAAGTTCTTTTTTGAGAGTAGGATTTCTTTCTGTTTCCTATTTTGAGGTAATGCAAATGTAGAATTATAGAGTCTTAAAGTCGAAAGAACTCTCCACTGGTCAACCCACTGTGGGTGCCCATCACTCCTTCTCCATAGCCCTGAGTTTGTTCTTGAATACAGCTAGCGCTGGGAGTGCCTCACAGCAGTCCACAGTGTGCCGGCCGTGCTGCTCCTTCACAGTCCCTGTTATGATTATGTTGTCCTACACTTGCATTTTTATTGGTACCTATTGATCCTGCATCTGCATAAACTTTCAGACAGTTCTGTTTTGAGTATTAAAGACTTGTCGAATATTGAAGGCACTTTAAGTATCTTCTTCTATACTTGAAATATTTCAGAGAGGTTCCTCCAAAAATAATTAAATACAATAAATCATTCTTGCTACCCTCTGACTTTAATAGAAAACCCAGTTTTCTAAATGACTCATTTCCCAGTGGTTCAGGATAGCTGAGAGTCCAGGAGAAGGTTATGAGAGATCAACAGTGTGTTCTTGCAGAAAGAAGACTAAAACCAGCAAATTTTAAATTAATCTTTATGACAGAAACAATGTTCATTGTGCACATTGTAGTTTCTAAAACACTCTTTTGTGTTGGTTTCATTTTGTGAGATAGGGTCTTGCCATGTAGCCCAGGCTGGCCTTGAACTCGTGGTCCTCCTGCCTCTGCCTCCTGAGTGCTGGCATGAACTGGCATGCTTGGTCCAGAGCACTCTTAATTCAGTGTGCAGAAAACTGTTAGAAACATCTCCCTAAAGAAGCAGTAAAACTACCCTGATGTAGCTAAAAGAAGATAACATATACTAATAATAAAGGTTGTTGCTGGAAGCAGCAGGTCAACAGAAAAAAAAAAAGAACACTCTTAATATTCATTACCATGTCATTTTATTTCTACAACTAGGCCATGGCAAATTCCATTTTGTAGATGAGAAAAGTGAGGCACCTAGAGTTGAGTAACTTGTAAAAAGTGGCCCAGTTCTCAAGTGAATGAGTCATGACCTTAACCTTTAACTCTTAGTTCTTTGTTATGTGTGTGTCCTTGTCTCCACCGTAGTACCTGCTTGGTCATGGAATTCCATGACATAAACTGTCTCATTAAGACAAGGCACTTGGTATATACAGTCTAATAGGATTCTTATGAATTTTTGTTTTCTTTTGTGTGTGTGTATTTCTGGATATATCTATGGAAGGTAGGAAAATGGAAGCAAAGAAACCCAGTCCAGGTCAAACAGTGGTTCGGGGACAATTGTAAAAATACTAATAATGTCAGATGACCATGGAAGTTACTGCCAACTGTGAGTGAGCATCAGTGTAATTGACTTGTTTGTTAAGAATTCTAAGTGTCCAGGTAAGAAAGAGTGAGTTACTACTTAATTGCAGTTAATCCAGAGGAATTCCCTGAAGGAGACAGGAGGTAAGGGAATTTAGGAAAACTTTAAAATAAAAAATGTGAGTGTCCGGTAGGTTGGAAAGAGGAGGAGGAGTTTGCCAAGGGGTAGAAAGGAGATTGAGGGACCAGGATTGGGACAGGTGTGGGGTGGATAGTGGGGACTTTGTATTGTTCTGTTCATGATTTGGGACTAGGATTCCAATATAATAACTTTTCTTTGTCTGCAAAGTGAAACCCAGATGGCTAAATTTAATTCCACTGACACCACGAGTGATTCACCCAGGCTCAGGTGCACCCACACACAGCTGGCACAAGCTCTGTGCGCTTTCCAGGCTGAGCCTGCTGCAGCCTCCCTGTGGAACAGGAGGGAAAAGACAGACTGTAGTAACCTTGCTCTTCTGTATTTCTATCCACAGCATCCTGGCCACTGCAGGAACCCACTTCAACACCCATGTGGACCTGAGGACCCTCCGGGCTGTGCGTGTGTTGAGGCCCTTGAAGCTCGTGTCAGGAATACCTAGTGAGCACTTGTTTTTTAATTACTGATGTGTCCTTAACTGGATCTGGGATCTAAGATAATTTGGGATAAATGGGAAACAATTCCTCCTGAAAGGAAGCCCTTGTAGTAATGCATAGTAGACATGCAGAAATTGGGCATAACATTTTGCACTTTTAAATTTAACTTTTCAGATTTAAATGATAATGGAATATTTTTATAGAAAATTTGGAAAGTAAAGAAAGCAACAAAAAGAAAATGAACATCACTCTTTATCCTCTCACTCAGAAATAACTTTTGCTAATACTGTGGTACATTTTTTCGTTCATTTCTTCCTGTGCATTTTAATATATTGGAATCATTACATATATGTAGTTTTGTATGCTGAAATAAGTATTTTATTTTCCTGACTTCAAAAATTCTGTATGTGTCACGCTTTACTTAACCATCTTATGTGACTGAACAACATATAAAAAAGATAGGTTATTTCTAGTTTTGAACTACTCTTACAGTACTCTGAAGAGTACTGCAAATCTTTTTCCAAATCTTGAATTATTTTCTTAGGCTAGAATCCTAGATGTACCATGTCTGGGTCAAAGATTGGGGCACTTTCTGAACAGTGGTTGTAGCAACTGTGCTTTACCCATAGTGGATGGAAGAACTGAGTTTGAGATAGAGTGACAGGGAGATCAACTTTCTCCCTGCTCTTGTCAGATTGATAGCTTAGCAGGAATAGGTCTGAAGTCTCCTTTAGGTAAGAAACACATTCTAACAATGTGTTTGGAATCCAGAAAACAATATAGATGAAACAGAAGACAGTATAACAGTAACTGATCAGAGAATGGTGAGGAGGAAGGAGGCGGGAGAAGAAGAAGATGCAATGGTGGTCCTCACCTTGACTTGTCCTGGCTAGCTCCTTGTGAACTTTCTCTGTCATCCTATGAGCAATGGATCCTTTCCTTGGAAGACTTGCCCTGCTCCTCCTCAAGCAGAGTGAACAGACCTGTCCTGTCAGGTGGTGCTGAGCGAGAGCTCCATGCCATCTCCCTTCCTCCCTCTAGGCCTGCAGATTGTGTTGAAGTCCATCATGAAGGCCATGGTGCCTCTTCTGCAGATCGGGCTTCTGCTCTTCTTTGCCATCCTGATGTTCGCCATCATTGGCTTGGAGTTCTACAGTGGAAAGTTACATCGAGCATGCTTCATGAACAATTCAGGTATGTGAACAATTGTTCAGAAGATGCACAGTTCATCTGCTTTTCCACGCTGGTCAAGGAGATAATTTCAGGACATGGAGCCTAGTTGGAAAAGTATGTTCTATCCCACTCCTCTGATTCTAGAGTTAGAATCAGAAATGCCCTAAGTCAGCAGCCTTCTTTTTTTTTTTTATTTTTATTGTTTTATTATTCATATGTGCATACAAGGCTTGAGTCATTTCTCCCAGTCAGCAGCCTTCTGAGGCACAATCAGCTTAAAGATCTCCACTCAAAACTGATACTGCAAAGCAAATACACTTCTAGGTTTGCAGTTGGAGGGTTTCAAATAGGCAGTTTCCATTCCCCATCCCATGGTAGAGGACATCAGAATGCAAACTAAACCCATCTGTCTGAATAAGATGCTTTATGCAGTAGCATCTTTGGCCACCAGGCCAGTGAGACCCATGAAACTTGACTTAGACTTGGGCCCCACTGGATCTATGGAGACAGCTTCCAAAATTTCATGTTCATCTCACATTCTCCCTCACTCTAGTTTGACCCACATGTAGTGTTGGAGACCTGAAGGAGCTTTTAGCTTGGTTTGGCAATGGGAGGTTGTGGGATGTACCAACCCCAAATTTTCATCTCTATATCTTATTTGTTCTTTTCAAGTTGAGTAAGTACCTAAGATGAAAGGGAGTGGGAGACAGGTTGCGGAATCCCAAATAGGTACCTTTTTTTTTTTGATAGTGATATTGAGGTCTTGAATTCAGGGACTCTCAGAGGCAGGGACCTTATCTCTTGAGCCATGCTCACAGTCCTTTTTGCTTTAGTCAGGATAGGTCTCGTATTTTTGTCTGATGCTGCCCTCACACCAAGATCCTCCTGTCTATAACATCTCTTGTCACAGACATATACCACTAATTACACCCAGCTTATTTGTTGAGATGGGGTCTCACTAACTTTTTTCCCCCCAGACTGGCCTTGAACCATGATCCCTTGATCTATGCTTCCTGAGTAGTTGGAGTTACAGGCCCAGTACCATGTGCCTTTACCATGATTTTTTTTTAAAAAAATTGTTTTGGCCGTACTAGGGTTTGAACTCATGGCTTTGTGCTTGCTAGACAGATACTCTACTTCTTGAGCCATACCTCCAGCCTTTTTTGCTCTGGTCATTTTTAAGATAGGGTTTTGCTTTTTGCCTGGACCCTGATCCTCCTGTTTATGTTTCCTACTGTAGCTGGGATGACAGGTATAAGCCAACTGTGCCCTGCTATTGGTTGAGATTGGGGTCTCATGAACTTTTTTCCCCCCAGGCTGGCCTTGAACCCTATCCTCTTGATCTCAGCTAAGATTACAGGTGTGAGCCTCCAGCTCCAATACTGTGTGAAACAAATCTTCAAATGACTTTTATTTTTCATTTTTACCTTTTATTCAAAGCCAGAGTCTGCTAGAAAAACAAGGAGTTAAAACCTACAAAAGGGGCTGTAGTTTAACTGTCCCCAAGAAACCTAGAGAAAAACTCGGGGTTTATTCTGGTATCTGAAGTTGGAAAATCAGTAAGATTCTGTCTTTATCTCAAAGTCTTCTGTATGATTCAGTCTCGCAAATTCCTGTGGTAGTTCAGGCGAGGAGGTTGGGATCTGCAGAGAGTAGAGGAGAGGCTCTGTTTTCAAAAGTGAATGGGAAACTTTGGGTTGCACACATGAAGTGAGACCACAGAGGGGAGGGAGCTGAGGCAAGAAGGGCAAACTCCTCTCTCTGGCAGTGAGTCACTTCTTTGTAGCTTCCTGGGGTAATTTCCAGCTCATGCTAATTACCATGTATTTTTATTCCCCACCCTCCAAATGTGTCTGCAGGTATTCTCGAGGGATTTGACCCCCCACACCCATGCGGTGTGCAGGGCTGCCCAGCGGGTTATGAATGCAAAGACTGGATTGGCCCCAATGATGGGATAACCCAGTTTGATAACATCCTTTTTGCTGTGCTGACTGTCTTCCAGTGCATCACCATGGAAGGGTGGACCACTGTGTTGTACAATGTGAGTAGAGCTTGGCGGGATGGGAGAGAGGGTAGAAGCCTGGAGGGAGGCTTCTGGGGTCGTTTGGGCTGCTCCATCTGGGGAAAGGAAAGACTGGGGATATGTTTTTTTGGGGGAGAGGAGGTTGAACTGTGAGAAGCCTTAGCAGTTCATATCCCTGCTTTGTCTGCCTTTTTGCTAAGTAGATGTACATAAGCCTCTTCATACAGTTAGGAGATTGCATTCTGTACTAGATGGGTGAACAAATGAGGTAAATGGATCACCTTAACAGTTATAGACTATTTTGGTTCCACATGGTGGTGGGGTACAGTGAGGTGAACTAGTAGATGTAGGGCTCTCGGTTACTGTGCCCAAAGAGCTCACCATCAGGTTGGGAAGCAGTTAACGTGGTTTTCAACCCCAGCTGCCCATTAGAATCAGCCAGGAGTTTTAGAAATTATATCGCCTGGGCTTCACTCCAGGCCAATTAAGTAGGAACATCTAGGGGCGAAGGCCTGTCATTGACATTTTTTTTTTTAAACTTCCTTGCTGATTTTAATATGCAGTTGCTGTCAAGAACTACTGCATTGCAAGTGCAGAGGAAACACGGTTAGCTGCCAGGCTCACCAGGAACACTTGCTGATAATTCAGCTTCCCATGCTCCCTCTGTGGACATTCTGATTTTTGGCAGTTTTGTATAGATGGTGAGAAGTGCCTTTTACAGTGCCCTTGGTGATCTTCATGATCGAATATGTTTGGCAGGTTTTGAGTTGGTATATAAGATAAGGCTGTTTAGCTGCCTGTCAGGGATGTTGGGGAATTCTGCAGTGAGACAGAAATTAACCATGGTGACCATGAAGTCTTTTCTGCCTTCCAGAGTCTGATTTTGAGAAATCATGAGGGGTTGGAGCTGTGTATGGTTTCATGCACATGGAACCTCACTGGGCAAGGCAGTTTAGGCAGATGGTAACAAAGAACTGTACCCTCTGTGCACCCAGCAGTGCCCCCAAGGCAGCTGCTGTTAGAATGGCACCTCTTTTTTTTTTTCTAATTTTTATTTTTTTATTATTCATATGTGCATACAATGCTTGGGTCATTTCTCCCCCCTGCCCCCACCCCCTCCCCCTCCCTTACAACCCACCCCACCCTCTCCCTCTCCCCCCAACACCCTCGCTACCCGGCAGAAACTATTTTGCCCTTATCTCTAATTTTGTTGAAGAGAGAGTATAAGCAATAATAGGAAGGAACAAGGGTTTTTGCTGGTTGAGATAAGGATAGCTATACAGGGAGTTGACTCACATTGATTTCCTGTCCATGTGTGTTACCTTCTAGGTTAATTCTTTTTGATCTAACATTTTCTCTAGCTCCTGGTCCCCTTCTCCTATTGGCCTCAGTTTCTTTTAAGGTATCTGCTTTAGTTTCTCTGCATTGAGGGCAACAAATGCTAGCTAATTTTTTAGGTGTCTTACCTATCCTCATATCCCCTTTGTGTGCACTTGCTTTTATCTTGTGACCAAAGTTCAATCCCCTTGTTGTGTTTGCCCTTGATCTAATGTCTGCATATGAGGGAGAACATATGATTTTTGGTCTTTTGGGCCAGGCTAACCTCACTCAGAATGATGTTCTCCAATTCTGTCCATTTACCAGTGAATGATAACATTTCGTTCTTCTTCATGGTTGCATAGAATTCCATTGTGTATAGATACCACATTTTCTTGATCCATTTGTCAGTGGTGGGGCATCTTGGCTGTTTCCATAACTTGGCTATTGTGAATAGTGCTGCAATAAACATGGGTGTGCAGGTGCCTCTGGAGTAACCTGTGTCACAGTCTTTTGGGTATATCCCCAAGAGTGGTATTGCTGGATCAAATGGTAGATCAATGTTTAGCTTTTTAAGTAGCCTCCAAATTTTTTTCCAGAGTGGTTGTACTAGTTTACATTCCCATCAACAGTGTAAGAGCCTTTTTCCCCGCATCCTCGCCAATACCTGTTGGTGGTGGTGTTACTAGTGATGGCTATAGAATGGCACTTCTTATGCTCACTTCCTTAGCCTGCCTTTGCCTTAAGGTCCCTCTGTTCCCCTTGGTTCTTCTCTTGATCTCTTCAATCTGATTCCACATGTGTAAAACTCAGTAAGTGGGACACAGTGTGGATTATGTATATAAAGCAGTCTTTAGAAGGAGTGCTGGATGTCATTTACACTGGAGGGAAAGAAAATGCTATGTCTTAGGGGAGACTACCAGATTGTAATGCCCACAGAGCAAGGATTGTGTGAATCCTGTACACGTGTGTACTTAGCAGATGGCCAATATAGTCAACCTTCCTTATTCATAGGTTTTTTTTTTCTTTTATTATTCATATGTGCATACAAGGCTTGGGTTATTTCTCCCCCCTGCCCCCACCCCCTTATTCATAGGTTTTGAATCTATGGGTTCAACCAATGGGGATTTAAAATATTCTAGAAAAATGTTAAGTTGCTGCTGACATGTGCTGTGTAGTATAGGTGTGTCTGTACTAATCACATATAGATTTTTTGTTCGTGTCATTATTCCCTAAACAACACAGTGCGGCACATACTTACATAGCATTTGTATTGTATTGGGTACATTAAGTAATGTAGAGATGATTTAAAGCATATGGGAGGATATGTGTAGTTATTTGCAAATACTATTTCATTTTATATAAGTGACTTAAGCAACCTCGGACTTTGGTATCCATGGTGGTCCTGGAACCAGTTCTCCAGACACCATGGCTAACTTTAATCTGTTCCCATACAGGATAAGCAAGGCAGAATCGAAAAGCTTGGCAGAAAAGAGTCACAGGCTACTATGCTAAAACTCCAAAGGGCAGAAGTCTCAAGGACCAGCCAGTGCTCAGGAAGGCCAGGGTTAGTTGTGACCCAGAATGCTTTGGAAGACACTCTAGGATTCTCACCAGCTATGGGAGGCAGCAGAAAGGAGGGAAGGAAGGCCATGTTGATGAGCACTGTCACCCCTCATTTGAGATGACTCCTTAAGGTCATCTCAGATGAGCCAGGTGCCTCAAGAAATTATAGCACTAGTCTTGCAGTGGCTAGTGTCATTTGTGGGGTTTTGGCAGTGATGTACTTCAGTTATATGTGTAGACTCACCTAAACGATGTGATAAATGCACTGAAAGCGTAAAAGGAGAAGTGTTGCATTTGAGAATACAAGTGTGATCTGTCGGTCTTGTTTAGCCAAGGCTTACATGGCTCTAACACATGCAGGAGCAAAGCTGAAGAACTGTTCAGCATTCTTGCATTAGTCTGTCCTTCCTCCCTTCTTTCCTCTTCCCTCCCTCCCTCCTTCCTCTATCCTTTCTCCCTTCCTCCCTCTTTCCTTCCTTCCCTCTTTCCCTTTCTTTCTTTCAACATACATTAACTGAACAGCTACTATATACTAGGCAGTGTGCTAAGTACTAGAAGGAGCAAAAGTGCCATGATCCCTGCCCTCGTGGTCCCTCTTTAAATTCCCATCCCTCCTTTTATCGTCAGCCATTGCAATGGAGGTTATACAAAGAGACAGTGATCTTTCTTTCCTGTTTAGTTTTGCTTCACAGAGGGAGCAGGGAGAAGACAGACTGTAGATCCTCTGAAACTTCTTGTTGTATCAGCTCCCAGGGCTGCAGACTCACACCCTCTGATGCCTGTTAGTCATTAAGCTTCAGTTTCCTAAAGACCTCCTGCTATGCTGATGGCTGGATCTAGGGATAGGAAAAGTAGTTGAGCTGTAGGATTGGTTCCCAAGAAGTACTTAGTGACTCATGGCCAGAATGAACTCATTTGCACTCTGAAAGGACATTACTTTTCAAAGCACTGGAGCTAGAACCGGGCATGGAGCCAGGAATTACTGGCAGAGGTGATAGCAATAGTTAGGTAGAGCTCTATGCCTTGATTCAGGGGAATTTGAATGAAAAAGGTGCCCAATTACCAATCTGTGGAACAAAGACAAAGTCCTTCCCTAAGAGAGCCAGCAAAAGCTAGGCTTCAATGGGACAAAGCCCTGGGGCATGAAGTATGACCCAGTCAGGGCTCTGTTGTAGGAGCTGGACACAGTTCCCAGTCTTAGGGTCTCCTACCACTGGAAGGGAAGGCCCAGAGAGGCTGACTGTTCCCACACTTGGGCATAGAGCTTAACATTTATGGTGGAGTCACATCATATGAGCTTTTTATTTACCCCAAGTCAACCATTAGTCTTGGAGAGAAAAGGGGTTGGGCAGAAGGAGGAAAGTAACCATGTAAACAAGTCTACCTACCATTCCTTTCAGTGTGTTATGCCCATTGAAAGTTGGAGACAGTGCCTAAATCTTGGATGAAAATTTGCAGATTCTAATATCAAGAGTATCTGACTTTTTTTTCTATTTAATTTTCATTTATACTTTGTAATGAAAAAATTTGTATATATACACACATAGTGGTTGCACACCGTGAAATTAACGAACTAGTTAACTTAGTATTATTACTGACTTGCTCTGTCTGAGCCCGGGGTTTTTGTCTAGCAATGTCGAAGGATGACAGTTATATACAATGACAGCAAGTAAAGCAGGAGTTTATTGAGATAGAAAATTAGCAAGGAGTAGAGCTCCCCGAGCTTGGAGGGGTCCCAGGAGAGGGTGCTGGAGAACTAATATGGTTTTATCCATTTACCCCAAAGCTAGCTCAATCTCTATGCTAATGAGGTGTGCAGAAAGCAGCATTCTGGTTGGCTGTGCCCTCAATGTTCTAATTGGTTGTGCTTTTTAAACTGTGGGGGGTTTGAATTCTCTATTAGTCCATGTAGTGTCCTCATTCTGGTACATCCTGGTTTTTCTTCTTTCTGCCCTTTAACATCACAGCTAGGTCATAATTGGGCTTCCCAGGGATTCTTTTGTCTTAGTTATACTGAATTTTAGCTAACTGCCTAACCTACTTGCTCAGTATGAGAAGTACAGGCATACATATATGTATGTTTCTGTACACAGAAATATCACTCACTGATCTATTACCACTCCCTCCACCAATAAAATGTATCATTTTCTCTTTTTCCCATTTGTCATTCCAGAAAGGTTCAGTCCACGCATACAAGCATACAGAGCACTTAGAGAAGGGAGCCCTATTTCCCAGTCCCTTGTCCATTCTACACAATGGTGGCAACAAGTATGCAAGATTTATTGGTGTCCATTACTCCCAAGCCATAGGAGAACTTTCAGGTTTACATACTACAAAGAAGTTCTCTCAAGCATGTGGGCTCATTTTAACCATTTCGTGTTCAATGTAAATGTCTCCCTCTGGTTGTATCCCTTTTCAGACTCTTCCCAAGGGCCACCCTTGACTTTGTATTGCTTTGCCACTGATCACTATTATCTGTATTTGCATGTGTCTTTTCTCATTATAATGTTTTATTGTAAGGGCGTGGGGCAGTTGGTTTCCGTTGTCAGGGCAACCCAGAGTTGCCCAGGCTCAATTTAGTTTCTACCAAAATTCCAGCTCTGCTTGGTTAAACTCCAACTGTATTCTTGGCTTCCCTCTGTTATGTGGTGGAAAGAATGCAAAACAGTCTACATTTTTGCTGACTGCTTCTACCTGTTTTTACTGTCTCTCCCAAAGGCCTTCTCAACTTGCAAACTCTCCCTATACCTACTAATTTAATTGACTTTATTTCTCCTAAACTGATAGGTGTTCTTTTTCCTGCACATATGTTCTTCCTCGAATCAGTGCTGTTCACTCAGCAAATGTTACTGTGACTTTGGTATTAACGTCTAATCCTCTTCACTGGGGCTAGGTGTGGCCAAGAGAACTGACTTTGTCCTGATTGTGATCTCAGTCTTGTTCTCCTTGTCATTCTACTTTTATGCTGTCTGCTGATTCCATCAGCTGTTTTTTTGTATCAGGACTAGTATACTGATTATAAAGGTTCCCAGTCCCTGTCAGAAGCTACTCAAGTCTCTGCTTTTAAAGTCCAGTATTTTCATTTGCATGTCTGTAACTCAAGCAGTGTCTCTTCTCACTTGCTGTTGATACACATGCAGGTGCAGAGATTCCTGGAACTGTGCTATTCCTACACCTTTGTGGGTTTGCCTGCATCTCTTGTTGGGACTGCTTACGATGCTCTGAGGTAGGAGGAGACTTTAAAATTTTCACTGGCTTTTGGCAAAAACGGGCAATTTGTAACCTGGATAGGCATCTTCTGAGCATCTTCCTACTCTTCAACAATCTTTTGGTCCATAGCAATGCCTGTGACTCTCTTTTAAGTTGCCTTCTCCCAGCTCACATAGTTAACACATGCTAAATTTGTTAACATCTGTCTATTCTGTGTTTGTATCATTGAGATTTTGCTTAGGGGTGTTTATGTGTAAGCAAGTAGAGTGAATGAGATCATATCTTGGGGTTGATGACAACTACCTTTTCTTGAAGTACTTCTGATGTTTTGGTTCTGGTTTGACACTGGTTTGACACTTTGGGTTCTGAGGTCCTTGGCACTAGGAAATAAATCTACTCATCTTTGTTTTCATTATGCCCCATCACCTTCTCCAGGTTCCCTGGTTATAGTGGAACATAGGCAAACCTCATTGGATAAGTAAGTGACAGGAGCCTGTGACCATGGTATGGAGCACCAATTCTGTCCGGGGATCAGATATACAGTAACATTTGTCGACATTTGTATCCAGTGTCAGTCATGCTCTAGAATAGACTACTTTTTCCTCCCCACATTACTATCTGCCATCTGGCCTTCCCTGCAAGAATCTGGGACCCTATAGCACAGTTGACACTTGTAATCTGATATCTGTGACTTGTCAGATCCATGGAGGGATTCTGGAAATGAGTCTTCAGCCTTTCCCATGAAGGCTGGGAGGCAAGGTGTGTATGCACTTAATGAGGAGCTATGCTAACTTCCTCCTAATTCCTCCTGAGTTGTGGGCAGCACCCTATTTGCCAGGCTCTTCAAGCAGGAAAGAGGGTAGATGGAAGGAGAAAGTGTTTCCAGAACACAGTACAGACTTGACATTCATAGTAGTTACAAACTCATTCATCGACTCATTATTCATTTAGCAAGTATTTAGTGAATGCCCTTTATGTGCCAGGTACTGTTCTAGATGCTGGGGATACACAGAAAATAAACCTAGAAAGGTCCCTTCCATTCCAGCAGGAAAATTTCCACAGAATTAAATAACCAAAACATGGACTGAATCAGATAGTGATAGGTGCAGTGAAGAAAAATTAAGTGGGGAAGGGAGAAGTTGGTTTTACTTCTAAAAGGAACTGCTGTGGTGGGGGGGAGGGCACACTGAGAAGATGACATTTGAAAAAAGATTTGAACTAGGTGAGAGAGTGAGCCAAATGGTTATGTGGGAGCAAGAGTGTCTCCATTGCTGGGATGGCAGTACAAAGATCCCAAGATGAGTATGTGTCAAGCAGACTTGCAGAAGGAGGCCAGTGTGTAGGAGTGCAGCAGTTGAGGGGTAACACCAGGAAATGAGGTCAGGAGGAGATGGGGCAGACAGCCAGATCACATGGACCTCCTGACCATTGTAAAGACTCTGGTTTTTACCCTGAGTGAGATGGGAAGCAATTGGAGGGTGTGGAGGAGAAAGGCAACATGACTTGAGCTACTTTCCAAAGAAGATCTCTACAGCTGTTTTGCCGAGAGCAGACTCTAAAGGAGCAAGATTGGAAGCAGGGTGACAAGTTAGGAGGTCAGTGTGATGACCTAAGGTGGCATAATGAAGACTGGGGCTAGGGAGGTGGCAGTGGAGGAGGTGAAAGGCGGGTGGTTCCCAGTGTGTTTTGAAGACTGAGTTCATGGGATTCTCTGGTGGATTAAAATGGGTATGAGTGTGACAGAAGACAGGAGCTGCCATTCACTAAGTTAGGGAATGTTGTGGGGAAAAGATTAAGAATTGAGTTTGGATGTGTTAAATTTACCATGCTTATTTGGTATGGTAGTAAGAGGATGAAGTTGAGTGAATGAGTTCAGGGTAAAAGCCTAGGCTGAAGATGTAAATTTGGGAGTTTTCTGTGTATGGATGGATGGCAGTTAAAGTCTCCAGACTGGATGAGATCACCAAGGAATTGAATATAGACAGAGAACAAAGGAGATTCTAGGATCAAGTTCCAATGCAAGGTGTGGGGGTGACAGTGAGTTACCTGCTAAGACAAGGAGCAATAGAGATGAAAGATGAAAATCGGAAAGTCTGGTGTCCTCCTGGGACCTATGGAAGAGAGTGGTTCAAGGAGAAGGAAAGAGGGGACAGTCAAGTCAGTTCTCTGAAAAATTGTTTCCCTGTTGTATTAATATCCAGTTAAGACAAAGTGCATGTTGTAGTACTTTACTAATTTCTTGGGAGTTTATGTAAGTTACATCCATGGGTTTTCTTTAATTCACATTCATATTTATTCTTTTGAAAACTCTTTGCTCATTTGAGCCAAATGCTGCTGATGAAAGATGAAATTAACCACCTCATGGCAGGAGCAGTTTGAGTGGAGTGGGAAGGTTTAAGAGAGTTGAAACAGTGAGTACAGACCTTTATGTTGTTTTGTTTGAAAAAAAAATAGGGCAGATGGAAATGATCCACTTGAGATAAAAATCATTGCTGATGATGGGGAGGGAGGAAAATTGGTGGAATGATCTCCTTGAGCAGGTGTGTGTAGAGGACTGGCTTCTAGGTCACAGTAGAAGCTTGGCTTAGGTAGGAGCTCTGATCGTTTCTCCATAGTACGAGGAGGGCAGGCAGAACAAATGGCTGCAGAGGCTGGTCTGGGGGTAGATGTGGTGTTGGAAGCTTCTACAAATTCTCTTCCAATTGCTTCTGTTTTCTCAATGAAATAGGAAGTAAGGTCATCAACTGAGGGTGGGAGGAAGAAAATGTTGGAAGTTCGAGGAGAAGATATAAAATAGTTTTCTAGAAGGATGAGGGAGTAAATGGAGTAGGAAAATGTGTCTGATTCTGAGCAGCATTAAGGACCTACCTGCAGTCAGTGGTGATGAAGTTCAAGTGAGACCAATGAACATAAGGTGGTCCCCTAGCCCCTCATTCAGCCACTTTGTTGGGTGGAGAGCTGGCTTTTCCAGATCAGTTTTGCCAAATGAGTCCACTAAATGAAAGAGGGTCAGGAATGTGCTTGTAGCCTGTCAGTGCAGTGGGGACTAGGCAAGGAGGAAAGGGGTAAGGAGAGAGACTGAACACAGAGAAGAATAAAAATGGCCCTTTTTGAAATGCCACTCTTCAACCTGGTAGACAAACTTACTCTGTGGAGTTAGTTGAAAACCCTGTTTCCTTGCATAGAAGTAGCAAGTATTTCTTTATTTATTTTTGGTTTCTTGTAGTACTAAGGTTTGAACTCAGGGCCTTGCTTTACCAGGCAGGTGCTCTACCGTAACTTGAACCATGCCTCCAAGTCCTTTTTGCTTTAGTTATTTTTCAGATAGTATCTTGTGTTTTTGCCAGTGCCAGCCCAATAGCTTCCCCAGTAGCTGGGATGACAGGCTTGTGCCACCACCACCTTGCACAGCTTTTTGATTTGGTTGAGATGGGGGTCTCTCTAACTTTTTTCCCAGGCTGGCCTGGAACCAGATCCTCCCAGTCTCTGCCCTCTGAGTAGCTAGGATTATAGGTGTGAGTTAACATGCCTGGCAGGTTTTGGTTTTTCTGTTTATTTATTTTTGATTTATTTATTTATTTTTTTGGTTGTTGTTTTGTTTTGAAACAAGGTCTTGCTACATAGTCCAGCTGACCTCAACTATGCAATCCTCCTGCCTCTGCCTCCCAGGTGCCTCAACATGCCTGGCTGCAAGTAGATTTTGAAACCAAATGTTCTGATTTGAAATTGCATGCCCTCCCTGCCCCTAGTGAAAGGAACGTGCACACGTGCAAGGGCTGTACCCGTGCAGAGAGGCTGTGAATGCAGCGCCCTGCACACCCTCTGGGACTCACTCCTAGGGCACCTGGTCCTCCTTCAGCTCAACTCAGAATGTTGGCTGGGAGAACATTTAGGGACTAAAAGCCCCCAGGCCTAACCACCTCCCTCACTAGCGTTTTACTCTCAAATCCTGTTTTGCTCCTCAGAGTATTTTAACTCTTTTTATTTTTAAAACACACATTTTGCTTACAGCTGCTTCTGCTGCCTACAGCAGCCAGTTCTCCAGGTTAATTGCTTGTCCTCTTTGGAAACCCTGCCATGCCTTTCTCTTGTGCCCTGCTGGCTGAGCCAGGAACCCCTGGCCCCAACAGTCTACTCCCTGGCTCCCTCTGTGGGAAGAAAGTGGAGTTGTATTTCTTTCTTCTTCATACTCATTACATTTCCATCCATAACTGACTCTGTCCTGAAATTATTCCTATTCTTTGCATATCCATCTTGGTTTCTTAACAATTTGCCAAACCAGAGGTGCCTTCATATTTTGGATTTATTCCAAATAGGCAGTTTGCCTCCTGATCTGGTGCCTGAATTTCATACCATGTGCCAGGCTGGTCTCTAAGTCTTTTGTCTGTGTAGAGTTATTAAGCTGGCTCTGGGCTCTCTTGCTTGCTTTTAGTCCACTCTAATGCGCAGTTTAATTTCTAATTCATGGCTAAAGGTGTCAGATGTCTGATGTGTCAAGCAGCTGTAGGCTATGATCTCTCTGTTCTGAGGCAACACTAGACCTTAGGTGTTCTGTTGCCAGGTCTAAGGGACAGAAATTAACTGGAGGTGGTGATTGGTGACTCAACAGCTGTTTCAGGTACTTTTCACTGAATCACTACAGGACCCAAATGCTTACAGAATCTCAGCCAGGTACGGATGGCACAGCATCAGTCTCAGGCACACTGGGAAAGCCAAGAAGTCTCAGGTTTTCCTCAGTTGATCATTCACTGGGAAAGTTTTATTCAGCAATGTCTTTCAGCATTCTTCTGTGTATGAGCCATCATAGGGTCATCCAGGGCAATGACTACAGTTGCAGATTCCTGGGCCCTCACCTGGATCTAATTCACCAGGTTCTCCAAAGGTAGGATGAAGGGATCGGTCTTTAACAGGCTCCCTCAGGATTCCAAGGCTGCATTGCAGTTTGAGAATCACTGTTCCACATGACTGGCCTTGCTAGGCCCAGGGAGGGTGAAATGGCTGGCAAAGTGTGAAGGAAAAGTCATGCTTGGCCTCCAGCCTGCCCCTCCCACCAGATGGATTTGCATGAGTTTCTGCTTTGTTCACCATTTGTCTAACATGCAGTGATTGGCACACAGTGGGCTCTCAGGAAGTAATTGATCCATCCAGAAGGAGTGACAAGTCCTGTGCAGGGGTAACCACAGGGCAAATGGAATATGGTGAACAGCTAGGTGATGCATAATGAGAGATGGACCAAGGGGGCTGGCTAATGCAAAATGAGCTTCCAGAGAAGAAAGACCTGGGTGGACAATGCCTGTTGGACAAAGATAGCAGAGCTCTTGACAGTCCATTGGGACGTCATTTACCTACTAGGCACTGAGATGTTGTATCTGAACATTTTTTAAGAGACAAGACTCAGAAACTGACTTTCAAAGGTTGGTGGGTGGGGCAAGGGTTGAAAGTACTAATTTCCTCTCAAATACCATCACTTAATCCTTCCTCATTTCATGTCTGTTGAAAACAATGTGCAGAGATATCTGTCTTCCCACTTCCTCAAGTTTTACAGTTAGATGCCAGCTTTGTCTCAGGGCTGAAGTTCCAATCTGATGCTTCTGTTGGCCTACCTTCAGATATTCAATTACACCTCAGCCCCTTCCAGAGAGAGAGGGGACTAGGTGGGAGTCTGTCCCTCCTGCGTGCTTAGTAGTAGGAACTCCTCTTTATTTCTGGAAAGCTTTTTTAAGGGGTGCCTAAGAAACTCCCTCCCCCTGTTTTGTACTCCCATTGTCTGTCCAAAAGAAGAAATGGTTTGCTGCTATCATGGGGAGGCAGAGAGGTGAAGTTAATGACAAGGAAGAGGTTTTTGTGAAAAAGACTGGTAAGTATAGTTTGATCAGTGATTTGCTTAGGAAGGTATCTGATGTGGGAAATCACAACACTCTGAAGAAAATAAAGAAGCCACAGTGATGAGACTGACCCCAGAAGACCTGGGATGTTTCTGATTTTCTTCCCCTTTAACTGCACCTGGGTCCCTCCCTCACCCTAGGAAGCAGGAGCAAACCAGTTTAGCGCCTTCTGATGGTCAGAGAGGACCACTCAGATTCTCATCCTCTGAAGCTCCTCCCTCCCCTGCCGTCTTTTCTCTCTCTATCTCCCCATTCACTATCTCTAGACAAGTGGCCTTTGCTTTTGATCAGGTACTGAACCAGTGGAGATCCATGGGTAGTCCTTGGTGGCATCTATAAAATTTGTTTCAAATTTTATTTTTCAAATGTATCTTTTGTCTATCATAGTTCCTTAGATCCAAGTTGTTAGCGATTATATGATTTATCAAAAAATTTACTAATGGCAATTTGGGAGGAGAGGGAAACCCACTCCAGTCTGTACATTATGTCTTCATGTGTCTGAGTTCTAAAACCTTCAACTATGAAGAAAGATATCATAAACTTGAGGAAAAAGAAAATTAAGAGAAAGCTCATTTAAAAAGACACGTGTTATCACTGCCTTAGAGACCACATTTTCCCACTTGGAGACTGCACAAGGGCATCTGGCTTAGTTTGTTTTTATACGGACTTGAAGTCAAGCTTTCTCTGCCATCTCTGCATGCATTTGAACTTCAGTGAATGCGCTGCTGATTAGAAAGACTGCCATTCTATGATAGTTAGTCTTTTTAAAAAAATTCAGGCCTGAACTTGTTTGCGTTCATAAGGTGATATAAATGAACACACTATTACTTTTCTGTATGATTCAAGATTTTCTCAATACTGTGAAACTAAAGTAAAATACAGAATTGAGCTATGTGCCAAGGCTGATTCAAGACTGTAACAGTTATCTCTAACTTCTATTTCGAGATTTATCATCCCCAAATCCACCTCAGTTTTTGAATGATATTAAATAAATGTTTTGCATCATAAATACATTGTAGTAAATGCATAAAATACACTTATGCTGAATGATGTCCTGGCCTTAAGCACTGATGTTCCGACTGTTTGAAAAACAATCACTTCTGATGGTAAAGGTGGGTATAAGGTAGGTGTGAGGAGTCTTGGTTGCACCTTACGCTGTGTAGTTTAGGCTTGTTTTTAAACTCTGCTTTTGTTTCCTTATATGTAAAGTGAGAATTATCCTGATACCCACCTGTGGAGCTGTAGTGATAATTAAGTGAGATAACATGGATAAAGGCCTTTCTTTGCATGTGCCTGGCACATAGAACCGTCTTGGAAGATACTAAAATTTCTTTTAAAACCTATCTATTCATCTAGCAGACAAGCTAGGTAACTTCTTCCACCCAGGACACAAATCTACTTGTCCTTTCAGGCTGGTCCCTTCCCATCTCTCAGACTGTCTTTGCATCTTTGCCAACCTTGAATCAATGTTCTTGGAATTACTGGAATTCATTTTCTTCTGCACAACACTGGTGCCACTTCCCCAGCAAGACCTCTGGTGGGCTGTGACTGAGAAGATGAGGGGAGATCTTTTCTCTGCACTCTCTCCCAGGCCTGAATGTCAGAGGCACACAGCACACACACACAGGGCACTTTTCCCACATTCCCCCATTTATTGGTTGTTTGTAGGTATTCACGTCCCTTTTCCTTGTGTAAACATCGTTCTGTCTTCCAACATCAACCACAGTGTACCCTAGTCATGGGTAACTGTTCAGTAGGCATCAGTTGATGGGTTCACTTTGGAATAGCTCTGTGAATCCACCAAAGATGCCTTGACCTCAGACTGCCCAGGCTGTCAGGACACGCAAAAGGGTGTGTCTTCAGATGGGTTAGCTGTATTAGGAGGGACATGCTAGTGTTTGACAGTGACAGTGGGTGGCCCCACTGCCACTGTAGTCTCTCTTTTGCTGCTTCACACCAGCTCAGGCTTCTCCTGTGGCAGGTAGAGGGAGGAAAAGACCAGGAAATGGAGGGAAAAGTAATTTATTTCAGGGTTTACGGAGGGTTGGTTATAATTAGCAGTTTATTTCTATGACACAGTTAACCTCCTTGGCTGAGAACCTTGCTCTGGAATGCTCTTAAAGGGAACCATACCTAGGCAATCTGAAAGATGATTACGTCTTTAGATTAAAGGGAAAAAAAGCATGCCCTATTCTGGAGGAAGGCCTGTGATGGGGAAGATTCCTTTGTGTCTTCTCTCTCTCTTGCTAATCTTTCTCTCTCTGTTGAGTCAAAGGCTAACTTTGACTCTAGCCTTTTACAAGTTCCATTTGTTACCTATGTTCACATCACATTAGGATTCAGTCCTTGCACTGAGATATGGGAATGGCCATTGGATGTCCGCCTGCCACAAGCCCCATGATTATGGACCGAATCTTCAGCCTCTCTTTTTGGATATTGACTCGATGAGTAAAGAAATGTATGACCTCAATCTTCTTGTCAGCAATATGGGGGTAATACTGACTGTTGTTTTTACCTTAAAGGAGTCTCAGAGCAATTATGTGAGATAAACCATATGAACACGTTTGAAAAATGCATTCGTCTCTCATTGTATGAGTGCTCTATGACTTTTTGCTTACATGATCTGTGCGCTTATAAACTCACTTTGCTAAGTGAGCAGATTTTTTTGTTTTTCTTATTCAACCAGGGTGTCTGGTTGCTTCATTGGTATGTAAGGCAAATTCTCCCATCATGTTTTCTGTTCCTTAGCATCTGTTTGCTCTAAGTCTCTGTTCCATGTACTGAGTGCCCTGTGTTCTTGCTTAGAAATACAGTTGTTTATACACATATGAATAGCATACTCATATTTGATCTAAAACTGGCTTCAGAGCACATCCTAAGCATTCTGGTTCTTGCTAACTTGCATAACCTCTGAATCACTGGGGAAATGCTGATGCTGTCACTGCTTCCACATCTCAGTGAGCTTCAGGACGTCTCGCCCTCTGGAGGTGTTGAGGCAGACCTGCATTTACCCATGGCAGTGTTCCTTTCAGTAACATAAGGCATAGGTATACTGCAACTAAGCCCGGGGTGAGCTCTTTACCAGGTTAGCATAAGAGAATAATGACAATATGGGTTTTCATAAAATTAAATTTGTTCATCTTGAAATTGAATTTAGAAATTTGAAATATTAATGTCCTATCTTGGCAAAAATAAAGTTAACCCAATTGCAAAGCCAAATTCTGTGTTTTTGTTTTGTGAAAATTCTGTGATCTTTGAAAACTAAAGATAAGTCTGTGCTAATGTAGGTTTTTATCTTTAGGATAAGTCAATATAATCTATTAATGTAATTATATTGGTAGAAATAATTCCCTTTTGAATATAGATTATTGCTGTTAGCGGCTTGATGTTTGAGTTTTCTTTTCTGTTCTAGTGACATTGAGGTTTTTATGTTAATTTTAAGAGGAATGACTACAATTACTAAATGAGTACCTTAGAGGCCAGGTATGGTGGCTCTCCTCTGTAATCTGAGCTCCATGGGAGGGAGTGATCAGGAGGATCTCAGTTTGAGGCACAGGTAAAAACGTTAGCAAAATCCCATCGTAATAAATAAGCTTGATGTGGGTGGTGACGCATACTTGTAATCCCAGCTGTGGGGGAGGCATATGTAGGAGGTTCTTCATCTGAGGCACCCAGGGCAAAAAGCACCAGACCCTACCTGCAAAATAACTAAAGCAAAAAGGACTGGAGGTGGAGGGTGTGGGACTCAAGTGGTTGAGCACCTGCATAGTAAGTGCAAGACTCTGAGTTCAAGCCTAGTACTGCCAAATAAAAAAAAAAAAAAAAGGAAAAGAAAAACCCTCAAACCAAAACCAAAAACATGAGTATGTCAGAAAGCCAGTTAGGCTGGTACAGTGGGTATGATAGGAGTAAGGTAGTAGTATGTGTTGGGTTACACTCAGAGGACCTGGGTCTGAGGCCAGATTTTATTTCTTATCCACTCCTCCTGCCCTGCAATGATTTCAGGTAAGACATGTGACCTATGAGACTCATTTTCCCCTTCTGTTAATTTAGAACCCCAATTCAGGACTTAGTTTACACTGTGGTTGTAAGAATTAAGAATACATAAGTAAGAGTGCTTTGCGTAGCAGGATCATGCTTTATAAATTTAAGGTATTACTAAGATACCTGAAAGTTACAAGCAGAGCATTCATGTTGGAGGATTTCTATTATTGAGTTTACAATGCAGATTTTTCGCATATCATCTTTAAACATGTTTTGACAGATATGGTCAATGGGGTCCCTTGGAAGAAAGGGAGAATATATAATCAAAATATTATTAGGATCTCTCTCTTCCTTTTGTGCACAAAACATAACATCATGACCTTTTTCATCTGTTTCCTTGATGGTATAAAACAAAGCCTCCCACCTGAGGAGTTTGTAAGAAAGCAACAGATTTCTAGGTAGAGCAGAGATAAAGGGGAGTGTGGAGTTGGAGTCCTTTCCCCAGGGAATCCATCCTTACCCAAATGATGGTGACGAGTGTCCCAGAGATGCCACCAGATGCTTTATTGAATCAGAGCAGCCAGCTGTCTTAACAATTGGAAGCAAAGCAGGAAAGGCCCAAAGGGCAGCAGGTAGGTGCTCCCCTAGGAACTCACACTTCCTGCATGCACACATTCAAGTTTCCAGCATCACATGCTGCCGCATTTTCCAGAAACTTCCTTCTCTGAGTGTTCCCAGTCAGGCCTCTGTCTCCCACATTCCATTCTCGGTGACAGGTTGCTCTCCCTCGGTAGATGGCATTGGCTCCCTCGGAAGCATGCTGCAGGACCCAAGTTGGGAAGGAACAGCAAGAAGCAAGCATGGCTAGCCAAGTCACTAAGATGACACTCCCCTAACAGGAGGGTGTCTGTGGTTCCTGGCACAGCAATCGCTATTGCCTACAAAGTCAGCAGTCTTGATCAACCCTTTACAGCTCACATCCACCAAGGGACACCACCCTGACCTGCCATCCTTAGGACTCTACACAGCTGTAACTGTGAGCATGCCTTGCCCAGGACAGGTTGTAGTTGACAGTGTTTGGGCTATGTGTGCCTGTGTGTGCCACAGAGAGAGTGGGGTGCAGGCCTTTCCTTTATACCCAGGTTACTTATTGCATTTGTCTTATGACTTCCGTTTAGAACCTTTAGCATATGGGGAAGTGGGTAGTGAGGAGGGAGAAGGGTGGGAGACATGGAGCCTGTTTGCAGGAGGGTCTCAAACACTCTCGGTCTCAGGCAGTTGTGAAGCAGCCTCCTGCGGCCATTTCTTATTATTTTTAAATTTATTACAAACAAATAAACAATTCCCTGTTGAGGTAGGGCCTAGCCCTGCAGATTGCATAGGGCCTACAGTGAGCTGTCCCATCTGGTTCCCTGCTTCTGTTCCTGCTTGTCACTACCTGCCCCTGGCCTGTGCAGACAAACAGAGTGGTCAACAGAGAAGGAAGAAATGTCATCAGGGCATATCACTGTCACGCCATCCAAATCAGGTTTCGGGGGGGGGGGTTTCATTTTCATGGAGTAGTCTCCACCCCTTGCTGGTGCCTGTATTGAGTGAATGCACTTGTGAACCCGTTTATGCTCAAATTTCCTGCAGGCCTGGGTAGCTCCTGGTCATTTTGAGAGACTCTTGGTTGATCCAAATTACTTGTGAATTCTCTTTTGTTCAGATTTGATAAAGGGTCTTCCTTGAGTTCCAGAAGTATTGTACATAATTCATAACATGAAGCAAGATGAAGTAAGAAGAACAAGAAAAGATAATAACTAGGAATTAAAAGTTTCCAGCTTTGTTACAAGCTAGGAGAATGAGTCAGTGGCACATATGTCCTGAGGGAGAGCATTGCACAGGCTGGCTTTGGGATGGGGGCCTGAGTGTCCAAAGCAGAAGGAGTGAGGATTTCCTGGAGGAGTGGAAAGAGGGGGTGTGAGTGTGGGGGAGGCGGGGATGAGGGCAGGGAGGATGGGGCTTGTGGTGAACTCTAGCTCTGTACTGCCCACCCCCAAGGAAGGAAATATCCTGGGTCCTTAATCATCCCCCACCTCTCATTCCTCTCCTGGTTTAATTAATTCCTGTTCTGATTTGGAAGATCTTACATATCCTCCACTGCCATGGTAACCAAACTCTTTTATGAGACCCACCCCGCACTCAGAGGAGCTTACCACCTCCGTGGGACTTGGATCTTTCGTGGCTTTTGCAGTCAGGGTCAGTTCAGTCATGAGCAGAGGCTGGTTGCATGTTTTTATGTTTTTTAATGTGGCACACATAGCCTTGAGAAAGGAAATAAGTTGCTCTTGCCAGCGTCATTTTGTTTCCCGTGGCTTCAGTTGCCTCTTGTCCCTTCACCACCGTGAGTGAAGGCTCTTTCCATTTTCCATTCATACGTCTGTCTTTCTCCTTGTGTTACTTCTCCCTTAGGATCAGTTTAACATTAGGTTATGTCACAAAGAGAGCTGAAAGACAGGGAATATGGATAAGCATGCTGACTAACAATTATCTTAACACCTACTGCATGTCAGGCACCTTACAGGGCACTTTACATATATGACCTTTAATTCTTCAGAAGCCTTGAAAGTGACTCTGACCAGTCTTCATTTGCATTGAGCTGATGGAGGCTTGTAGAGGTCATGTGACCTTCCGAAGGTCATAGAACTAAAAGGTGGAAAGCCTAGTTGGAAACTAGTCTTAGTTTTCTAGTGTTAGTCTAGAAAAGCACTGGGTCTTTCTGCTACTCCAGGCTGCCATGGTTTAGAGCAGAATGGAAGAGAAAGGGAGTGATTTTGGCATTTCAGCCTAATTTACACTCCAAAAAAGTAGTGTCTGCTGGGCATTGACAGGTAGAAAAGACTTTGTTCCTGCCCTCAGGGACAGGAGACAGACTGTGTTGAATGGATGCACTGATAAAGTGTTCAGGTTCTTTGAGCGTTATGGACCAAGGGTTGTGGGAGCCAAAAAGACAATGGTGAGTGTTCTTCCTGAGGTGGTCAAGAAAGCTTCATGGAGGTAGAGGGAATTTCAGCAGGAGAGAAGGGTGTGTGGGAAAGGGGAAGACTGAACAGAGCCTGTGAACTTTGTAAAACATGCTTGGGAAGTGACCACAATAAACAGGGAAATCTGGAGGAAGAGCATTGTGGATGGAGGATGGGGGAGCAAGGGCTAGGATCCAAAGTGGTTGCTTAGCAGGTTCCGGGAGCAGCAGTGAGGCTGGAGCTCTCCAAGAGGTCAGAGAAGCAGTTAGAGCTAGGTTATGTCAGGTCTTGTAGACCATGATCAGAACTTTGGATTTTGTCTTGAATATGATAGAAAAAAAGTCTTTGAGCAGATGTTAGAAGATCTGATATATGTTGAAAAATCACTCTGCCTGCTACATGGAGAACGGGCCATGGGGAGGGAAGAGTAAAAGCAGGCAGCAGGCAGTGGCCTTGGAGTCTGAGATAGTTGTACTGATGGTGGAAATGAATGGTGGTTCCAGTGGGGTGCATTTGGAAGGTGGAGCTGGCAGGACTTGCTAATGGGTTGAGAATGAGATAGGAGAGGTGAGGGGGCATGGATGAGTTTCCTGATCTACCTAATGCAGTAACAGTGGTGTCATTCACTGAGGTGGCAGAGCTGAGAAAAGGGGCAGGGTGCTAGGCAAGGTCACAAGTTCATTTGAGGGCATGTTAAGTAGGAGATGCCCACTGACATTAGATGTTAGACATGTCATGATGAATGGTGGGTGAATATGAGAAGGAGCTGAGTCAAGGCAATAGACATTTGAGAACCATCAGTTTGTTAATGGCATTGAGAGTCATGGGACTGGCTGGTGTTCCTTAGAGAGAAGGTACGGGTAGAGAAGAGGACCAACAACTGAGCTCAAAGAGCTCAGTGCATTGACTCTGCTAGAGACTATTACTAAGGCCCTAAGAACTTGGGGACTTTCTCTTGGGGCTATTTCTTCTAGAATTAAGCCCAAAGTGAGCATTGTTGTACCTCTTAGGAAATTATCAGGATAATAACCTGCTCTAGGACCAGTTTTTGGAATGTGACAGGGACTGCTTTGCCATAAGGGATGTTGCCAGCCAGTGAGCTTGCTGTGGGTGTAGGACTGAGAGATTCTGGTGTGGAGGGAGCAGTCCAGGTTTATTCAGTTTTGGTTATTTTTATCCTCTCTTCCTCTCCGGTAAAAATTATATTTTCCATCAAGTTGATTTTTTTTATTAGTGTATACTAATTGTACAAAGTGGCTTCATTGTGACAGTTTCATACATGTATAAAATGTACTTTGATCAAATTCACCTGCTCTGTTACTCTTTCCTATTCCCCCACTTTCCTCCTTTAAAAGGTTTGAGTGTTTCATTGTGCTGTTGTCATGCCTACATATGATGTACTTTGATCATATTCCTTCCCTATCACCCTCACCTTCCAAGCTAATATTTTTAAAGCTTGCTTTTTAGTTCTGTAACTGTACTCTTTTTCACTTAGCAAACATTTATTGAGGGCTTACTGTGCTCAGGATACTATGCTCGATGTTGGAACGCTCCCTTTTCAAGCACCTGGCTCCTTCTCATCGTCCTTTCTTGCTCTCAGAGTCATTGAGCCTTTCCCATCTGGGAAAAGAGTTTGCATCTATGACATCAAGTACATGTTTATCATTACTCATACCTGTAACATCTTGATTAGACACTGTAGCCACTTCATTTTGAGATGACTCTGGACTTATCTTTTTGTTTCACACCCCATGTTTAATTCATCAGGCCACCAGTCCTGACCTCCAGTGCTATGCTCTAGTCCAAGACACCATCCTCTCTCACCTGAGTTAGTGCAGAGTTTCCCTGGGTGCACCATCACCCCATTTCAGACAGACCTTAGGATCCTGGTAAATGTAAATTATACTATGTTATCCCTCTGCACAGAACCCTCCTGTAGCTGCTGGTCTCTCACTGAGTGAAAGCCAAAGTCTTAGAAAGGTCCATCGGGCCCTATAAGATCTGCTTTCCCACCTTTGTGCATTTCTTTGATCTGTTCCCCCCACAGTGACCTTGTTGCTGTGATTGAATCATGAGGGCTATTTCTGCTGGGGAGGCCTTGCTGGGATGTTCTTCCCTAGTTACCAGGGTGGGCCCATTCTTTCCTTTGACACGTTTTTACTCCTTGAGTCTTTCCTGACCATACTCTACTGAAAATCAAACCTCTTCCATCCTGGTAATCTCTAACTCCCTTTCTGCTTTATTTCTCTCCAGAAAACTTACTACCATCTACGACAGTGTGTATTTTCCTCTTTTATTTGGTCTATGGGCTAATCCATCCTACCAGCACATAAGCTTTATGGGGATAGGACTTTTGTCTCATGGAATTCTACAAAGAGTTGCTGCTCAGATCAGTATCTGAAACAAGATAAATATTTAGCAAATATTTGATAAATGAAGAAATGGCAGAATATGAGTTCCCAATAGGGATGGCGGTGGTCAATGCACAGTGCCTGTTACAGTTATTGTCACTCCCAAGACCTCTGTACCAGGCCCTCTGGGGACCAGTGGGGTACATTTGTGAGAAGGTCTCATGCCATTAGGGGTGTAGTCTGTACTCTCATAACAGGGTTCCCACTGGAGAAGCCAGATGCCCTCCGCAGGGTTGAGCCATATTGACCATCCCAGGTTTAGGGTTAGAGGAATCTACAAAAGGCCTTATTAAGGTCATATTAACAAAAGCAATAGCCATTCATTGAAGATCCACAAGACCCATATTTATGCATGAAAATAACTGTGGGGTTTCCGGTAGGGGATGGGTGATAGGACCATGATTCCTTCATCCAGGCTTATGGCTGGGCCACACCACAAGCTTCCAGTACCTCAAAGTAGAGTTTGAACCTTAAAACCAGGAAGGAAAACCTACTGTCCTTAAGAATTAGGAGACTTCTCATTTCTATCTTTGGGGATATTTAGTGTGATGAAAGGACCAAGGTGAGACGTGGTAACAAACACATTACACACGTTATATGCTGGGTACTGTTCTAAGCACCCTGTGGACATAAACCCATTCAGTTTTCTCAACAACTGTTGGAGCAGGACAATTACATCCCCATTTTACAGTTGAGGAAACCAAGGCAGTTTTCAGAATCTATGCTCTTCATTATTGTGCTACAATTATCTCAAAATCGTGTTGTAAAAGAGCGTTAAGAGGAGTAGAGAAGTTGTTTAATATGCTTATTGTTACATTTTGATTTGTGAGGAGTAGCTGTGCATGAAACTGACTTTTTTTAATGAGGCATGCATGTGTGAACACTGCAATTAGTATTTCCAAGAGAGAGCAGCCCCCCACCACTGCTCCTCACTAGAGGCTTTGCTCATGACTGTTTTCCCCCTTAAGAGAGAATGTTAAAGTAGGGCTGTCTTTTTGATCAAAGTCCTGTAGGGTTTGAGACACATGAAAACTGGTCAGGTGGTATGAAGCATTTCTCTCCTTTGATCCTCTGACTGAGGAATTCTTGATTGCCCAGGAATGATCTATAGTTCATGGAGGAGTCAGCTTCTTCTTGACTCCTCTCTGGCCTTTGCCTGCCTGTCTATCTCCTGGCTCTGGTGATGTGTCTGGCTCACCATCAGGTGTTGGGGTAAGAGAGGTCAGGTTTGCCTTCTGAAGGCAGCTTTGGGGGAGGGGCTTTGGGAGAAGACGGGCAATGCAGCTTGGGAATTGCTCTCACATCTACTGCGTACATGCTTTGCTCTCCTCTGTGGGTAACATCCGGCCAGCTAGTCTCATTCTGCAAGCACTGGTTTGAAGAGACTGTCCAAGCTTATGTTTGCTGTACTTGGACTCATTCTGATTTGAATGGTGCCCAAATGCCCGTTCTTCAAATTCCTTTGCCTTCTGGCGCTTTACCCAGTCAATAGTCCACTTAAACTGTTCCACTCACTGCCAGAGTGTGGGCCTTTGAGGAATCCTCCCTGCCTGCTGGCCTTCCTTTGGACGGGATTATCAGGACCCTTGCATTCCACTCGAGGCATCTGAACTCAACATAACTCCCAGAACTTCCCTCCTTTTACCCAGCAGACTTGAGATAACATTCTTCATGGAAAGGGGCAGCTAAGGAATCCTGTGCAAATGGAAGCTGGGTTGGCTGTACTTTCCTTGGAACCAGACTAGGAAATGGGAAGGAAGAAGAAATGAGGCTGTTGGACCAGTCCCTGGAGGCAGTGGCTATATCGGCCTGAGGTTCTCTGCACAGCACCAGGCCTCACTCTGAATGTAATTAGTTTCTAATGCCACTTTCTATTGACAAGGGTGAGCTGCTGCCAAGTGACTTGAGATGAAATTGGGTCACCTGTCAGGATTCCTATGGGACTGAGGGAGAACTGTGCTTACTACACACCTTGCCCTTCTTTAACCTCCAACTGGATCTGGTCCCATTTCCCAGCTGGGGGAAGAAGAAGAGGCTATTCAGAGCCTCTGTGATCTCTGCAGGGCGGGACCCTTGTCCAGAGATACCACCCTCTGCCTGGCACAGAGTTTCTCAGTGGAGTTCAGAGTGAAACTTATCTCTTTCTAAGTCCAATTTGTAGAGCAAGGGGAGGGCCGTGATCCTAAACCCTGCTGGTGTGAGAGAGATGATACATTTTGAGTATTTCTTCCAGAAAGCCAGGCTTTCTGGGTGCTAGTTCCTCTCTGATAATAGAAATAAGGAGAGCTGTCCGTAGATGGAGCAAGGAAGGAAAGAGAGAGAAAAGAGAGTAGTTTCTCGCGTGCATGCATGCCCAGAGTTTCATGTGTTTTAACTCTGGAGGCCAGTGAAAAGGAAGCAGAGAGAGAAGAAAATGAGAACCAGCAGGGAGAGTAGTGAGACGGAGAAGGGGGCAAAAGTAACAAAAGGAAGGAGGAAAGCCTGCCTGAAGAGGCAGTAAAGGAACCACAGAGAGGCCTGGAAGTGGGGAGAGACAACAGGGGTCTGGGAAGTCATTCCTGTGTTAGGCTTTCTAGGTGCTGTACTATGAACCCCAGCCAGACCCAGAAGTCTCAGGCCAAAACACACGTACAACACACACTGTGTTTTCTTTTTGTTTCTGAAACAGGAATAATAACAACCAAAAAAGAAGCACAGTGAAAAAAAGAGAGTGAAAGAAAGGGAAAAAAAATCCAAACTCTGTGGTGGAGATATAAAAATTTAATCAACACCCAGTGTTCTTAGCAGTTTGGGAGCCACAGAGATCTTATTATCTATGTGGCTATTTCTGTCACCTCCCAGCAGCCCCCAAAGCAGCTCAGGCCATTATCCAGGTTTGAGAGCCAGCATCTGACTCCATTGCCCTGGGCTTTTTTGGGGGAGGAGGGGCTGCAGAGACCAGCAAGGACAAGATGTGGTGTGATCGTCTTCTGGAGCATTTCAGGGTGCAGAGGGTTTTGACTTTACCTGGTATTTATCCAGACAGAAATTTTAGTGTAGACATCTATCCTAGTGTGTCGGGGATAAGCCTGAGGTAATGTGAGCATCTGAAACCAAGCGTGTGGGCTGGGGTGTGGCTCAGTGGTAGAACACTTGCCTAGCAGGTGTGAGGCCCTGGGTTCCATACTCAGTACTACAGAAAAAGAAAACCCAGCCGTGTTACCTCCTGTCTGTGGATCAGTGCATTCTTCTTTGTTTCTTTGGCATTCAACACAGTCCCTCCCCACTTTCCTCCCTCTCTAAAGCTCAGGCTGTGGTACCATCACATAGTCCCCTCTTCCCTTCTGTCTTTCTTGTTGCTTCCTCTCCTTCCTTCAGGCCCTCATTTCTTCTCGCAGACCTTCTCCCGAGGGATCCTGGTGAAATTCCCATGACTCCACAGTGACGACTCTAGTTTATATTTCTAGCCCAAAACACTTGTGAGCGTCCGCCTTAGACATCTGATTACCCACTGCTGGCATCTGCTGTGGTTTGGGTGCTTGTCCTTCTGAACTCATGTTGGAAACTTAATCCCTAAAGTCACAGGTTAATGCTATTTGGAGGGAGGACCTTTGGGAGATGACTGAATAAGGAGGGCTCTGCCCTAATAGATTAGTGAATTGTCTCAAGAGTGGCTTTGTAATAGAACTGAGTTCTCTGACTTGCTTGCCCTGTCTTGTCTTGATGCCCTCTACCATGCCATGACTCAAAAAGAAGGCCCTCATCAGATGCTGGGCAGGAACAGTGCCATGCTCTTATACTTCCCAGCCTCCAGAGCAGTGAGCTAAATAAACCTTTATTCTTTATTAATTACCCAGTCTCTGGCAACCAGTTATAGCAACAGAAAATGGATGAAGATAGCACCATTCCTAAGAACCCCCATGTCACTCTAAAATGCATCCCAGGCAGTCCTTGTTTTCTCCCTTCCTGCTGTATTTATGTGTTCAAGCCACCATCTTCTATCCTCTATGTTCCTGCAGCAACCTTGTGGCTGACTATTCAGCTTTTTTTCTTATTTCTCTTCACTCCATTCTCTATCCTGCAACCAAAGTGATTTTTAAACACAGCACATTTTCCGGGTCACTTCCTTTTTATAAAACTCTTTATTGGTTTCCTGTTGCATTTGAAATAGATTGAAATCCTTAACATGATCCAAAGGGCACGTGGCCTCTGCCATCCTTTCTAACTCGCTGAATCTTGCTTTTTGCAATCTAGCCATGCCAGCCTCTGTTGGAATGAAACCCTGCCCCACCGCCCTGGACAACTCTGTCAACCTCAGATCCTCTGGGCATGCTGTTCTGCACACATGTCCTCCCTTGGCAGCCCCTCACTTATCTCGTAGATTCTCAGGAGCATTGACCCTAAATAAAGTCATCTCTCCCCAGGAATCACACATATGACCCTCTCAATTTTTCTTTGGAGCACTTAGCACCATTGTAATAGTCCAGGTATTTGTGTAATGCTTTATTTAATGTCATTTCATACTATTAAATGAAAGTTCCCTGAGAGCCAGGCATGTCGTTCCTGTTCACTCTGATGTTTCCGGGATATGGCCCCAGTCTGCCTAAACAAATTAATCTGTCTTGGACACTTCTGTGCCAGGCATGGTGGCGCGCGCCTGTAGTCCTAGCTACTCGGGAGGCTGAGGCAGGAGGATCGCTTGAGTCCAGGAGTTCTGGGCTGCAGTGCGCTATGCCGATCGGGTGTCTGCACTAAGTTCGGCATCAATATGGTGACCTCCCGGGAGCGGGGGACCACCAGGTTGCCTAAGGAGGGGTGAACCGGCCCAGGTCGGACACTTCTGTGCCTGGGGCTTTGATTCCAGAACAGGGTGGAGGTAGAACAGGGCAGACTTTCAAAAAGGTATAATAAAAAGTTTTTGCCTGTAAGGCCCCACACTACTTGGTACCATTCTGTTTTATGTTATTATCAGCTCTGTGCCTATTCATTTTTTTCCAAATGGAAGTTATGGTTCCTTGAAGAAGGTGTCTTAAATTTTGTTTTCATGTCCACCAGGATGTGATCCTATGTCAACGTAGATATGTCCCACTTCCTGTCTCACAGGATGTTATCTTTCTTTTTCCCCACTAGCCTATGTCCTTGAGATCCCAGCATGGTCTGAGGCCCAGGCTGCCTGAGTTATGACAACCTAATAGCTGCATGGCCCTGGCTGTTATTTTCTAGAAGCTTCAGCTCTCTGCAAAATGCGAATGAGATTATTCATGGTAATAATACCTTGTCTATCTTTCAGGGTTGTTGTGATGAAAAGATGAGTTCATTTATGTCAAATACTTTGAGAACTATCAAGCTCCATAAGCGTGTTGGAATTAAGGAAGGATGCTGGGGAGTGACGAGAGCTGAGCAATCATTCTTAACAGTGAAGAAAGTTTTTTGTAGGAGGTGGGGATTGCAATGAGGCTGGAAAGGTGGTATTTCAGGCAGGGTACTATCTAAAAAACAGAAGGCAACTTCAGCTGGGATTTTGAAGAGGACTTGATAAAAGCAGTATTTCAGAGATGTGGAGAGGAATATGGGACCAAAAACCTATGTTTAGACTTGGTTAGACCCCAGGGACTGACTACAGTGGATGTCATTTCTACTCCTAAGCCTAAAGTCGCAAGGTGGGGAGAAGGGGTTATCAGGGTCCTATGAGAACCAGAAGCAAGGAACTGGGCTATCAAACTGACCAGAGGGACCTAGCCTTGCCAGAATTGCTACAGGAAGAAGCTGGAAGGCAATGGGAAAAGATCTACCTCAACTCCCTACAGCTGGTGCTTCCCCTCAGAAATGAAAACACTGGAGACCCAAGTGATGTGAATTACAGGGCCTTGCCTCTCAGGGCACAAAGAACAATCGGGAAAAAGTGAGAGAAGGACAGGCAAATAATTAGCACAGGAGAGTACACTTTGGGGAGACAAGAAGCCAAGAGTGGTGAGGATATCCAGATGAGGATACTGGTGTGGGGAAAAAGCAGAAAGGTTGGAAGGTATTTGAGAAGCAGACATAGTCAGTGGGAAGTAAGATTTAAGAAGTAGGTAGTGATGATCAAGACATGAAGTTGTTGATTGTCAGGCTTTGAAGCCTGGGCTTTGTCCTACAGACAAGGGGAGCTATAGCAGCTTTCTCAACAGAGGAGATCCATTATGAAAGCGTCTGGAGAAGTGTTTCTGGCAGAGGTATGTGGGCAGAGGGGAGCAAGGAGTGACTGGGAGACTGTTATATTGGGGCCCAAAGTTAGGGGTCAGAGGCCTTGATGGGAATGGCAGCTTAGTAAGGCTGGAAAGTACAAGACGAATATGAGGACCAGTGGGAACAGGAGAAGCTTGGATGTGGAGTTTGTCAGTCACCAGGTATGTCCACAGGGATTTGTGTCCAGAGAAGCTGTCTTTCAAGGAAGCTCACTTTGCCCCTCTCCTCTCTTCTAGTCTTAGGCCAGAGGCTTTGCTCTTTCTTGGGACTTCTCTGTCACGGCTGCCTCTTTCCTTATTTTTGGAGGCTTCCTCTACCTTTCTGGTAGTAATCACATATTTTTACCTTGGACTCAGAAATGATGGATGGAGGTTTCTAAGCTTGCTGGCTGGGGCAGTAGCATCACCTGTGTCTCAGTCCTTCTGCCAGGGCCTGACAGATAGTTTTAGCATCATATGGCCACATTCTGGGGGGAGGAAGAGGCACTGCCCACCAAAGGAAATCAGCTTGGGAAGAAGTGAACAGTAAACATTTCTTCCTTGGCTTTTCCCTTAGCACCTGAATAAATGACTTACCCAGCAGGACCACCTCCTGCCATTCCTTTATTGTAATGCCAATTCTTAACATCTACTAAGCACAGGGAAGTGTATCAAGGCCATGTGGAACCAAAGTGAAATGCTGGCAGTGCCTCTTGGGCTTAGGCCTGAAATAAGACAAGAATATAAACAGAACCCCAGGAGATGAGGACCCTAGGACAAAGAATGGCAGTGGAGCTGGCTTGCTTGCTTTCTGGCTGTCTGCCCCATTCTGCCTCTCTTCCTTTCAAGCCTCTTGTTTTGAGAGAGTGTTGTGTTAGTTTTGTTTCAGGTCAGTCATGTGAGAAAGAAGGCTAGATGTTTGGAAAGCATGGATTTGGACGGAGAATGTTAAAAAAAAAACAGGTGCAATGGGGAAGGATCGGGAATAATGGCTGTGAGTTTGCCCAAATAGAAAGAGAAGGAAAAGAGTTGGGCACGTGAGCAGGGTACATGGCTTCAGTGTGGTTGAGGGAGCTAAAAAACAAGGTGGGGCAGTTCGTGAAGCTTTTGCCTGGGTACTTTTGTGCAAATTCCAAGAAAATTGCTGATAAACATTTGGTAGGAATATGAAGAAACAATGGAGAATCTTTAAAATGAACTTTGATGCACAGTGGGAAAGTATTAAAAGAAACATGGGGGTGGCTTGTGTTTTCTTAAATAAACATAAATGTTTGGTTTTACCATGGGGGAAAAAACAAATAAAAAGGAATTGCTAATAAATCATAATCACTTATTCACTATGCCATGGTGCACTGTGTTTGTCCCTGTAGGCATTATTTCATTTTCACAACAGCACAATGAGATAGAACTCTGCTGTCTTCCATGGTTAAGCCTCAGTGTATAGTTAGCAATCAGAGGCTGACAGTGTGTTACTACCTGTCCAAGGTCACACAGCTGGGCCACACTCAAGTGGGCAAAACCCGGATTGCCCAGGGCCATATAACTCCTAACTGATTGGATGGAGTTTGGGAATTGCCAGCACACCGTGTGCCTCCATCTGCACCTCTGTTAGCCTCCCAGGTGCTCACACAGCACCAGGCCCAGAGGCACTGACACACTTGTTCATAGCTGGGTGGTCAGGAAAGACTGGGAAAGACTGTCAGTTTAGTGGGCAAAAAGCGTTGTTCTGTCCTGGGGCACATCCTCTTGTAAAAGCAGGGACACTTTGCTCCCATATTTTGCAAAGATCAAGGCCTTTTGCCCCCAGCACTAAAGAGCCTGATCACCATTCCTGAAGGCCATCCTTTTCACAGTTCCTGCACATAAGTACTGACTAGGTAGCTTTCCCAGCCATTCTTCTTATCCCTATCCCATTAGTAGACTAGTTACGCAAATATACTAGGGCTGAGCAGTCTCTTCCCAAATATATCCTTAGGTCACTGAGGGATCTACAGTGTGTGTGTGTATGTATACGTGTATATATACATGTATATATGTATGTATGTGTATATATATGTACATATGTGGAGTTTTGGGGCGACGACCAAGTGTTGTGTTTTTCTATAGCACTTTCTACCTTGCCTGGTCTACAGAAGGCAGCCAGCCTCAACGTACAATACTGTGAACCTTTTGTTTTTGAAGCTTGACATGCCGAATATTCTAAATCATTCCCTGCAGTAGAGCAAAAACTTCAGATTCAAACATTGTCTCTTATGCTTAAATTAATTGAAAAAGTTGAAATCAGCCATTTGTAAGCAAAGGAATTTGCCAAGACACACATTCAGGTAATTGTGTTAACACTGGTGTTCTGAGACTCAGGCAATCCCTGTTCACACTGTGATGGGCTGCTTAGCTTTAGCGGGGCATCTTGACTTCTACTGAGACTGTTCCATAGCTAGCTCAGCATCATGAGTAATAGCATGAAGCTTTGATCTGATGTAAATCACAACACCACAAAGCAGCTATTTTCATTAACTTTTTATTATATCTTTGACACTATGTTGAGGGCTTTTAAAATCCATTACTTATTTCCAACTATTACAACTTTGTGGTATAACATCAGTATCACTTTTTAGATGAAGAAGCTGAGATCTAGAAGTTAGTAACTTGCCATGATCACACCTCAACTCTTCACGTCTCCAGTTTTGAAAGACCAGCCTCCTGTTCCTACAGGGCATAGTTCACAGGCTAATGTACCTCCATAGTCAGGAACCTCAGAATCAGGTAGAGAGACGATGGAGATCGTGAGATTTGTCTTCAGCTGCCAGCCTTCCTTTCCCCTAGAACCTTTTGTAAAATTCCTATCACCACCATCAGCACTCTTGTGCCTCCCATGGTGAGTTCTCTTCCTTAGTCATTCATTCCTTGTTCATCAACTGATACTTATTATATGCTGGCTATGGACTGGTTACATCGTGGGCACTGCTTTAAGGCAAGCTTCTAATTCCAGTTACTTTCACCTTCACTTTATTTCACCATTTTCTCTTAGAAATAATTTGTTCTAATGACTTCCCTGTAAGCAGAGGTTAGAAGACCTTGTCAATGAGCAAAAGAACATGAAGCATCAGCAAGCAGATGGTAAGGTGTTTGGGGCAGGTGTACCTCTGCTGTCAAGCAAGACAGCTGCCTCTGTCACTAGGGATAAGAAAGACTTGAGGGACACATGGGTAGCTTCAAGCATGATTTGGATCCACCTCCAGAGGCTCTGTCCTACTTGATGACTTGTAGATTCACATAGAAATCAGCTCTCAGCCCCTGACCCTATCCCTGTACTGTGGCTAGGAAGAACCAGCAGAGTTGTGTTTACTTCCATGGTTATTCTAGTGTGTCAAAAGTCACAATATTGAAAACCCAATTGTCTGTAGAGTTCTCCTTGGACAGCTGGCTCGCTTTATAATTTTCTGAGTGAGGACCTCTTGCATCTGGTGATTCTAATATGTAACTCTGTGCTAACCCTTGGTGAAATTTTAGCTGAGAAAGAAGTTTTCCCCTGTTGCCTATAGCAGGCAAAATGAAGTGTAGTCTAAAAACTCAAAAATAAGAGAAAGAAAATCTTCTGAAGGCCAATACATTAAGCTAAGAGCCGAGATTGCCACATTACCTTTCAGAGTCTCTCTGTCCCAGGACAAAGCACAATATTGTTAGGGGATTAACATATAAAAAGTGTGGCCCTCAGAGAGCTGCTGGTACCTGAAAAGAAAGAAAGAAAAGTCCCCAGAGGAGAGTATAAGTAGGACCTATTCTAGCATCTGTAGGGAACAGGGTGCTCTACACAAGTCCCTCTGGAAGGGAATCAGCTGACTCCTGCTATTGCAGGAGCTATTGACCATTCTAATCACGGGCCTTACTCTCCTTGTCCTGCTCAGTCTCCAGATTTCAAGTTGCCTGTGGAGGGTGGTAGGTTAACCTGAGCACATGTAGGCTCTGGTTTCTGCATGGTTTTATCAATTGGAATGCACAGATATGGTGAGTCCAATCTGAGAAACAAAGCAGTTGTCAGGGCTGATGAATCAGGTTTTGAGTGAACCATGCTCAGGGTTAAACCTCAGAGGGTATGGAGTTTACCAGAGGTCCTCCTGAGTAAACCCTGGCTCGCTCCAGGCCTTTGGCAATGTTCATCTTCCAATTTGCCACCCAGTCCTCTGAGTCTCCTGTAGCAGAAGGCAGTGGGGACTCCTGCACAGAGCTTACACTTATAACTCTATTGCCTACACAGCTATTCCAGTCTACCATCCCAGGCAAGATGTCTCCACGTTTACTTTATGAGGATTCACATCACTGTCAGGTGGTCTGAGAACTTTGCCTACCCCAAGGTCATGAAGATATTCTCCTGTCTTAATTTTTTTGACAAGGTTTACTGTTTTATTTTTTACATTTATTGTCCAATCCATCTGGAATTGATTTTCATGTTGTAAGTAGGAGTTAAAATGTTAAATTCATATGGATGTCTAGCAGCCCAGCACTTCTTATTGACAAGACTCCTTTCTTACTCTCAGCTACCTTCATCATAAGTCAAGTGACAATGTGTGTGTCTATGGATTTCCTGTTCTGTTCCACTGTATCTTTTTCTCTCGTTGCACTAAACACCATAGTTTCTTAATGACTGTAGCTTAATAAATTTGGTATGTGCTGATGTCATTCCTCCAAATTTGTTCTCCTTTTTCAAATTTGTCTTCTTATTTTTTGGCTTCAGTATTTACACATAATATTTTAAAATTAACCAGTCAATTTTCTCTAAAACAACCCCAAAATTCCTGATGGGGTTTTAATTAGTAATGTATTAATCTGTAAATTATTAGAATTGGCATCCTTATATATTCCCACTCATGAACATATTATTATCCTTCTATTTATTATAGCACTTCAGTGTTTATCATTGATGCTTCTTCATTTGTGTACAGGTCTTATGTATCTTTTATTGAAGAATACTCCCCTGCCCACTCCCAGTGCTGGGGATTGAACCTTGTGCCTCTTGCATGCTAAGCAAGCACTTTACCACTGAGCTATAGCCTCAGTCTTCTTAAAAAACTTGATGCTATTGTAATTGGCATCATTTTTTAAAGTTATGTTTTCTAATTTTTGCTGCTAGTCTGTAAGCATACTAATTAAATTTGTATACTGAAGTTGTACTCAGCTATCTTGATACCTTTACTTATTAATTATAATAGTCTGGCTGAAGATCCTTTGGATTTTCCACATACATAATTGTGTTATCTGTGAACAAAGGTAGTTTACTTTTTCCTTTCCAAGCCTTACACCTTTTGTATCTCTTTCTTGTTTTATTACAATGGCTAAGACTTCAACTACAAATTGAATAGAAATGGTAAGAATGGAAATTTTTGTCTTATTCAAACTCTCAGTGGAAAGACCTTCATCATGTTCTTATTTATTATGTTTGCTGTAGGTTTTACATAGATATCCTTTTCAAGATTTAGGAAATTTTCTTCTATTCTTAAGCTGCTAAGGATTTTTTTCCTCCCATTTTGATGGTATTGGAAGTTGAAGTAGGGCCTTGAGTATGCTAGGAAGTACTTTACCACCAAGCTACATCCCCAGCCCGTATTTATTTATTTGCTTATTTAGAGAAAGAGTCACATTGTGTAGACCAGGACGCCTTGAACTTATGATCCTTCTTCCACCTCCCACGCGTGCGATTATAGACATTAGCCACCATGCCTACCTGCTTTTTTTAATAAATAGAAGTGGACTTTATTATTTATATGTATCTATTACATTAATAAAATCTTCTCCTATATTATTTTAATACAGCAAATTACATTGATGTTTTTCAGTGTTAAATATTATAACCTTAGACTAACACCAATTTTGCTTTGATATACTCTTGTCGAGTCACAGTTTGATAGTTTGATATTACCTTATTGTGTTCCTACTAGAAATTGGCTTATGATCGTCCTTTCTTGTAACGCCTTTGTCAAATTTTGATATTAAGGACAAGTTTCTCTTATGAAGCAAGTTAGGTATATTCCCTCTTTTTTCTACTCTTTGAAAATTTTTGTAAGATTGAAGTATTTTTCTTCCTTTAGAGTTCATCCATGGAGCCATCTGGGCCTGGAGGAGTTTTTTGTTTCAGTTTTGTTTTGTTTATTGTTTTATACTAAGTCATCATTTATTTTATACAGTGGAGTATCTATCACTGTAATTCACCATATTAAAAGAATAAAGGAGAAAAATCATGTGCTAATGGAATTTGTGCAGATAAAGAATTTAGTAAGGTGCAGGCTTTGTTTTGTCTTATTTTATCTTTTTAAAATCAAATATTTAATTTCTCTGATATAGGATTATTCAGCTTTCATATTTGTGTCAATTATGTAAGCTGTGTTTTTAAAGTAATTTACCCATTGCATCTTAATTTTCAAATTTAGTTATTTATAACACTGTCTTTTTCTTTGGCTCTCTAGTGATTTCCTGGGGTTTTTTCCCTTTCAAATTGCTGGTATCATTGATATTTGCTTTTTGTCTTATTTATATTTATTAGACTTGATTAAAGTTTATCAATTTTATTAATCTTAAGGAACCCAGTCAATTTCTCTGGATTATAAATTTATTTTCAATTTTATGTGCTTTATATTCTTTCCAAATTTGGGGGATTTACAGGTCATTCTGTCTCAATCTTTCTGTGCATCATTGCATCTAAGGTATATTTCTAAGAGCAGTTTTTCCCATTTAATTTGAGTCTGCTATGGTATGTTGTACCTGCAGTAGTACCACGCCTATCCTAAGGGTTTCACCAGGAAATAAGGAATGAATAAATGAGCACTCCTGTCTTTTTCTAGAGCAGGAGATGGGGCAGAGATGGGATCATGAAAGATCTGAGATTGTCCAGCAACAAGTAGACTGATGCAACTCCCTTGGGGGTCTCTATTTACTTATCAGAATATGACATGCTTTTCTGTTTCATGCCAGTCTCCTTATCAAGGACTTCTGTTTTCCCTCTCCCCCACATTTATCACTCAGAATTACAGCACGAGTGGTACCACAGTTTAAGTACCAAGCGTGTTCTTTACTAGCATTTCCAACAGCCCCTCCTTCTCAATCTTTTCCCAAGGGAAGATTGCCTCCCACACCTCTCTCCATTACAAAAGAGCCCAAATGACTCTGGGTATTTTAAGGGGTACAACGTTGTGACAATGACAGATTGATGTGGTATTAGCACAATGACTCCATTGGATGTGCCATTAGGGCTTTTCATGTCATTTGGGTGACTGCTGCTTTGTCCACATTTAGCTAGGTGAGTCCCAGAACTGAGAGAGGTTATTTTCGGTGTGGGAAGAAAGGCTTTTTGGATCTGCGTGACAGCTTCGTGTGCGTATATGTGTGAGTACTTGACATGGCTTTTCCCCTTGTGCTGGAGTCACAGGGCCGCAGACAGTGAGTCCCTGCATGATGTTTGTTTTTAAGTCTCACGGTTGAACCAATTATGAATTGGCCGTGTGTCTGAACTTATGTGGTTACAT
Source organism: Castor canadensis (assembly GCF_047511655.1). NCBI lineage: Eukaryota > Metazoa > Chordata > Mammalia > Rodentia > Castoridae > Castor > Castor canadensis. Next base: position 81,995,456 of record NC_133396.1, on the reverse strand, counting down.
GAAACAGGGTAGTTGGGGGAGGGGATGGTGCTGGGTGAACCAGAAAGAAATGCTTTCGGGAAGAGTAGGAAGACACCAAAGAATGTATGACAGTGGACAGAGCAGATATGATTCAGAATGGTGGGAGGGACTTCATGCCCCTTGTCCTTGGGTACATGAAGTATCCTCATCCATGTCTTATAGACAACAGAGTTGAGATCCCGAGATGTTTTCTTCCTTGGGAGGAAATTGAAATCTGTTTCTGTTGAATATGAATTTCAAAGGCTGACTACTATATTGGCTTTGGTCACCATTGCATTTTCAGGACATAATTCCATGCCTAGCAAATGGTAGGTGGCCAAAAGATATTTGCTGAATGAACACCAAAAATATACCTATTACTAGTAAAAACTCTTTTAAGGTGATTTTTTTCTTAAAGCCCAAAACACTACATTTTCTCTTTAATGATTTTAAGCACCATAATGAGAATGACTTTGGCTTGTAATGTCCACTGCATTCTTCTTCAGCTACCTTAAATTTTTACTTCTGAAGATATTTTTGTTTTCTCCTTCTTAAGGCTACTCTTTAAGATATTCTTTAGAGCATCTGGCTAATCTGATCCTAAAGTTAGTTATTTCAAAGATTATCAATATTTTTAATTCATAGATAAATCATGGTAATGCATGAATTAAGCAGCTTTCAGTTTATTAAATTAGGGCTCATTTATATAACAAATTTTCCCTGAGATCTGTTATATATCAGGTAGTGGTCTGGGTATTGGTGACATACAGGGAGCAAAGCCATAGAAATACTTGCCTTCATGGGATCTGTGTTATCAGCAATGTAAACATCAAAATCAGTAATCTGCACAGTCTTAGATGGTAATGCAATCCAAGAGGGCATGGTCAGTTTTGGTGACAGGGCCTGATGGTGTAATTTTTTTTTAGGGTAGTTAGGGAAGTTTCCACGGAGAAGTTGACTTTGTACCAAAGAATTGGAGAAAGCTAGGGATTAAGCACATGCATGTCAAGAGAGCAAGCATCCTGAGAGGGAAGAGCAAGTGTGAAGGCCTGGGGAAGGAAAATGTCTAGAAAATCCCCAAGGGGAGCATGGCTGGAACTTATGGACAAGGGGAACCAGGTCAGGTAGAGTCCTATAGAGACAATGAGACTTTGACTTTTGGAAAGTTTAAGGAAGGCAATGACATGATTCAGCTTACATTTTAATAGGGTCATCCTGGCTGCTATGTTGAGAAGAGACCAAAAGAACAAAGATGGAAGCAGGGAGACATTTGGGAGTCTACTACAGTAACCTAAGTAGGAGAAAGTGGTGTCTTAGACTAGGGTGACAGCAGTGTAGGTAATGAGGAGGAGCAGAATTCTGGATAGAATTAGAAGGGAAAGCTGATAGATTTATTGATGGACTGCAAGTGGGATGTAAGAGCCAAGGGGATTGGAGGCCAAGGGTGACTTAAAGGATGGCACTGTTTATAAGCTTAGGAGAATGGTGGGAGTGGCAGGTTTGTGACAGGTGACATCAGGAACCCAGTTTTTTGATATGGCTAATGGACATCCATGGAGGACTTTCAGTAGGCTGTGTATACATGACTCGAGTTCAGAGGAGAGGTTTGTGGTGGGAAAAAAAAAATCTGTCCTCCATCCATCTATAGAACTTGTCATTATAGCATATTGATAGTTTTTAAGGCCATGAAAATTAGATGCAAACAAAGATGATGTCATGAGTTCTCTTAGTATATGGTTCGGATAGGTTTTTCTATTTTGGATGTTATTAATTAGTTTCAGGGCCACTAACTGAAGGTAGCTACATAGTGTAAGTGAGTATTGTGTTGGAGTTATCTGCTCTTTGAAAAATTGATGGACAAGTGGCGGTGCATATTGTACATTTACATCACAGTCTGTGAGCATCATCATTGACCTCAAAATGGAGAGATGACTTGGGAAGGAAAAGCAGCATGGACAAAATAAAGAAGTAGAATTATGCATGGAATACTTATTTGTTTGATACTAGTCAAACATCTATCTGCTTATTTACCAAGTGTTGTCTGGCGTCAATGGGGAGTCCACATTGAACAAGAGTGGAAAATTCATGTAGAAAAGCAGTGACAAATGTGTGTGGGTTGATGTTTCATTGTGCATGGCCTTCTAAACTAAAGTCTTAGAACTTTGTCCTATGAGCATCAGTAGCTATTGAGTTTGGGAAAGGAGAGTGAATGCTTTGAAAATATTATTCTGGAAAGACATCATGGCAGCAGAGTGCAGTATGGCTTGGATTATGACTTGTGTTGTAGAAGTAAAGGAAGATTAAAGACGAGGAGAAGAGCTGGGAGTGTTACAATAACTCAATAAGGGTTAACAAAAAAGCATGAAATCATCTCCAAGCGCAGAGCCACAGAGGTGACTATACTGCATCCATACCTCACTAACACTTGGAAAGGCTGTGCTGGAGGAAGTTCTGGCACATCCAGAGCCAGTTTCTCCATTTCTTTGCCATGAGAGAGCATTCCATAGACATGCCAAACTCTGAGAAAGCCAACTCTTGGATAAGTTGAAGGCTATTCTCTCTTAGTGAGTCCAGGCCTTTTCAGGACTGAGCCTTCCTTGAATATGAAGGTGATGTTAGAATAATTGGTGGGTACATTAGTGTGCTTGGACTGCCATAACAAAATACACAAATTGGGTGGCTCAAACAGCAGAAATTCATCTTCACTCGGTTCTAGAAATTAAAAGTCCTACGTCAAGATGTCACAGGCCTCTTCAGTGGTCTTTCTCCTTTGCTTACAGATGACTTCCTTCTCAGTGTGTCCTCCTGTGATCTTACTCTGTGTCTGTGCATCTCTGCTGTCCCTATGTGTGTCCAAATGTCCTCATGTAAAGACACCAGCCAGATTTAGTTAGGGTCCACTCTAATGGCGCCATTTCACTTAATCACCTCTCTAAAGGCCCTGTCTTCACATAAAGTCACAAGCTGAGCTTCTGGGGGTTAAGACTTTGACATTAATTTTAGTGGGGGACACAATTTAGCCCATAACAGTTTGAAAACTTACCCCCACCCCATACCTCATTCTCTTGTTGTCCTCACCCTCTACTCATCATCCAATCCCTTCCCCTTTTCTGGAAGTCCATTTGGGGGCTGGATCCAGAGGACATAAGGCTGGGATTTGAAATGGTTACTTACAAAGACCTTGACAGCCCACTCATGACAACAATCAATCCCCTCTCACTTGAGTCCTCCTATGTTGAAGAAAAATTTCCAATTTCTTGTATTAAGGTAATTAGGAAAAGAAAAAAAACATTCTTCTCAAACCAGATACTGCAATAAGGACACAATAATTACTGGTAACCATCCTGTGATGAAAGTCCATTGGCCATACAACAAACATTCCCCTACCCCATTCCCACTTTCTTACTACTTGACTCCTCCTCCAAAATCTTCATCAAGCCCAGCAAGCTCTCCCTAGCTAACTTGGCCCACAATGGTATCACCCTTCTCAAAACCTGTAACACTTAACATCTGTGTTATCTGACTGATAGATACTATCTTGTACTTTGGTATCTACTTTTATGTACACATCAACCCAATAAGGTGTGGACCACATCCTGGAGGAAGTTACCTATTTTTTGTCTGCTGGGGCTTAGCAGAGCATAGGCACAGGGTAGGTTCTCATGTTTGCTGAGTGATTAAAAGATTTATCTGAAGCTGGGGTGTTTTTTGTGTCCATACATTTAGAAATTCATGATAAAGTGCTTAAAATAAGACTGTTGTACAGACTTTTGTGGGTTGTGAATTTTGAAAAAAATCAAAGTATAGTAAATTTGTCTTGGATATGTGGCATAAAATAGAGTATACCAGAGCCAGGTGAGAGATTTCTATTTCCTGCCCTGTCCTCATGGGCTTTTGGGCCTTGTAAAATTCAGCCTCTCTCAGGACCTTTCTCGATCTTCAAAACTAGATTTTACCTGCATGCAATTTTCAGTCAGTGGAGATGGTGGTCTAGAGAGGGATTCTGAAACGATGTCCAAAGCCATCTATGAGAATATCTGGAATGATTAATCATGTCAAAAATGCACAGGAAAGTGGACAGGTGGCAGATATTGGGATGCTCTATGAGGTTGCTCTGAGCAACAAAGTTTTGTAAATTTATGATTCAGAGAAAGCCCTTCAAAACTTGTGGAGTCCCCCCCGACCCCCCATCATCACTGAGAACATTTATGTGCATTGTGCTGTTCATAAGTGGGAGTGCTCATTAGCAGAGATTTCTGGTCAACCAAATGCTGGGTGAGTACACGGTGTGTGGCTTGATCTAAATTCAGGAAAATGTGCCCTGGGTGTAGGACTTCCATACATAAATTTGTTTAATTGTATCAATGTAAAATGTGCAATTAAGAGGGTAATGGGAATGGTTGTCTCTAGGAGAGGATTGTGGGTAATTTTTATTTTCCTGTTTATGCTTTTCTGTACTTTTCAAATGTTCATGTCTAACCTTTATAATTAAAAGAAACAAATCCTATGAAAAAGAATGATAAACACGTTGCCAGGGTGAAAGAACAGTGAAGATTTCAAAACTCACTTCAGTTCACTTCAAACATTTATCTATACCATTCTGTAAGTATTTAGCGCCTACAGTGTCACAGGAATTGTGGGGGTACTGGTGACTGTGATTCAAGGTGTTCACAGGACAAGATGCTTCACAGAAGGGAAAGCCATTGAACTAGGCCTTGTAGGAAAAGTTAGCCGTTGGTAGACTGGAAAGTTGGGAACTCAAAAGAAATGACATCCATATCTGGAAGGTATACTTTGTTGTCAAGGGTCTGTGGAAGCTCAAGTTAAGGTTAGGAGAGAGTTCCTATTGAGGAGTGGAGGTGATAAGGCTCAGTTAGGCAGATATAGCCCAGATTCTTGTGCTTATGGCCTTTGCAAGTGAGCAGTGGAAGGCTGGGAGGAGAGCTGAGTGTTGGGAAGACTGACTGGCTTCAGGGGTGCTGGAGAGGCCCATCAGGCTGGCCCAGTAGTTCAAGTTGTGGGAGTGCTATCTGGGTCTTCTAGAGCCTTGAGAAAAGGCCTTTTAAGAGGCTTCCCCTTGTACTTTTAATTATTAAAAATTAGGAAGGCTGAGATGTGGAGGATCACAGTTTGAGGCCAGCCTAGGCAAATAGTTTGCGAGATCTCATCTCCAAAATAACTAGAGCAAAATGGACTGGAGGGATAGCTTTAAGTGGTAGACTGCCTGCTTTGCAAGGGTGAAACCTGGAGCTCAAAACTCCAGTCCCACAAAAAAACAAAATAGGGAGAGTGAAGTTTAATTGTGTCACTAACATGCTTTTCCTGTGGGTAAGGATAAAGGTTGCTACAGTTCTTGGAATGGCGATACAATATTTTCATCTCTGAAGTGTCATATTTCCACTGACCCCTGATTTCTTTGTCTAACCGTCTTCCACCCCATCATATTGCTGTTTATTAGTTCATATTCACTTTAGTATTAAATTATTTCTGTATTGTGAAATTTACACTTGAGATCCTTAGGAATACTTTGTAATGCTGTAAGTCAGAGTGTTTAATAATGGGGTTTGTTAAGTCATATTTTTTAAAAAGAGAACTCAAGAAGCTATTGGAGGGGTGAGGAGGTGTTAATATAGGCTGTGTGTTGTTCATGTGACACACATTGATAATCAGTAACTTTTGAACTCTGTCCTATGTGAAAACCTGCCTGAGTTAACAGTGATTGCTGGGACATCTCAGAGACTTTCCGTTGTCTTAGATTCTTTGGCAAACCTTGGGGATGGAAAACTCACTCAGGTTATATACCAGGCCAAGGGGGAGAGCAAATGTCCATAGCATTTACAAAGCAGAAACAGTGCCTCTACTTCTAAGCAAGGACTCCGTACAAGCAGATTTTCATTCTTCTATCTAAAAAACCCTCTCTCCTAGAAGCCCATTGCCAGTTGCCTCCTTTCCAGTCTTATCATCGATTCAAAAATATGTCACATCTGGAAATGTGAGCTCAAGGTGTGAATCCTATCACAGGAATCATTTTTTTTTTAATCATAGAAAAGTCTTTTAGGTGGTGGGGTGTTAATGTCAAGATTAACTCAGAGAAAACTGGCTGCAGTTAGGGCTGAATGACAGTGATCATTCCAAAACTCATCTGTCTAAATGGGTATTTAGACTGTCTTGGGCCAGAAACTATTTGTCCCAGAGTGAAATATGGTAGTTGGAGAATGGCAGCCCAGCAATCCTGAAGTGTAGGTGGGCATTTCTTTATGAACCAAGCATGTTCCTGAAATCTTGTGTGTCAATCAGCTTTTCGTAAATGGAATCCTTTCTTTTTTCTTTCATTAACTCACCCTGCAATTTCAGCAATGTTTAACATTCATTCCTGATTGATTTTGAGTTGGCAGTTAACTGCTAGCATTCAACTTTGGATTTGAGTGCTTCTTTCCCAATTTTCTTGCTTTCTTTTTCTCTCTCTCTCTTTCAACAACTGCTTAAGAAGCAAATGCTAAGTGCCAGATACAGTAAGAGTTGTTGGGACTATTAGGGAGAATGACAGGTAAACAATCCTTATGACAGTAAGTACAAATCTTAGAGTACAAAGACTGTGCTCCTAGAAGCTGGTACAGAGTCCCTCTGTCTGGGGAGGTGAGGGAGGAGCTCTTAGGCAGGTGTTGCTTGAGTAGAGTGCTGAAGGATTCTGAGATGTGAGGAGGAACTTGCTTGGGGGATGCCTTCCAAAGATGGTCAGCATCAGAGGCATGGTTGGTACTGGCTGACTGGAAGGAGTTCGTAGTTCCAATGCAGGGACAAGAAGTCAAGTAGTTGGTGGTCTTTGCTGATTTTTCTGCATGGATCAAGTAGTGGTAAAGAGTTCTTTGCAACCTTTTCTTCTCTAATGGGTGAGGGAGTGGTTATTTCACTATTGTTTTTCTGTCAGATGTACTTGTGGAGTTTCTGTAGTATGAATTGTCTTTCTTCAATCTGTAAGTTCAATCTATAAGCTCAAGATATTTAATATTCATGAATCAGGACACATCCAAATAAGATCAAGAGGGAAAAAAACATGAAAATTTTCATTTCCAGTGGGAGCTCTAATATTTGACTCAGCTATTAAATAGAAATTAAAGCTTTATTCTATGGTAACGTATACAATGTCAGAAGATAATTGATAAACTGAGAAAAACTGCCCCAAGTTCTAATGTAAATAATATACAAGAGGTCTAGAAATTTATAAAAGACCATGAACCACATGGTAAAATGGGAAAAAGATGTAAGCAGTTCAAAAGAAATAATGATGTTAAGACTCAGAAAAGTGTGGATTATAGCAATCAACATGGCCTGATTTTCCTCTATCAGGTTGGCCCACATCAGTAGGGTGCTGAGTGGAGGACTTACGTGGCTGTGGTTCTGTGAGTATCTGCAGGTATATTTTAATGAGTTAGAGCTACATGTTTGTCCTGGAGGGACATCCATAATGTTTTTAAATAGGAAACTTGAGTCAGAGTAATGTATACAGTATGACCATATTTTAAAGAATATATGAATAGGTAATGCCAGCAGTGGATTTGTTTAAGTTCATATGTGCCTGAGACTGTATATACCTTTAGTTCTGGACACTCATCACTGCAGGGTGGCAATGGAGGGAAAGCAGGGGAAACCACACTGTTTTAAAAACATCTTCGTGGTGTTTGACTATATCATATCCCTAATACATATCACATAAAAGCTTACAAATGAGGTAAGTACTTAGAAATGAAGAACCAAGGAGAACACCTTTTCTATCTGGCCTTAACATTGTTCAAAGCAGGTAGGAAGCAATTACATAATGTCATGTGAGATGAACTCTTTGTCTTCTACGGCCTTGCCATCACACATAGGACAAAAACGGTGTAATTAGCATGACCTCCCACACATGTATTAATTTCCTCCCCCTTTCGAGACCTACTGTTCACTCATTCATTCATTTCTTTTCTTACCTTGCTTGTTAATTCAAAGAAAACTTATCTACTGCCTACTATGTGGCAGCCTTTCCATGTGCATGGTGTTCAGCCTTCCTACCTCTCACGTGTTGGGTTTATTTTCCCAATTACAAGTTAATTCCTCCCAGGCCAGGCAGGCCAGCACCTTCTGGAGTTGTCTATAATAACTTGAAGGCCTAGCTAGCAGGAACCCTGGTTTGTTGGGCAGAGATGTTCGGAGGTCTATTTTCCAAGAATAAACAAACCTGTCCTTACACTGGATATGAGATGAAGTTTCTCGAGCTCTGTGCCCAGGGAGCAGAACTGGCAGCCAGGTGTGTGAGCCTTGGTTAATTAGGTGATTTTATGTGTCCCACAGCCTGGGCTTTATACTGCTGAGACTGGGCTGATGTGGAGTGCTTTGGCCAGGAATGGGCTTACTCTGCAGAGGGCTGTAATGTTTTGGGTTCCAGGATAACTGCTTTTGAGAAAGTCTAGTGGGGCCACTCTAATCCTCAGACTGTATTGCCTCTCTAGAGTTTTATCTTTCTTCATATCATTTGCTACACTGTGGGTCCTTGTAGAATCCAATCTCCTTGACTATATCTTAAGCTGCCTAAGGTCAAGGCTGTTCTTGGACCACCCCCAGCACTGTGCTCTGGGCACAGGGGTGCTCAGTAAGTACATAGATGCCTGAAGAGCTGCAGGATACCAGGGGAGTACCTTGGTTTGTATTCCCAGATGAACAGGCCATCGTCGCAGTATGACTGGGTAGTGGGAGTGGACCTCCTGCCTGGCCACTCAGCCAGATGATGCTCTTCAGTATGACATAAGTCCCAGAGCAGCTGAGGGGAGAATGAGAATAAGAAGGAGGAGCTGGTTCCTCTGCTTCCAAGGCTAAGACTGAAAAATGCCCACTTTATTATCTCATTACAAGTTGAACATAGAGAGCTGATGAACCCTAATTTGACCATTTTTCTGATAGCTAGAACTTGATGCTCTGTGGGAGACACCTGATCCACACGGGCTTTTCTAAATCCCCTTAAAGGCTCTACCAGCTGAGGTAGGGCTGGGGTTCAAACTAACCTTGGGTTTCAAGTGAATCTCAAGACTGAATCAAAATTCAGATTTTCAGGGGATTTCAGAGTCAGTGCGTGAAGTGTGGGAGGGTAGCACAAACAGCAGTTTCTTCCTCTGGGGGTTCTAAGGAAAGAGCTCATCCCAGTGCAGCTTCCAGAGACTTTGGACTGGATCAGATTCACCTTGAACTGAACTATGCCACATTGGCAGCTGCACATTCTTCCCAAGATGTCTTTTCTGAACTTCTTTGTACCCTGCGTCCTACACAGTGGCACCAAGGAGGGATAGCAAGCGTGTGTGTGTGTGTGTGTGTGTGTGTGTGTGTGTGTGTGTGTGTGTGTGTGTAAGGGGCAGTCTGCTTTTTTTTTTGCACTGAGAGCATTGTTTATGCATTTTCTTTTCTTTCTATGCCTCCATTTCCAGAGAGGAGCCAGTTATAAAGGGTATAGTGTAACCCAAGAATACAGGTTTGGGAATAAGGGAGCTAGCTTCTATTCCAAGTGCTGTCATTGGCTTTCTGTGTCACCTTGGTGGCAGGGTGAGCAGTGTGGAAAGAGAATCCTGCCCAGGATTGGCGGTCCCCCAAGAAACTTAAGTCTCCCTCATAGTGATGCTGCCGGATCAGATCAACAACACCTGTCTTTACAAATGTGAGCTTTCTTTAATATTTATTATTTAATTGTGCAATAATTGGTAGCAATAGTTCATATATAACCTATTTCCTGATGTGATTTGTGTGGCCCATTTTTACAAAATTATGCCATCAGAGGAATTTCATTTAGAAAGTTCCTCAATGCTGAATCTCTCTGTGTGTTCCAGTTATGAGCCATGTGTGTTAACACTGTGGAAATGAAATTTTTACCCCCTGGACCCATGAAGATTGATTTGATTCTAAAATGAATAGAAATATAGCCTGTACAAGTGAAATGTGTTTCTACAGCATCTGCTGTCTATGAGGTGATTGAAGGAAACAAGACATTCGAGGCACAGTTCCTTTCTTCTAAGAATGTATGGTACAGCCAGCAATTTCATAAAGCTTTCAGGAGCAGCACACACACTATCACAGTCTTTTGAGTTTGAAGACTATTATTATTACTGTTTTCAATTACCCTTTATTGAGCACCCTCTAAGATGTAGGTACTATCTTAGGTTTCGTTCCCTGGAATTCAGCTTGGCAACACAGGATGCATGCAGAATGTTTATCAGGTGTGCTTTCTGGAGATGCACTGGAAGACATTTGGAAGTTGAAATTAAAGAGGTGGTGTGGGCCACCACAGCTGGGTGTCCCTGCAGAGATGTCTCAGACAGAGGCAAGCACAGTTTCAGTGAGGGTAGTTGAGAAATGTGTGTGTCTGTCCTGAAGAGGGGCACTGTGGTGTCCAGTCTAGGTACTGAACTCAGTCATCACCACAGCTCACAACTGCTGAATGCTTTTTGCTCGCTATACCTTGAGCTGAGAACTTTAGATGCATTGTATCTAATCCATACACGGTTTAGAGATGAGGCAATTAGGAGGCAGAGAAGTGAAGTAATTTACCTAAGATTGCACACCTATTGCATGGTAGGCTGAGGAGTGGGTGAGTGGTTAACGATCACACTACCTCTCACTTAATCTCCACAGGACTGTTCCATGATAGCGATTATCATTCCCATTATATAAATTGAGAAACTGAAGTGCTGAGGGATTAAATGATTTGCCCAGTGTCACAGAACTAATTAGAGGTGAGGCCATGGTTTTTCTATTAGACTCTAGCATCTCACAGAGATAATCTGTCCAGTAAGAGATACCCAGTTCTGGCTGGAGATGGCATTGTAGCCCTTGGGTAATTTCTGGCCTACCAGTTCTCTCCCCTTTCCATTGTTGGGGAGAGAGTCATGTTCTTCATTGTGTGCAAAGGAGCATGGTCTTTGAACTCTTTGATCTAGCTCTTGCACCCTGTTTGACTTCTCTGAGCTCAGTTTCCTCACTTGTACAGTGGGAGTAGAGATGATTTCACTAGGTCAATGAAGGAATCACATATGAGAAATCTTTCTTAGTACATTCTCACCCTTCCCCCACCTAAAATGCTCCAGGGCTGCACCAAGATCTTCTGAGGGCAGATACTCTAAACGTAGCCCTGATGTACTGATGCTGCTTCTCCTCATTTGCTTTCTTCTATCAGAAGGAAAGAAAGTGGAATAAAGTCTTCTGTGCAGTTTGTTCAGGATTCTAACACTAGACTGTAAGTCTAATCGAAACAGTTCTTCTTGGAAACAAATATAGCAACAGCAATTACACTTACTTTTAATGTCTGATTGGCTGCAAACTCACTTCTACTAAGCCTTTTCCATCGAACATGTGGAGCATTGTGCACTTTGCTTTACTCTACGGCCCCTCCTCAGCCCCGTCTTGTCTTTAGTAGGGAAGCCAGTTAGATGTGTGTTCTCTGGGTGGGTCCCTTGGAAGCTCCAGCTGTTCCCAGCAAAGGTGGTGACAGTCTTGTGATGCTTCTGTTCCTCATTATTCACATAGGTGGGAGCTTCTGTTCTCCTACCAGAGTCTGTGACCTTGACTCTTTACGTGAGTTCTGCTCCCGTGCTCCTTTCCACGTAGGTCTCCTTCTCAGGATTCTGGCAGAACCCTTTCCTACTCTGTGGATCCTGCCTGCCTCATTCATTTTGTCTCCTCAGCTTCTAATCCTGAAGCACAGATGGGCTCTCTCCCTTTCTTCTTAAGCGAGACATTCTTTCTCACAAAAATTCCCCAAAGTAGCCATATAATCCAGACTGCTACTATGTGACCCAGGGGGTTGAGGACATACCTTGGTGAGACTCTACACTGCTTTCAGCCAGGTGTGTCTCCTGATTGCCCTCCCTTCAGCAGTGACCTTTCTAGGAATCCAGCCAGGGGCCAGCGCCCAGGTGGGGAGACCCTCCCTTAAGCTTTCCATCCATTGTTTTCCAGTGCCCTGAAACTTTAATCCTCTGCAAGGCTCAGGGCTCATGCCCCAGTGTAGGTGCCTGATGCGGGTCATCCTTAGAGGGGTAGCGGGAGGGGCTGCACATGTTGCTATGGCAGCACCTGACTGAGATCATGAACCCAACCCATTTCATTCGTCAGCAATTGCAAGATGAATCAATCTCTTCACCCACTCCTCCTCTCCTTCTCCATCTCTCCCCACAGCCTTCTGTCATCTTTCCTCCTCCCTGCTCAACCTCAGGCATTCTCCTTTTTCAGATCTCTCTCCCTGTCTCCCTGTCTTCCTGTCCCCCTCTTCCCCCCTCCTCCCTCTCTCTCTCTCTTTCTCTACCCTCCAATACATCCACATAGCAACTGGCACTATTCATGAAGACTTCTTTTATTTTTCTCCTGGACCAGTAGTTCTAAACTTTAGCAGGCATCCTTTGAATAGCTCTGTCTTAGTCCATTTGTGCTACTATGACAGAATTCCTGAGACTGAGTAATCTAAAAAGAATAGACTGGGAAGTCCAGGATTAGGGCACTGGAATCTGGGGAAGATCCAGTCTCTTCTCCCAAGATGTTACCTTGCACACTGCATTTTCCAGAAGGGAGGAGTGCTGTGTCCTCATATGGAAGAAGATGAGAGATAAAAAGTCATGTATCTCCTTCACCAAGCCCTTTTATGACAGCACTGGTCCGTTCAGAGGGCTCTGCCTGCCCTCAGGACTTACACACTTCCAAAGGCCCCGCCTCCCAACACTATTATATTGGGATTATGTTTCCAATGCATAAATTTTGGGGACACAGGCAGACCACAGCTTGTTAAATGCAGATTTCTTAGTTTCATGTTGGGACCCAGCATGTACTTTTCCAAGATGGTACTGCTTGTGACAGGTCCAGGAGATACATTCTAAGAACTCCGCTCTCAGTGGTAAACCTCTGTGTTTACCTAATTGGAATTAGTGCTGGCTGGAATATCCACTTATATTATGATTCTAAGTGATTGGATTGGATCCATCCACTCATATGTCAGGTGTTTACCACCTATGCAGTGTCAGACACTATTGGTGGTACTTGCTATCCAGCAAAACACAAAATCCTATTCTCCAAGAGGTTCCATACTTATATAGGAGAAAGGCAGTAAATAAATATTATATGCTGTGATAAGTATTGTAATAAATAAATAAAAGGAGCTTAGAAATAGGCAACAGTCTCCTTGCTCACAGCAAGTAAAGTATTTAGGTGAGATGAATGTAATTAATGGTGATTCATTGATTCATTGTTTTCTTTGCCAAGGGTTGACTATAGAAAACTGAGCTTAACCTATTTAAATAATAATATTAAAATCTAGTGTTTGTGGAGCATTTACTGTGTTTCAGATACTCTAGATTCTGGTTAAGAGTGCCAAGGTCAGACTGCCTGGATTGCAAGGTTTTTTTTGTTTGGTTTGGTTTTTTTGCAGTACTGATTGTTGAATTCAGGGCATCATGCTTGCTAGGCAGGCGCTCTACCACTTGAGCCACTCCTTGAACCACTCCACCAACCCCTGGGTTGCAGCTCTGGCCTATCCCTCTCTGAAACCTCAGGCAATTTGCTCAAGCACTCTGTCTCAATTTGCTCATGATAGAAAAAAAGATTGTAGTAGTAGCACCTGTTTTCAAAGGATTGTTGAAAAGATTACAACAAAATTGTGCAAATGTAGGCAAAATGTACAAAGCAATCACTCTAAAAAATGTTGACTATAATTCCAATATATTTTTGACCTGATGCTGCCTATCAAAGAATTGACTTATGGAAACTTACGTCATTCAGACTAAATAAATATCCAGGATTTAGCCAAGAGAATGAGGGAGGGGTCTGCTTGAATGTGAGGTTTAGGGGATTCCCCAAGCAGACCTGGAAAGCCCCTGGAGCAGGGAGTCGTCTTTGCTGGGCAATCGGGGAAGCAGGGCACTGAGGTGGGGTATAAGGAAGGCCTTGAAGGATGGCCAGGAGGTTTGCAGGGATAATTTTGGGTGTGGGGTAAGGATTGTCAAGATTGAGGCTTAAAAACATTCCCAGCAAAGAGAGTACCTCTAGCTGACTTGGCTGAAGAAAACAGAGTCCTCAGCCTGGGATCCTATTGTTTCAAGCTTGGCCTTGCCCAGCCTAGCCATCTAGAGACTCAGGTTCAGCTTCCCTGCAATGCTTTCAGCCCCATCACCTTCAAGTTCAAGTGTCATAAGACTGGTGCTGTCAGCCATTAACTTGGCAATTCCTAGCAGTGTCTGTCACTATGCTTTCTGCTGCTTCTCCAAAAGACTGCCCACTCCCCTCTTTGATAGCCCACTCCTGAGAACCGTATGTTTTCGGAAATCAGAGCAAGTTCCCCCAACTTTTGCCCAGGGTACACCAGGAACCTCAGTCCATGTTCATGTCAGACTGTGCCTGTCTTTTCTGCTTCCAACCTAGGGTCACACGCAGTTGTGACTGTAGCTGTATGAGAAGGCAGAATTCACCAGCCTTGTTTTAATCATTTTCAGAGCTCATCAGAGGTAAGAGTGATAGGGCCTTTCTCTTCCGGAGAGGATTAGGAGTCGTTCTTTGTGGCAAGATATACTTAGGAAAGGCTTATTAAATGATAATCCCTGATAAAGCCACTCTAATCATCTGCCAACTCTGCCCTCTTAGGCATAGGGAAAAAACCCTACACATTTAATTAACTATTAATTAACTATTTGAGGAATCTTTCTCATCACCTTTTCCCTTTTCTTCTCTTCTGCTTGCCTCGGATTTATTCAGAGCCATACATTCAGTTTATTAACTTATTTATTCACTTAACAAACTTGTGCTTAGAACCTACTGACAGTAAGGTTGAGTTCTGGGGCAGTATCAGCAGTGCCTAGCCTTACAGAAAAGTACACATCTGTCTGAGATGATTACAGTGCAGAGTTAAGTGGTGTGTTGGGATGAAATGCAGGAAGCCAGGGTGTGATAGTCTCTAGGAAATCTTCCTAGTAAAGGTCACATTCAGTTAGGCTTTTCAGGTGGAAAAAGTAAAGAAAACAGCTTAGGCAGTGGAGGCAACATGAGCAAAAGCAGAGATAGGAAGGAAAATGGCATAGGAAGTCAATTGTTGCTTGTAAGCACATGACCTTTTATTTAGCAGGTGCTACCAGAGATGAGCCAGACAGATTAGGGTGGGCTCAGCCACCTGAGGGGATTTGGCCAGGGCAACCATTGCAGGGTATTAAGACAGGGCAAGATGTTTTGGTTAGAAAGGCCAATTCCCCCCTGCTTTGAAGAGAAGTATGACTGGGAATATCTTGTCCCACTTGACAAGATCTCCCCGGCAACAGAATCCCTGTTTACCACCAGGGAATTGGTTTTGAGTCTCACAATCTTACCAGACACCCAGGGTAGAGAAGAAACCACTAACTTAGGATACAGACACCAAAGGGGTTGAAACAATGTAACATCTGGATAACATCACAATAAGACATGGTCAGAAACCATTTCCTCTTCTGGCATTGCTGTTGTGAGTAATCACATGCTTTATTATCAAGAGTGTTCCAAGTCAAAACAACACTTATTTTATCTCCAACTCTGCCATGGCCCCATGCAAGACAGAGTAGTGACTGGAGAAAAAGATCAAGCCTGGGGGTGGATTCTGGCTTTTCAGCATACCAACATGGGACCTTGGACCAGGTCCTTAGCCCTCTGAGCCTGGGCTGTGTTTTTATTGTTTGTATGAAAGATTGTAATAGCATCTCGTTTGCATATGGTTGTGAAGGTTAGAGTCCATGTGTATTACACACTGGCATAGGGTCCATCATAGAGTAGGATGCTCAGCAAGTGGAAGCTAGGATTATTTTTCTTTCCTCGGTTACATGGAGCATGAGGGTCTAAGTTGCAGGAAAATGTTTAGATAGATAGAGATGTTTTAAGCAGGTCTTTGTAGTACTTCCAGAAAGAGGTCTGACTGGTCTCTGTTTGATCTGATGTCCACCATCTTGTATGCATTCTTGTGTCACTCATTATCATTGACCGTAACCGCAACACAGTCCACTCGAAAGAATGGGAGGGAAAATTGTAGAAGACATGGTAAAAAGGGCCAGGCACCGGTGACTTACACCTGTAATCCTAGCTACTTAGGAGGCAGAGATCAGGAGGATTGCAGTTCAAAGCTAGCCCAGGCAAATAGTTCACAAGACCCTATCTCAAAAATACCTAACACAAAAAGGGCTGGTGGAGTGGCTCAAGGTGTAGGCCCTGAGTTCAAGCACCAGTGCCACAAAAAAAAAAAAAAATGGTAAAAAGGGATTTTTTACAATAGTCCCAGATTGGGGAACCAGTGATCATTATTGTCTCATTGTCGTATTCTGTTTCAGATTTCTTGTGCCCCAAATCAAGAGGAATGCTTAGTTGGAATGAACTTTGTGTAACCTGGGGGAAATAGAAGAATGAGGGTGAATTTCTAGGAGGGTGGTAGTAGAGTGAACCAGACAGTATAAATCAAGAGATGAAAAAAGGGGATTGGGAAGTGGTAGATTGAAACCAGAGAGTTAGAGTTCATGAAAAAAGAATAGTTTGAGTGGGAAGAGACCCCAAATCTGCAGACACCTACTCATGTGAGGAATTTCCCCTCAGTAGCCCTCACAGATGGTCATCTGGCACTGGGATTCCTGTAAATAAAAGTTGCAGGACAGTTGGGAGGTGGACAGGATGCTCACAAGTAAAGGTGACTGACTACCTGAGGACTCTGCCCCTAAGCTCTGCTAGGGGGCATGAGAGAGGAAAAAGTGGTACCTTGTGGACACATGTAGCCCTGTGTCCTCTCATGCCTCACGCATTTAGGACTCTGGACATTTCACTCTCACCACATCAACACCAATGAAATCTACTGAACATGTTTTCCAGCGATGCTTCCTTGGGTTCTGGAGAAACAAAGACTTACCCAGCATGGATCCTTGCTTTCAAGCTGTTTTTATTGAAGAGGAGGAGGAGGAGGAGTTCTTCCTGGGGACACAAAATAAATGAAACTAACTGCCCTGGGGTTTCCTTAGGAAATCTGCTGGGTTAATCAGCCTTACGTAGTGGTTGAGGCACAGTCATTAATTAAAACAGAGATGTTCAATGATAAATTAATTTACCTTCTGCTCAGAATCTGTTGAGGAGGGAAGAGGGAAAGTCAAGAAAAATGATTTTCTGAAGCTTTTTTCTTGAGTGTCTTCTCTTATATGCTGTGCTGAATATTTGAGTTAGCTAAGTGTACTTGCTGTATGTCAACAGAGATGCCATTTTACAGGTGATATATTTATTTCCAGAGAGGGAAGCTTCTACAGGCCTGTGAAGCAGAAGAATGCCAGCAGATTTATAATCTCCTATTAGTCAACAACATTATTGAGAATCTCCTGTTTGTAGAGTAATATCATAGTCATTGGTAAAGTGCACACAGAGCTATAAGATGCAGTTCTATATTTGAGAAACATTCAACCCTAATGGGAAGGGAGGGCCAATATGTAAGAGACAGAACTTGTAATGAGAAGGTCTGTAAATAAGTATGAATAAATGCCTAAGTGCAGCACTGAATGCTCTGTTGTCTGTGATAGGTATTTGTACTCCTGGCTTAGCTTTCTTATGGATGCCAAAGCCCTTGAGGACTATTTTCCTTTCTCATTGATCTTATGCAGATTACACACTCAGAAATGTTGAGTGAACGTATGTGCTATTATGAGATGTGCCTAATTAGTGGAGGACTTCTGAAATTCTGTCAAGTTCAGTGATGTGCTTAGGGGAAGCCTTACAGCGACTGAGCAATGTTTTTAAAGTGTGAATGGACTTGTGGTTTGGTGAGCAAGGGAATAAAGGAAAGAACTCTTGTGGAGCAGCAAATATGAACAGTTTAGATCACCATTCAAGGTTCTCCATGACCTGATCTTTCTTGTCTAGCTTTGCCTTACTTGCTACTCCTAATAGCAACCCTTTATGGCTTTATCATTCCCAGCTATTTCCTTCTTGGAATGTCTTCCTCTGTTGATTGGCCAGTAGAAATCCTTCTTCAAGTACAGGTGAAAATATAGCCCCAGGAAGCTTTGTGTGACATCTCTTGCCTTGCTCCTTCTTTCTTTAAATCATAGTATTCACAGGTCTCACTTCAGTGGTCTTAACCTTCAAAGGAAGTATCTCAATCGTGGTCTTAAACTTCAGAATCTTCTGAATGAGATCAGGAGGCAATACTAAGTAGTAAAAAAATTAGAGGAAGCAGGGCCATGTATAATTAAGTACCAAACAGAACAGATAGAACTGAAGGGCTTCACAGAATGTATCAGAAGTTAGAAGCCATGTATTGTAGTTCTACTTCTTTAATCAACTAGTGGAATCCATTTTGGCAGCCACTTAGCTTTTGGATCTCCGTTCTTCATCTATTAAATGAAAGGTTTATGTAAGATGCTATGACTTCATCTAGTTCTGTAAAATACAAGATGATGAAGGCTACGGTACCTGTTTTAGATTGGGTGGAAGATAGTGATTGTTTAACAGAAGGAGAGTAAGGACCACTGGAAAAGCAATAAATGATGGTAACCAAAGGATTGGTCCCTGGAAACATAGGACAGGGTGAAGAAGCAAGAAACTGGTTGAAGATCTCTTACCTTGGTATCATCCAGCATATTCTTTCTGGGATTGAAGGGACCCTTAACAAAGTGTTCAGTCTCATGCCCTTTGACCTTTCTGAGACTTGCCTCCTCACTCACTCCCTGAACCCTTCTGGTGCTCAGCTCTCTTTCAGAAGTACAGCAAGCCTCATCAGAAACTTTGTGGAAGGAATGAAGGATGGTGTGTTTTCATTGATCACCATAGGGCATATTTGCTTCAATTCCTTCTTTAATTTACCTGCTTTGGCCATCCTGTCATCCCACAATTGTTGGTGGGAGGCAGTCTTAGAGCAACAGACCAAACTAAGGAACAACACATTTGACTTTTCCCAGAGCAAAGCAGCATCCCTGTGGAAGTGATGCTGCCTCTGTTCTGGCTGCCCAGTGGCCCCAGAAATGTCCACACCATCCCCAGCACCTTGAGCTGTATATTTTCTAATTTATATTTTTAATAAACCCATAAACAATACTTCATTATGTAAAAGTTAAAAAACACAGAAAAGTATTAAAATATTTTTTTAAAAACCACTCATGTCTAAACCCACACCCGTTATCATCACTATTTAACTTTTTTCACAATTTTGAATAAGATTTCTCTTAAAATTCACACTTAACTCAGACCTAAAATTAATTTGCTTATTAAATGAACTAATTTTATTTTAGAAAAATTTACAATGTTTTAATGGAAAATTTCAAGTATACAGAAAAGTAGAGACTAGAGACTTGAGTATCAACCCCAGCGTAACCAAATCCTACTTCAATAGTTACAAAAAGACTGTCTCCAAAAGATGTGTTTAAATCCCATTCCTTTTGGCCTTCTAGGTCAGAGCCAGAGAGGGCAGGGATGGAATAAGCATCGTATGACATGATCTTGGAATCATTTGGACTTAACCAAAAAGATGTATGTACAATAGGGACCTACCTGAGTCACACCCATATGGATTTTGCAGCTCTCATTTGTATGGTCACAGACCATACAAATGCTTTCCTGGTTCTATCCATCACCTCTTCCCTCCCATTGATTGATATTCACACTTGAGTTGTCTTCCCAAGAGTATAGATGGATTTCACTAACACATCTGTACCTGTCTGTCCAGCATCAATAGTGACAGGATGGGGGGCTGAGGTTGCTCATGAAGCAGAGCCTGCTCTGCTTGGGAACTCCTTATCCTGGTGTCATTAGTACTCTATGACTGCTTATAGATGGAGTGGGGATAGCTGTCTTTTACTGCTGCTACTCTTTGCTAAACAGGCTCTTCTATATTTTTCCACTAGAGAAAAAAGAACAGAGAGAGAAGAATAAATGTCCAAATAAGAAGTTATTCCTTGAGGTTCTTTTGGATCTGGACTAAGGCATAGACACAGCCTCAGTGACCATTACTGACAGTCCAGGCCAGTGGGGAGAAAGTGGCTGCAACAAGTCCGGGAGCCTTGAGACAACCAGGCTGCAGGGAACCTTAATTACTTATAATGGCCCCTAGTGAAACCAGATGCTGCCTTGGAGCTTGCTTGTGTGGGGAGACTTTGCATGTTTATTAAATGTGCTCAGGGATCTGAGACATAATCAAATGCCTTGCCTCCTGGGGCTGACAGGCTCAGCATCCTGGCTGGCTGGTGGCAGGTGCTTAGGTCTCACTTGGAGCTCTCTGTCCTCAGTTTTCCCACCTGCTCTCCTATCCTTTTTTTTTTTTGAGGGCTGAGAAGACAGCTGTTGTTTTCCAGCTGCAAGATCCTAGTGTTGACTTTCCTATTTATATTCATTCTTCCCTAGAAGGTGGCAGTAATATGTCTTGGATTGGTTTTAGGAGTCTTGGGACTAGGCAGAGTCAGGGGTTCTCAAGAAGTTGACCCACTATGGTTTGGATTGTGACCCTCCAGGTCTGCCAATAATTTGTTTATATCTTTAGGGAAGTCACTTTGCTTCTCTGAGCATCAGTTTCCTCTTCTAGCAAATGATAGGTGATACTCTTATACTTTTGTTCCAAGAGTATGACTATAGTTTCCGGTATGCAGGAAACCAAGTTGGATGATCTGTGTGTTGAGATCCATTGTGGAACAGCTTGTAAGGTACACTGAACATTGAGTCCTTTTCCTAAGATGTGGGCATTGTCAGAGGAGTACAGTGGTCTTCCCTTAGGAACATTATCCAGTGGGTGTGACTCAGGGTTTGGTGCTGCAGTCTGGTAAGGTTGGCCAAAGCCTTCATGAGAAAGGAATAGAAGGCCTACAGTCAGACTCCAGAAACTGACTCTGCCGTGGAGATCCTCAGGGCAGTGACTAATGAAGAACTCGTGTTAGGAGACATCTCCAAGAATGAGAGGAAGCAGGCTAGGTCGGGGGAGAAACTAGGCAAAGTTGTGGTTTCAGAAGTGTTAGCATTGGCCTGGTCTCACAGGCATCTCCAAGAGTATAAATGTGTCACAGACATTGTCTCATCCAGAGTGAACGGGGCTGGGCATCAATTCCCCTGATGCAGGTAGTTATTGGTTACAGGTCTCCACCCCACTCCAACAGACACACACCACCATGGGCAGGCATAAAGTCCCCTGTGGGGCTGGTCTGCCAGCCAGGAACAGGCTTCTGAAAAGAGAGCAGGTGTGAGCCATTAGCAGCCAACACACATAGCAGCTGGGGGTTGGCTGCCCCTGTAGGGAATGGAGACTTCTGAGAGCTGGACAGGGAGGAGGCAGGATGGGAAATGACTGCTCGAGTGGCTGAGCTCCTGCGGGTGGCTCAGCACATGGAGAGAAATATTGGTTTCCCAGTGAGGCCAATCCAAGTGATAGTCATAGAAGTTAGGATGTGGTTGCATTTGAGGAGTGGGGGGACAGTGCTTAGGAAGAGGCCCCAGGGATGTCCAAGGTTATCTGGATGTCGACTGAACAATTCTGTGCACTTCCATCAAGGGAGATGCATATGATTTGTATGTTTCTGAAGAACATCTACACCAGACTCTGGGAGGGGAGATGGCATCTCTTTTCCGTCTTATACACCTCCTGCTTCTTGAGATGCCTTAACACTTCTTACTCTTAAAACCTACCTCCTTTATTCCACCACTGTTACAAACCTTTTCAATGGGTTTCTGGCCTCTGCTGTCTCTACCAAGGTAGTTTCTTAGACTCTCCTGTGATTCTTTTCTTTGAAAGCTTTAGCAAATTCTTTTCTGCCTTCCTAGACCAAAGAAGACCCATCTACCTCAGTGCCCCATTGTCCTTTCACAGTGCTGACCATGTTTAAACTTGTACTATGTGCTCAGCAGTTCCATGTGCCCCTTCCCCCCGCCATCAATTATACTAGGAGTTTCATAGGGGCCAGGACTGAACTATTTTGCTCATTTATCCTTATACCTCAGAGAGAATTTGTTCCATAGTAGGCTTTTCACAAGTTTTGGGGATGAAATATGACATTTCAGCTGAGACCTTGGAATCCAAGTCACTTGGAGTGGTGCAGGAACTGTCTTGCTTAGTGTTGGGAAGAAGTGAGAGTCAAGGGAGGGCTAGCCAGCTGGTAAGGTACATGATGTCAGTACTGGTACCTGCTGAGCACTCCTCTGCAGGTTGGCTGCCACCCCGAGCTATGTTCTGTTGGTCTGTCATCACCCTCATCGTGCGTGCAAGTGCACGTTTGTATGGCCATAGGGGAAGGAGTAGAGCAGTTGCATCAGAACCCAGCTTCTTTCCCCCACTGTAAACGCTCTTTTCCCTGGGAGTGGTCAGTGGAGGCTGTAGGCAGGTGCTTTTGCTGAGATGAATGGCTTGGCCATTTTGGTAGGTGAGGGTGGCTACTCCAACTGTCTCTCAATCTGAGCTCTATTAATAACTAATGAAGTTGAAGATTTCTCCTTGAGATGGAGCCTGAGGCCAGAGGTTCTCAACCCAAACCTATTTTGCCTCTCAGGATATTTGGAAATTCAGGAGACATTTTTGGTTGTCCTAACTGGGGGAGTCCAACTGTTATCTACTGAGTAGAGGGCAGGAGTGCTGCTAATACACAGCATAGGGAGCCCCATGACAAAGAATTTTCTGGCTCAAAATGGCAGTCGTACTACAAATTAAGAAACCCAGGTATAGGCTGGGCCAGGTCTGCCCAGTGGGTGCTGCCTCCAGCATGGGAAGCAGCTGTGCCTCCAAAGACCCTTTGTTTCTTAACAGACCCTGTGATCCATGCTGCCCTTCTTTCCAGCCCTGCCTAACATTCTCAGCCAAAGCATGTCATAGGTAATTCAGCCTCCCTGGTCAGAGCTGTTCTGTAAAGGGGGTACATGTCCAAGAGGACTTCCACATATTGTCCAAGAGCCTTGTAGAACCCTGTTACAGACCTCTTCCAAACATAGGGGCCCAGTCCTGCCTATACAGCCTCAGGCCAGGAGAGCCATGAGGCCACCTTCCTGTTGCTCTCTCCATCTCCATCTTTCTTTCCAATCTTTTTTTTTTCAGTACTGGGGTTTGAACTCAGGATCTTCACCTTGAGCCACTCCAACAGACCTATTTTTGTGATGGCTTTTTGTTTTTATTTTAAGATAGGATCTTGTGAACTATTTCCCTGGGCTGGCTTCAAATCGCCATCCTCCTGATCTCTGCCTCCTGAGTAGCTAGGATTACAGATGTGAGCCAGTGGAACCCAGCTCTTTCCAATCTTGCTCCTCCTGCCCCACCTTCCAGCATCTCTCTCCCACCCCCAAAGATTAATGTGATAATTGCCATGTGTGCCTGTTTACGCAGCGAGTGGGTGAACTTACCACCCCCAATCAGGCAGGTTCCCAAAGAAACGCATTCCCACGATGTCAGGACTGGTACCTGCTGAGCACTCTTGCGCAGGTGGTCTGCCACCCCCGAACTGCATTCTCTGTCTGTCATCACCCTCATTGTGCATGCATATGCATGTGTGTGTGTCTGTCATTCAGGGAAACAGCAGGTGAGAAAGAAGGAGAGCAGCCAACCTGCTAGTCTAGGGGACAGGCCTGCCAGGGAAAGTGTTGTGAATGAGAGGGACATCAGCACTTTAAATAAAAGGACACTGACCTGAAGGAAGACACTTCTCTGTAACACCTGACACATGGCAGGTATATTAGGGTATTCCGGAGAGACAGAGGCAGTAGGACATACAAGAAGGGATTTAATAGAGTTGCTATGCATGGTCACGGAAGCTGAGTAGTTTCACACTAGGCTGTCTGCAAGAAAGAGAACCAAAGAAGCCAGTAATGTAGCTCAGTCCAAGTCTGGAGCCTATGAAAGCTAATAGCGCAGCCCTTAGACCAAGGCCAAGTGCCCAAGAGTCCTCTGGAGGCCCCTGGTGCAAGTCTCAGAAATCAAGTTCAGTTCATACCTGGAATTCTAATGTCCGAGGACAGGAGGGAAAGTGTCCTCCCCCGAGGGTCAGGAGAGAAGCGTGAGCATGGGCACGAGTGTGTGAGTCCACAGTCCCTCGCTCCCACCTTTTCATTTTCTGCCCTTATCCCGGTCAGTTGGGTGGGGTGCCTGCCCACATTGAGGATGGGACCTGCCCACCTCACTCAGTCCCCTGATCCACAGGCCAGTCTTCACTGGAAACCCTCACAGAAACACCCAGAGACCATGCTTCACCAGCCACCCCAGGCATCCTTCAGTCCAAAGGTAACCATTGCAGTAGGTATTCTATCAGTAGTGTGGCATAGAGAGGCTGGCACTCTCTGGGCAGCATTCTTTGCAGAGAGATGATTTATGCTTAGCTGGTGAAGGTTCCCCTCTGAGAATCCCAGGGCCTGAACCTAGTGCAACATATTTTAGAAGTAGCAGGTCTCCTGTCCCACTCTTTTTCTTGGAGTCCTTAGCATGGCTGTCCTCCTCCTGTTATGAGACAGACACATGTGCATACCACAAGAGCAAGCAGCCACAACTAAGTGGTGGCACTCACAGTCTTCTCCTGGCTCTTACTTCTCACGATGCCTGGATGCTTGCTGCCTTCAGAGTTGTTGATTGCTTCTTTTTTAATCTCAAAAGACACTTCAGTGGATGTCTCTCCTACTCTGGACAATTTTAAGGTTTTAATAATGATGAATCAGAAGGAATGGAAGCCCTAATTAGCATCAGAAAGAATCTTGCCATTTTGGAGGAGGGAAACATGGAGTCCTTTGCTTAGCTACTTCCTGCTGAGTGATGTCCGGTTGTCCTTCTGGATGTGTCACTGGTTCATGGAGAAGAATATGAGGGGAGGGGAAGCCACCTGGCCAGGAAAGATGGGAGAGGAAAAACAGAAGAAACGACAGGGAGGGAGCTAGGTTTGTGAACAATCCATGGGAGCTGTCAAGCTGCTTTCTCCAGAAGAACCTTTTAAGCTGTCAGTCATCTTTAATAACCCTCAGGGCATCGTGCTGCTGGAGCTGGTGTCTTCCCTGCCATTCGCTTTCTCTTTTCCTTCCTTCTTTTTCTTTATCAAGGAGGGCCCCAGTGCTATGATGAATGACAATTGTAACAACTCAGAGAAAATTCCACTGATTGAGAAAGTATATCAGAATGAATCTGTATTGGTTTATTTTGAACTAGAGGATCATCTTATTAAAACTGTGGCCATCTATTGAGCATCTATGTATGCCAAACCTTTTGTTGGGTGCCAGACATAAAAATAGTAATATTGGTTAAAACAAACCAAAAACATTCTTGCACAGCACTAAGAGGACACTGTTCATCATGGGTATTTTATAGATGAACTGGGAAGCATGTTCCAGACCCTGGGCGAATGAGTAGAGTCCTTTTATCCTCATATTTCATAGGATGTACTCCCTGATGTGTTAATTAATTTTCTTTGAAAAAGAGGGTTCCATAATCAAAATTTATGAAATGGCATAATCAAAGTAAAGTAAATATTCTATATTACTATTACATATGAGTAAATAACATATTAATGATACTACATATGTAAAGTAAATAATATTATATACAGGGTTTCATTGTGATAGCTCCATATACACATATCTTGTGCTTTGATCAAATCCCCCCTCTATGACTCTTACCCCTTTTTTACAACATTTAATTGGTTTCATTATTCCATTTTCTTATATGCATATGAGGTACTTTGGTCATATTCACCCCTTGCTTTCACCCTCCCTACTCCTGCTGGTTCTCTTCCAACTGGTCCCCTTTTACATTCATGTGATTTTTTTGTGTGTGTGTGTAGATCCTGAATATCAGAGAAAATGTGACACTTATCTTTCTGAGTCTGGCTTATTTTGCTTAATATGATGATCTCCAGTTCCAGCCATTTTCCTGCAAATGACATAATTATGTTCTTCTTTATGGTGGACTAAAACTCCATTGTGTACATATGCACCACATTTCTTTAGTCACTCCTTAGGCTTATTCCATCACTTGGCTATTGGGATTAGTGCTGCAATACGGGTGTGCAGATAGCTCTGTTGTGTGCTGGGGAAATATGTGTCTGAGAGACACATACATGCTGCTCTGTGTTTCCCAAATTTCTCTGGTCACCAAAGCTGATTTTCCACAAAGCGCATTCATGTCTTGGGTCCTAGCAGTGAGAAGAACACAGTTTTGGACATGCTTAACACTCTGTGGCTGTCCTTGTAGTCACTCAGATGAAGTTGCTCTGAGCTCTCCTCACACTATGACTCAGTTTCTTCTGAGGCCAGAAATATCTTTGGAGCCACAGTTTTATCACTGCCATTGCTGATACTGACTAACACTATGGGCAGTTGAGCCCTGATCTGGGTGCTGGGCATAGAATTAGTCCTTGCTGCCAAAGGACACTGCAAAGGGGACTGGGTAAGCCATAAAGTGAATGAAACTGGTTAATCTGGCGCCCACTGTGAACAGTTGGAGCTAACCAGACTTTACAAAATGTTTGACTTATAATCATGAATGGAGCTCACAGGAGGACCCGTGCCTCAAAAAATCCAGTTTCCCATGTCCATAAAGACCCCTCATTGTTCTTGGCGTCTAGTTCTTCTGCATCTTCCTCCTCCTTTGTTTAATGATACAGAGAATTGACCCAGGCCCTTGAGCATCCTAAGCAAGTGCTCCACCACTTGAGCCACACCCCCAGCCCTTTTGTTTGTATTTTTTTGAAGTAGGGTCTCACTGACTTCTCCCTGGATAGCTTTGAACTCATGATCTTCCTGCTTCTGCTTCTGAGTAACTGGGATTATAGGTGTGAACCACCATGTCTAGCTTGTATCTTCCTTCTGATAATGAGAATTTTTATTTTATTTTTATTTCTTAAATGTTTTTATTGGCATATGATAATTATATAGGGGTTTCGTTGTGATATTTCCATATATGTGTGTATATGTGTATATATTGTACCCCAGTTTGGTTTACCCCCTTCATTAATCTCCTCCTCCCACTCCCATTCTTGAAATGACTTTGACAGGTTTCAGTGTTCCATACATGTACAGAAAGTACCTCAGCCATATTCACTCTCTTTACCTTCTTCATCCCCCCCTATTTCCCCTTACTATTTATCCTCCCCATAGCATGACCTGTTATATGTTCCTGTCCTTCACTTTTTAAATGCCTGGTGATTGCTCAGTGGGGTTTTGCCTTGGTATTTTATCTGTAAATATATTGTACTTTAGTCAGTCTAACCCCTCTGTTACTCTTCTCCTCTATTACTCTTCAATACAACTGTATTGTTCAACAGTTTTCAGTGAATTTCATTGTGTCATGTTCCTACACAGGATGTTGTTCTTCCAACATCATTCACTCACCACCATTCTTTTCTTCTTTTCATCCTCCCTTCATCTCTCTAACAGTCCCACTTTTGGAAATGTGTTCTGCATATTTATATGTATATATGACAATGCTTGTATCTGTCTTCCACATATGAGAGAAAACATGAGACCTTTGTCTTTCTGAACCTGAATTGCTTCACTTAACCTGGTTTACTTCATAAAACATTATGTTCTCCAATTCTGTCCATTTACCTGCAAATAACAAAATATTCCAGTGAATATATATATCACATTTTCTTAATCCATTCGTCAGTTGAAAAGTATCTGGGCTGTTTCCATAGCTTAGTTATTGTGAATAATGCTGTTATAAACATGGGTGTGCAGGTGTCTTTGCTGTATCCTGATTTATATTTCTTTAGATTTATGCCCAGGAGTGGTATTGCTGGATCAGGTGGTAGTTCTATTTTAGTTTTTTTCTTTCTTTTCTTTTTTTGTGTTTTTTTTTTAACATAGTTACAACTGACTTTATTTTTCATCTTAGTGTTTTTCAGTTTTTAAAAAATTTTCAATACATTAGTTTTGCAATCAGAAAGGAAAAGCCACGTAGTAGTCTGTATCCTTTACATTTTACCAAATGTGCAGGGCTGTTTTAATTTTTAAAGAGATCTTATCAATTAAAGAGCACCAAGTTACCATTTTTAACTTTTAGTAACCATTAAAACATCAAAGGTTAGGGGCAGTATTCATCACCATTCTAAAAATGTCTCTTCTTGGGTATATAAACTAATAGACCTTTCTTTGCAATAGTTAATACAGAAGTAGTTATAAAACCATAAGAAATGAAAAGCCAAATAATCATTATATACAAGTATTTGACAGCTTTCTACAAGTTAAAAAAAGTCTGCAATGCAAATATAGCTATTGTTTCATTACCTTTTCTGCAAACAAGTCTGCTGACAACAACAATAGTTATTACCCTATCATGCCTCCTAAATGGGTCTGGAGTGAAGTCAGTAGGGTCTACAGCATTAGGAATGACGGACACTATTTCAGGATTCAGTGCTGCTCTGAGTACAGTATTTTCCTTACTAGTATAAGAGACACAAATGATGTGGTTCGTGTCACAAAGAGACACAGTTAGAAGCTTGTTTGTAAGCACCGAGCTGACATCAGCAAATCCAAAAAGGGAATGGTCCGTGAAGACTGTCTGGAGCCCCATTGTCTTGGCGTGGAAGAGAGCATCATGGGCCATGGCAGAACAAGAACTATGGGAATGGATTATTGTAACTCTCTCCTGCACAAATATGTACCTGAGCAATGGCAGACTGTGAAAGAGGGTCGTGGCTGTAGATTGGCTGTACATGACTTTCAGAGGCAAGTAATAGACTTTGAGGCCATTAGTGAGGTAACGGATGCCTTTTTGATTTCCGTAAGCATGGGTAACAATTATGACCTTGTGCCCTCTTTCAGTGAGGCACTGAGAGAGCTGGTAAATGTGGCTTTCCACACCTCCCATATTTGGGTAGAAAAAGACACCATGCATATATTATGGATATAGATTCTACAGGTGGAAAGACTTTCAGGGCTAACTGGGGAGAATGTAGCTGAGGGAGGCTGGTCATGTTCATCTCCTCCACTACAGGCCATGCTGAGATAGTTTAGACATCAGTTTTTAGAGCAACCCAGTTAAGGAATGTGTCCAGTTACCCGCGAGTCCCATGGCCACCGGATTTTGTGTTTTGTTTTTGTTTTTTTGTGGGAACTAAGGGTTTTGCATGTGTAAAGCAGGCACTCTTCTGCTTGAGCCACACCCCAAGTCCCTTTTGCTCTGGTTATTTTGGAGTTGAGATCTTGCTAACTATTTTCCAGGACTGGCCTCAAACCTCAATCCTCTTAATCTCAGCCTCCCAAGTAGCTAGCTAGGATTATAGGC
Source organism: Castor canadensis (assembly GCF_047511655.1). Taxonomy (NCBI): domain Eukaryota; kingdom Metazoa; phylum Chordata; class Mammalia; order Rodentia; family Castoridae; genus Castor; species Castor canadensis. Next base: position 81,966,253 of record NC_133396.1, on the reverse strand, counting down.
ATGAGCCACCAGTGCCTGTCTAATTGGAATTTTTTTGAGGAGCCTCCATACTCCTTTCCACAGTGGTTGTACTAATTTACGTTCCTACCAACAATGTATAAGGGTTCATTTTCCCCCACATTCTCGCCAACAATTTTTGTTGTTTGTGTTCTTGATGATAGCCATTCTAACAGGAGTGAGATGGAATCTTAGTGTGGTTTTGATTTGCACAGGAAGCATTTTATTATTTGCTTGTAATTATAAGTCTCTCCATTTGCAATCATATCTCTCTGACCAGTGTAGGGGCAAGACAACGGACAAGTTCTCTGAAAGGTTGCTTTAGAAGCTGTGTTGAATAGAAGACTCTGCTATACGATGATAGCTGCCATGATCAGAAGGTGCCTATATTCTGTGGACTGACATACTTGAATGGGAAACAGAAAAGAAATGAGATGATTTGGGAGAGAAAAAAAAGATAGTGTCATAGAAGTCAACAAGAAACAGGACAGTGAATTAAAATATGTTTCCAAAGTTTAATAGTGTGTAGGGAGAAATAAAGAGGTAAATTGAAAGGATGAGCAAATGCTTTGCCATGAAAATTCTGAGTTCTAGTCTTAATTTTAGGCATGGCCTTTGAAATTGATGGCCTCAATTCCCCCAGTGAATTGGAGATAAAAATATCTGTTGTGAGTTTCAAGTAGATATTAAAGTTTTAATGTGAGGGTGGGATTGGGGGATGACTTCAAAGTCCTACATATGTGAACTGTAACTCAGGAAGACCATTTGGAAAGACTTGGAGAGGGAGAGTCAGGGCAGCTTAAGAGGAGTCCTTAGTTGGGAGGCACAAGTCTTAAGGCTTTCAACATGCTTTTAAGCTCTATTTCAAGGTTCTAATGAGACTTGCTGCTTAGGGTTACTACTTTGGTTAAGTCATGTGGTTAATCCTTCCTTAGTCCCCAACTCTGTATGGACTTAGTATCCGTGTGCTAAAAAGAATCAATAATATGGATTTGTATGTTCTTTTAACTTCATTGGTAGTGAAAGAGTGAGAGAGAGAAAAGAAAGATAACTTAAGTGATTCACCTTCAAATCTAGATTCACTCCTTATCTGTCCAGAAACTTTCTTGGGCCAGGCCTGGGCCAGCTCTATACAGCTGTAGAAGAACGAAAGTTAGAGCCATGACTAAGGGTTGAACAAAATGTGGATGAGCTGAATTTCTTGCAAGAAACCCAATAAGGGACTTTGTCTGCATCTATGGCATAGGGTGATGGGCATAGCCTGCCTTTGTCTTGACAATTTGTGTCCAATTTAGAGTGCAAAGGCCTAGAACCCATGCCACCACACAAAATAAAACCAATTAGTGTTCGCATGACCTTGGAAATGTATTTGATTTTTCTGCATTCAATTTTCTCATGTTAGGTGAGGCTGGTAGAATATTCCCACTCAGGCTATTACAGCAAGGCTAATGGTAGAGTCCTTCACTGGGCATTTGGCAGAATGAGCTAACCCACTATAGAGCCAATGGGGAGTGGAGAGAGGCAAAGTTTAACTATATTGCACTGGGCTTGCTACATCATTCTATGTGTGAAGCTGCAGGAATGCAAGTCTTGCTTCTGACAGATGGTTTTAAGTATTAAGGAACCTGTTTTCTTTCTTTCAGACCAATGATGCCTTAGGAGCCACCTGGAATTGGCTGTACTTCATCCCCCTCATCATCATTGGATCCTTCTTTGTTCTCAACCTAGTCCTGGGAGTGCTTTCTGGGTAAGCCAGATGTTTCTCTCTCTTCTTTGCTAACTGGAAGCTAATGCCTCCTTACTCATGACAGATTCATTCATTTAACCATCATTAGGAGACAATGAGTCGTCCCTTCGTACCTGTTCTATTCTAGATGCTGGGAATGTGGCAGCAGTTGACCATTCTAATCATCTTTATTATTCTTAAAAGTTAAAAAATCTTCATGTCAGGTACAACACTAAACACTGGACCTTGTGAGAGTTCATTTATCCATCCACCTTTTCACTCAATAACTATGTCAAACACTGTGCTAGTTGTTAAGCATATAAAGTTGAATAAGACACAGAAACTTTCTTATACTCTGAAAGTTCTTACTCTATGGTGTTTTGGACATAAACCACCACATTTGTGACTTGAATTCATTTATACCACTTTTCAAGTGCTCAATGTCCAGTGCATGGTGTGCATGCAAGGAGTACACAAAGTAGTAGTCATGGTCTTTCCCTTAAGAAATGGGTTGTGCAGAGAAGACAAAATGAACACCAAGACAAGTAGGGAATCAGTTCTTATACTGATGAATATCAACAACTTAGTTGGAGGGAAGGACAAATCTGTATAGTCTAAGGTTATCAGGATTGGTTTAATGAAGGATGGGGAATTTGCTCAGGATATAAAATATGTTACTGGGATAACGTAGACTATATGGGAGTGAACACCACCACAAGGAAAGTACTACCATGAGTGAAGATGAAGAAATGGGACATGTCAGGGAGTGTGAAGCGGCTATATCACATCTTAGGAATGCTTAGGCCAGGGAAATATTTTAGAGGACCTTACATTTTGCTAAGCAGAACTGAACTTAATTTTCTGTCAGGGTGGCAAAAGTTCTTTGCATGACAGTTTATAAAGCGGTCCATGGGGACATACTGAATCAAGTGGGTCATTTCTTGAGACTTCACTGATACAGGAAATAAAATTTAAGATAGGCACAAGGACAAAGAAAACAGGAAGAAGAACAATACATGAAAGATATGAACAAAATTTTCAAATAGAGAGAGTAAAATTTTCCAAGACATAGAACTTGGAAAAGATGAGGGTTAAGAACCAATAAAAAAGCAATCTGCTTGCTCTGCAGAGGCCAAGAAAGGCTCAACATTTAAACACACTAGGTATCCCTGAGGGCTAGAATGTGCATGGCACTAAAAACAAGATTGGTTGACAGTCTTTATCCCCCCACATCTGCCTTAAATCTCAGTCTCCAGATGATACTGGCAAGTGTCAGTGCCTCTCAACCCGACCCCTGCACAAGTTGGCAGACCTGTTCCCTGTGGAGGATTGAATCAGAGGAGCTCAACATAGTAACATCTGCTACATTCTGGAGTGGGCTGACATGTCACAATGGAAATGGGAGGGTCAAATGAAAGCTCACAAGCTGAATGTTATTTCTCAGGCCCACTTCTGCATTTTCAGAAATGCAGTGGTCTGATTAGGAATTTAGAGGATTCTTCTGTGTGGAAACTGTCTTCAGAGAAAAGATCTATCTATGTGGTATTTGGGAGACACCAGAGAAACCGACTCCCATCCCATTACCTTCAGTGAGGCTATGTTAGCTTCCTATGGCTCCCACAATAAGTTATAATAAACTAGATAGTTTCAAATTGAGAAAAAATTTATTCACTCATGAAATTGGGGTTAGAGACCCCAAATCTGGCAGAGCCATGTTCTCTCCAAAGGCTTGAGGGAAGAATTTATTTCCTTACTCTTCCATCTTGGTGGCCCTGGGCATTCCTGAGTATAGCCATATCACTCCAATCTCTGTATCATACCATCTCTTTCTCTCCTGTGTCTGTGTGGTCTCCCCTGCCTCGCTCTTATGTGGACACTGTCATTGGGTTTAGGATCATTGGATAATCTGGGATGATCCCTTCATCTGAACATCCTTAACTTTGTTATATTTGCAAGTACTTTCTTCCTGAATAAGGTCACATTCAGGACTTTCAGGAATTAGGATGTGAACATTGTTTTTTTTGGAGCCACTCGGCCCGCTACTCTCACCACTCCACAAACCCAAGCCATGCGTATAGTATTTCTACTGCCTCACACTTACATCTGAACCCACAGCAGTGATCATTAGTAGTTGAAGAAAATGCCCAACACAAAAGGCCAAAAGCAAAATAATAAATAGAAAAAAATAGAGAACTTGAGCAAATATGAACCATGCAGGACATAGAAGACAACTTCGAAAAAGAATGTATTTGATATCAGCAGAGAGAGAAGAGAAATAATTTCATCTACAAAATAACATTACTATGAAATAACCTGTTGAGAAGAGCTCTCAGAAATTAATGTAAAACTAATATAAAATGAATTGTTGTCCAAGTGTAAGAAACACAAAGAGATAAAAAGCTGTTGTAATATAAAGGTGAGAAAATCACATAGAAAGTAGAAGGGGGAAAAAGAGCCATGTGGTGTAAATCCCAGCACTGAGGCGACTGAGGCAGAAAGATTGCGAGTTTGTGGTGAGTCTAGGCTACATAATGAGACTTTGTCTCAAAAGAAAACAAAAATTATGAAAGAGGATAGAATACAGTTGATACAACATTTAAATATAATAAATAGAATCCTGTTCCAAAAAGAGAACAGTGAAATGAGAAGGAAGAAATTAACATAGAAAAATACGAGAAATGTTCCCAGAACCAAAAGACTCACATTGCAGATTAAAAGACTTGTTGAGACCTGTGCTGGGGTGTTCTTTCCAGTGAGTTTTTTGGCAGTGGGGAGTTGCAGGCAACCTGGGTGTCCAAAGCTGGGAGAGAAGATAGGTGAAGTGTTGTTAGGAGAAACAGATAACTGCACACAGGGAACATAGGGTATCTTAAGAACAGACTTTAGTGAAAACAAGGAAACAATGTGGCATAATATCATTTACATTTTGCATCTATGCAAGACATGCAGTTTGTAAAAGCAAATTCAAATAAAAGCTATACATCAAGTATATCATAATGATAGTTTGTATTGTAAGATGATAAAAGGTGGATTTATTAACCATGAAAATATCCACTAATCACTCAGCACAGCTAATAAAAAGAGAATACACTGGGAGAATCATCATGAAATTTAGAACGTCAGAGTGAAGAATATTTTGAAAACTTCTAGCAATTGGAAAAGGTATAAAGTTTACCTGTTAGGAATCAGGATGGCCTTTGAGCTTCCCAGTGGTAACACTGTAAGTTAGAAAACAATGTAAAAGTTCTTAAAACTTTCAGCAGGAAACTAATATTCAAGATCAATTCTGTGCCTGGTCAAAGAATTAGTTATTCATGAGATGGAATAGTAATCTTTTCAGACACCTTTGTGGAAGAAGTTACTGACGAACACGAGTCACTAAAAATAAGGAAGTAATTAAGGAAGAAAGACATGACATTATACTCACGGACACATGGGTTCAGTAGAGCACAGAGGCAGAGAGACCTATTCCCAGGATGATGCTGAAGAGAAGTCTAGGATGACAGCCGCCAGTGGCCTTGAGGGCATAAGAATTAGACTTGAAAATGATAACAGATGACTCTAGCAATGACACTTTTAAGAAACCGGTGAAAATATTATATTCGCTGATGTGTTGTATTCAGAAGAGTTCTGTTTGTTAAACAATATACTTAAGCTAGTCATGGTGGCACATATTTGTAATCTCAGAACTTGGGAGGCTAAGGAAGGAGGATTGTGAATTTGAGGCCAGCCTAAGCTACATAGCAATACCCTGTCTCAAAAACAAAGCACTATATATGAATTCACATACACAGACACACATACCCCCTACATACATTCACTGTAAGCATTTAAGACCAGCAAAATAAAGAAGCATTACTTATAAAGAAATATTAGCATAGCAAGTGCTCTGTGTAGCTCAGCTGTCAGCCTGATTTTCATTGTTGATGCTGAAACTTGAGCTACCCCTTTATGGTGGTGTAATGGCCTTGATTGAATGGGAGCATTGGAGGATGGGGAGGGGAATGAGGTATCAAAGACGAAAATCTTAGGTTCCACAGTATGGAAGTATTCAAGCAGTATCTAAAATGGAAAGATAAATAGCAGTTTAAGTATAATATTTAGAAACTTCGAAATGAGTACCAGAAGAAACAGGTAAGAGTTGAAAGTAGTTGCTCCTGGGGAGTGTGATTCAGGAGGGGTAGGGAGAGGTGAAGCAGAGAGCTGCTATTTTTTCATTATAAATCTTTCAAAATTGTTTGAGTTTTAAAACTCGACATACATTACTTTGAGAAAAATGGAAATTAAAAAATTTAAATAAAAATACTGCACACACAAAAAAGTGTAGGATGAAAGGAGTATATAAGAACATTCATCTAGTGTCAGTGGGGGAAGGATTGGTACTGGGAGAGGTGAGATTCAGGAGGATTGAGAACTAGCTCTGTGGCACTAAGGGCTGAGGGGATAATTTATGAAATGATCATGAAGGAGAAACAGGAGCCACTGTGAAGGAATCCTTCATAGGGTGTTTCTTGAGTCAAGAGTCTTAAGACATGATGGGATTTCTTGTGTATATATTCATTTTGTGAGCAATTCTTAGCATCCTTTTGTTATGCCCAAGCACTGTTCTAGCTAAATCTCCATGTAGCCTGTCCCTTCAACTCAAATGGATTCCCTCTGGGAGTGGGAAAGACCGACCACAGATGTCTTTCTCCTTGTATGTCAAGTTAGGAGATCCTCTCTAGTTTGTGTGATCTTAATCTGATGTTCTTTATCCTTACTTCTTAAATGTGTCCACCTTTTAATTTAGAAAGTTGAAGAGAGATTTTTTTTTTTACTGCTTGAAGAGAGAGAAAATTAGATACAGTGTTAGCAAAAAGTCATCAGTGTTCTAGGTAAGACTTCAATACAGGTTCAAGGTGTGTCTTAACAGAGCTGGAAATGGGGCAGAGCACAGCTCCACTGGACAGTGCCTGTGTCTGACCATGTGAACTTGCTCCTGCTTGGAATTTCATCTTTTCATTCTCCCACATCCTTCTGCAGCATGTGGGAAGGAGCATCATCTTTAGCGGGGCTTTCTTGTGTAAGAAGCCTAATCCTGTAAGCAGCTGCTTATTTGCATTGTGCACTTGAACAAGTTACTCTAACCTTGCTGATCAGTAAAACGGGCTAGCAGCCCCTCTGTCTCTCTGTCACATATAAAGCATAGCCCAGGGTCCCGCATGGAGTAGCCCTTAGCTCTCATGAGCTGCCTATGCCCTTTGATCATAGTGATAGTCACGTCCTCTGCTTGTTGGGTCCAGGTGACTGTTATCTGCACAGCAGTCTGTGGATGTTTGGATTGAGCCAGCTGTGGACCCATCAGCTCCTTGCTGGCTGGGAGACATCCTACTCAGGTTAGGAGATGCCATGGAACTGGTATGGCAGAAGCATCCTTAGCGCCCTGGAGAAGCCTAGAAGTGGCACCGACAGCTGGAAACAGCTGGTGTGAATAAATTCTGACATTTAAAGGAGTGTTAACAATAGGGGCCTTACAGGCTGAGACTGAAATATTTCTGTCCTGGTTTCTTTTTCACGTCTGCTGCTAAACCTCCCTCCGGCATTTGGGGGTTTTGTCTGGCGTCTGCAGAGTGCTCAGTAGTAGTGGGTCCTGTGTACAGGACGGGCCGTGGGCTTTCTCTGCTGTCTCATCTGCTCTCTCATGCCTCTAGAGAGAATGTAGCCTTTCTCCCTGGAGTGGGGCTTTAGTTGGAATTTGTGCTTTGAGGCCACTGGGGAAATAGCTCTGAAAGTTTTATCCCCAAGGAACAGACTTTCTGTGACCTGCAAACAGTTTGCATGTTGTAAGCCAAGGCAATTGCAGGAACAGAGAGACATAGCAATGGAAGGAGGGGCACACATATCTCTATTTGGGCAAGTGAAGAAGAGAGGCTAGGTGGGGTAGGGGGAAGGTTACTCATGGTTCCCAAGGGACCAAGTGTGGAAATGACCAAGGTCCTATCCCAGGGTCTGAGCATGGTGGAAGGAAGGCTGTGAGGTGTGTTTGTCGGCTTCCTATTTAAAAAGGAAGGATGGATAGAGGCATTGTAGCATTTTTACTTGTCTCAGAGGAAATAAGATTTGATGAAAACCATTACCTTAGACTTGAAGAGAAGCAGAGCTTCCTGTCTCCATGGCAACAAACCAGGGCTGCAAAAGCACATCCTGAAGTGCTGTCAGGGGCTACAGGGCAGAAGCCTCACACACACAGAAAATGACCCTGAGCTATTCCAGTGTTTCTACCCACTGCTCCTAGGGCTTCTGGAGAGAGGGAGATAGACTTAGGGGAGCAATTGGGCCGGTGCAGTCAGTCAGGCCAAGGACTACTTAACAGATGTACACGTGGAGCAATGTGAAATCTCATGTATGTAAAGCATGTCTTAGTTTTCAAAGATTTTATTCCTTGCAAGAACTCTGTGCAGTATGTACACAGTATCTTTATTTAGAGATGGGAAGAGGAATGTTTAGATATGCTAATCTCCAACTAAGTACTGGCAGAGGTGGAGCCAGAGGTTACAATTGATCATCCTCTGGTTAGATGCTTGCTTTAGCATACCAGGTGGACTCCACCAGGGATACTGGCACCAAGGGTGGCACAACTAGAGAAAGGTTACCTATAGTCTCATCCTGATCATACAGATATAGATAAAAGTTTTAATCTGTACATGCATTGATATACACACTATTCACACAGGCTGGTCTTCATATATGCAACATGACCTTCCACATGCAAGGTGAAAGATGCCAACACCCATTATCAAGGACCTTTTTTCCTAAGGACTGACGGCGAAGGGTGCACTGGCAATAATAGAAGGGGGAATTCTTCTGGTTTCATCTCTTCAAAGAGTGTAATGGTTCCCCCAACTAGCAAAATGATAGATGTCTATCTTGCTGGCTGGGTTTAGCAATTCAGCACAATTCGGTAAATGTTTATTTAGTGTTCACTATGCAAAAGACACCTTCCTAGACTCTTACATTACAAAGATGAATAAAACAAGGAAATTGTAGCCTAATGAAGGAAACCATTCAAAAGACATGTAATAGGATCTAAGTTCAAATAGTTCAGAATTCTAGTCCCCTTAAGGCTATTTATTTAAGATTCATGTATGTTGGTTCCTAACTATCTTGCAAGGCTTTATTGAGGACACAAAGGTAAAACCTAGGTCTTGACCATAGGAACAGATTAACCAATGGACCTGCAGGGTTAAACTTTGAATCTCCCAAATACCCTGCACTTACACATCAAGAGGAAGCACCTGAGTACTTCCAAGAGCTGAATTGAGAAAAGAATGGCTGTGCATCTTAAGAAGGAAATTATTCATGCCCAACTCAATGTTCCAGATGAAATTTCTGAGGGTTTTTTTGTGGGTATGAGTTTGGCATGTGTCTGATCCTCCCAAGATAAGTTGACATGGCTAAAACGAGTGTATGAGTGAACTGCACAGTGATTCTGCTGATGAGATTCTAACAATAAAGTCAGTCAGAAGAAATTCAGTAATTTGCTCAGATAGCAGAGTGGCTGCTGTCTGTTACCCACTGTGAGGGCCTATTGGTACCAGATCAGAAAAGGACAGGTAGTCTAGGTAGAAAGATAGCAACAGGGTTAAGTTTAAACTAGAAGTGAGCTAGGATCAGGTAAGACCAACTGAAGAAGGTGCCATTTGTGTGTGCTTTTGATGAGCGATTAATGGTTAGCTGGAAGAGAGGAGGAAGACATTCCAGCAGGTTAAGAGTCAGGGAAGGTAAATGCCTTAAAGTTGTGAGCAATTTGAGTGAGTCATGTAGAGGGAAACAGGAGGTGTGAAACTAAAGGCAGAGGCAGAGTCTTGTCATGAAGGACCTCTTGGGCTAAGCAAATGAGTTTAAACTTGGTCTCAGAAGCTCATGGAGGTTCTGAAGCTATAATCTAAGAAGATATCTAGATTTGTATTTGTAGGGGATCATCCTGGAGAAAGTTTAGATAAGCTGGATGAAGTAGGGAGACTCCTTAGGAGCAGCAACTTGGGAGAGAAGTAGAGAACCAATGTGCTCAATGGATGAGGATGGAGAAGATGGGACAGATTGAAGAGGTGTGGTGGGGTGGAATCTACGGTACTTGTGGCTGTGTGGGTGTGGCGGAATGTGCACACCCACACAGCCACAAGTAAGAGGACAATTTCTTGGACTGCTTCTGGATTTCTGAATTGAGCCACCAGGTGGCTGGGAGAGAACACAGAACAAAGAGTAGGTTTTGAGGGAAATAGGGTAGATTTTGGATTGATTGCATTTGAGAAAATATAACCCACTTTCTGTCCTTTGCCCAGTTCACAGCAATAGAGTAGAGGTGGTTTAAGATTGATTTTTTTTTAATGCTGTGATATTGAGTCAGTGCTGTGCACCAAACATCGTGCTAATTCATGACACATACTGTCTTATTTAATCCACATAATGACCCCATTAAGTATCACTTTCTTCTATTATAAATATGGTAATTGTTGCAGATTTGGTAATTTCCCTAAGCAAACAAAGCTATTAAGCAGCAGGTTCAGAATTTGGAATCAGGCCTACTGGGCCTAAACACCTGTACCCTTGAACACATCCTCCATGTAGTTTGCATGTCCTTTATGGAAGGAAATTATCTGGCATCCTGTACAGTAAAAATGAAAGGGCTATCACTGGCAATCGGGAGAGCCCTGAAGATGGAGATTTCAGTTATACCCAGGATGGGAGAAAATCTTTGCCAGCTATACATCTGAAAAGGGATTAATAACTAGAATTTACAGGGAGCTCAAAAACTAACCTTTCAAAGAATCAACAACCATCTGAATAAATGGGCAAATGAACTGAACAGACAATCCTCAAAAGAAGTAGTACAAATGGCCAATAAACCTATGAAGAAATGCTCAACATCCTCGGCCATAAAGGAAATGCAAATCAAAACTACATCAAGATTCTACCTTACCCCAGTCAGAAAGGCTACCATCAATAACACAACAACAACACATGCTGGTGAGGATGTGGGGGAAAAGGAACACTTCTACACTGTTGGTGGGAATGTAAATTAGAGTAACCACTCTTGAAAGCAATATGGAGGTCCCTCAAAAAACTAAAAATAGAACTATCATATGATCCAGTGATACCATTCTTAGGCATATATCTGAAAGGATGTGCTCCATGATATGATAGAGCCACTTGTACACCCATGTTTACTGCAGCACTACTCACAATAGCCAAGCTTTGGAAGTAGCTCAAATGCTCCACAACTGATGAATGAATTAAGAAAATGTGGTATATATTCACAATGGAGTTTTATTCAGTCATAAAGAAGAATGAAATTATGTTGTTTGCAAGTAAATGGATGGAACTGGAGAACTTCATGTTAAGTGAAGTAAGCTAAGATAAAAAAATCAAAGGTTGCATGTTTTTTCTCATATGTGGAAGTTAGACCTGTAAGTTAAATGTATCTATAGAATAACATATATGATTATATATATTATAGTGACAGAACAAAATTGTATTAGTGAGTCTGTCTGAAGGGGTTATAGTAGGTGGAGAAAGAAAATGTTAGAGAATGGAAAATATGGAAACAACCCATCTACATATGAATACAATATAATGCACTGTACAGTAAACTGTTGACTATTTAGGGAGCATGGTGATAGAGAATGAGTAAGTAACAGAAGGGAAAAGTTAATTTGATAAATGTAGGATATATACAAACCTGAAGCTAAAACCCCCTTGGACTATCAATATACACTTAATTAAAAAAATGAAGGGCAGGAGGGAAAAAATAAATCTTTTCCAGGGGTAGGTATCAGTGGGAGGGGGTGGGCACAGGGATGGGGGAATGAAGGTGGGTGTATTTTGTATCCATATATGAAAATAGAGAAATGAAACCTGTTGAAATTGTTCTAAGAAGGGGCGGTAGAGGGGAAGAGAGAAAATGATATAGGGAATACATCTGACTAAGATATATTGTAAGCACATATGTAAATATCACAATGTATCCCCCTGTACAACTATTATATGCTAATAAAATCATTAAAAACCCACAATAGGGTGTTCATGGTTCCTACTTTGCCTAGAAGAGCACTTTTCTGGGTGAATTGTATGACCAAGGGGTCCCATATGAAGCTATGGGAGGTTTTGTTGTTTAAAGAACAGCATTTGCCCAAGACACTGCTTTGTATATCAGTTGTTAAAGTTGTGTCTTAGTGTGTGGTAAAAACTACTTGAAGAAGAAGAGACTCTGTGAGCCTCTTGTAGTTTGTTCCTTATTACAAATAAGGAAACTACTAGCAAGTGAAATGATTTGTTCAGCTAAATATACAGCTCCTTGCCATCAGATCTTGGCTAGCACCTGTCCTGGGTGCTTTTCCCTCTTTGTCTAGGTGTGGCCTCATAGTAAAACATACTCTGTAGACAGTGCTCCTGGGTTTGATTTCTATGCCTGTCACTTGCTGGCTACATGACATTAGGCTAGTCACTCTTCTACACCTTCAGTTATCCAGTCATGCATAAGGATACTATCCACTACACAGGTTTATTGGGGAAATGCATTCAGATCACGAATGCTAAGTGTTTAGATCTGGGAGGTAATAAATGTTAGCAGCTGGGAAAGAGCCATTCTTCTTACCTACCAGGTACTTCACTGAGCATTAACATGATTTCAGATGTTTTCAGATACCACTTGTCAGGCTGACCACCCATGGCAACCTACAGGGAACAGTAAAGATGGAGTGTGCTCTTGTGCACCACCTAGGGCCACCATCTTAGACACATCACCATTGCAACTCCTTGGAAATGTCCTTGCTTTCCTGCCACTCTGGCCTGGAATAAGCTTCCATCCTTTTCCTCATTTTTCTTTGTTAATCCATACTTATCTCTCACAGCCTGTTTCAACTCTTGACTTCCTTCATGACATCTTTTCAGGTTCATACCCCTACTCGTATTTTGCAGTTAGAGTTAAATCTTTCTCCCTCAGGCTCCCATAGTACCATGTATCTGAGAATCAGTTACTTATAGTAATATTATGGATGGCATTCCATTGTAGAATTTTATAATAATACTAAAGATAAGATCTAACATTTATCGAAAGCTTATCACCTGCCCGATACTATGCTAGACACTTTATGTTACTTTAATTAATTTTTATAACTGCTTTCACAAGTCAGGTGGTATTGTCAACCCCAGTTTATAATTGAGAAAAATAGAGACTGAGAGAGTTAAAGAATCTTGCTTAAGGTTGCATGGATAGCGAAGAGCACAGCTCTCCTGCCTCCGCAGGATGCACTGTCTTCCTTGTATTAGCATGATGAATGTCTCCATCACCTGTTGGATTTTTTTTCTCACACCAGATATGTTTTTCCATGTAGTCAGATCTGCCCTAACATCCTAGTGCCTTATTGTTGTACTTGCTACACTGAAAGGAAACCAAGTGTAACACCAGGACCTTCTTGGGGGTTGCAGGACCTTATGATCTCCTATACAACAGTGTGTCAGAGAACTGAGGAAGAGGCTGGCATCTTACATCAGGCGCATCATCACTAGTATTGAAGATCCTGTATGGAATGAAGTTCTTACTTATAGCTCACAGGCATTACAGATAAGCAATTGTCATAGATTGAACATTTTTACACAGGGTTATTAGTATTTTTTCTGGTTGATTGCTCACACCCTCTGCCCATTTTTTTGGGTGCCATATTTATCTTTTTCATATGGACTTAGAAGATGGTAAGGATTCACCTTACCATCATTTGTCACACATTTGTCATGTGTGGCAAATGTTTCAGTAATAACAGTTTTTAAAGGATAAAGTTGTTATCCTATTAGAAACTATGGGTAACTAAAGCAGTTGGAAGCCAAAAAAGTTGAAGCAGTCATTCTATACTACGATAGAGTGTTCCATTTAGAAAGTAGTTCATGGCTATTCATTTATTTGATTCTCACAATGACCTGTAGCAACATATTGTCATTATTTTACAAATGAGATTATGTTTCATAGTAAACAAGGCAGGCCCTGAATCACAAATCTTTGCAAAAGTGTTATTTCTGATTCTCAGTCCACTGCCTTTTTTTATACAAAAGAGGAATAGCTAAGGAATAACTTAAGTGTTCCCAACTTAGGATGTGCAGTTTTCATGTATTGTACATGATACTTACATAGGATGAGCATTTCCAAGGGGATCTTTGCTGCTTGGCTTCTACTCAAATGAGTTGTGACTTATATGTATTCTCCAGCACAACAAAGTGCTTTCTGAGTTTATTAATTCAACAAAGATTTACTGACCACCTGTTAGGTACTGAACATTGTTTTAGATGCTGGAAATTCACAAAGCCCTACTGTGAGGGAGCGTATATTCTTCTGCTACACACGTAATCTATAGTTTATATAACATTATTCCCCATTTTAGGACGTAAAATATTGGGAAGAAGTATAATCAGTGCCAATACCCTGAAATTGCCCTGTGTTGATAATACTATAGGCTGAGACTATGACTGTGAAATGTAATACAGCTGCTTTGGGGAGAACTCTACTTCTTTTATTCTTTAAATTTCTGTCTTCTCTGAAAAATCAAGCTCTAGTGCACACTTGCTTTTATTTACCTGTGGAAACAGAGGTGGTGCCAAAATAGGTTCTGAGAGCTCTGCCATTATCGCAAGATCATTAGCTGAAGATGCATGGTAGGAGTAAAAGGTGAGGTTGATATCCAGAAAAGGCTCATGATCATATCCAGAAAGGTCAACTCAGAGGCAAGCTCAAAATATGGAGGGAAAAGGAATAGAGAAATTGGTACGAGGAACAAGCAAGGTAAATAACCAAAATAAGAATTTGTCCTTTCTGTAGAGAAACTTGGACAACTTAGTTAGGTTGGGACCTCATTAGGTGCCTTTTAGCAGTGAAGACAACAGCCTAATATGAACATTTCTCACTTGTATGCTGAAGGACTCTTCACATATGGAGTGTTGGGTTGGCCAAGTTCTCAAATTGCAGAGACAATCCTGGCATCTCCTTAGTCATACCCTACCTTAATATAGATTCAACACTCTACTACATTTATGTATAAATGGGTATATGCACATATGTATACATACATGTGTACATATATGCATGTTTTAGTTATTTGCTAACTCTGATGTGTGTGTTCCAGTCTTTGTCCCTCCATGAAGTACTTAAAAAACCCAGAAGATGACTGTACCAGTCTCTGAATTTGCCTTGACAGCAACTACATTTAAATCTATTTCAAGAATGTTTTTACTTTCAAATCTCATTTTACTTACCTGTTTTTAGGAGGAACTATTTCTGACTTGTAGAATAATATAGCATGAAATTATATTTAAGAAGATGGCTTTTCTAAGAGACAATCCTGAATTTAATTTACCTGTCTGCTACGAAGCTCTAAAGTGTTTTTCTTTACTTGGTGACTCCTTAGGTGTCCCTAACTTAGGATGCCCCAAACTTAATTCATTATTTCCCTATGCCATCATTAAATACACACATTGTTCTTTCATATTCTCCATCTGTGATGTTTTATTACATTCATTATCCAAGATGGAAATCTGAGTTAATTTTGATATTTTTCTCACTTATTCTCTGCATCTGATTGCTCACCAAGACCTTCTGACCCCATTTGGAAGAGTTTTGTGAACAGTGTCCTGAACTATAGAGATTGCTTTCTGAATGCTCTCTCTGCTCTGAGCCAGTAACTGTCCATGGCCAAAAGAGTTATGGCCTTTGTGTCTTCATTATTTATAATGGCTTCCCATTGCCTAAATAATAGAACCACTCACATATCCATTTAATCAGCCTTGCAAAAAATAGGTATTGAGCTGCTTCTGTGTGTTCTAGATTGGGACTATAGGTGGGAACAAAATTAAAATGACTGCCTTCATGAAACTTGCTTTCTGCAGTGGGGACAGTCTAAGGGACATTTATTCTGATTTAGATAAATGGAAGGATAAATCTTATACTTGAAAAGGAAAACTTCAAATTACAAAGATAACTTCTCCTTACTTCAGTATTTAATATAATATTAGTAGATGGAAAGAGTTTTACTTCAGTAAATTACATTAAAATTATCTGAAAATCTAAGTATATAAGAACAGCCTAGATATTTCATGAAAAGAATAACAAGGAATAGGGGCATGTTTTTATAGGTAGCAAAATATATTCTAAATCTAAAATAATTCAAACAGTGTGGTCTGTGTAGGAATAAACGTATTCAAAGGATACCCCAAAAATATATTTATATAATAATTTGTGTGTGTGTGTGTGTGTGTGTGTGTGTGTGTGTGTGTGTGTGATTTCAAACTAGTGAAAATGAATCACTTAGTGAATGATGTTGATGACCGGTGAGGTACATGGAAAAAAATTGAGTTGGAGCTCCATCTTGTATCTTATACCAAAATAAATTGCAGATGGAGCTAATGCATGTATTTTAAAAATTAAATCATAGAAGTGTTCCAAGAACTATGGACAATTAGAAAATCTCCAAGGGGGAGATTTTTTAATTTTCTAAACATGATAAAAATAAAAAGCCATAAAGGAAATAATTGATATATTTGAATTTGTAAAAAAATAAGCATACATGGACTGCTGTAATTCATTAGTAAGACAACCCCCCCCCCAAAAAAAAGCCTCTTGAATTATAAATGATTGTGTAGAGGATTAAGGAAGGTGGGGAAAAATAAGGACAGATGATTGATGAGTGGTGAGACTTTATGATAAGGCTCTAGGTACAGAGAGAAAAATGAGGACCTCAAGCCCTCATGGCTGAAGCATAGAGGGAAGAATGCAGTGATGATTTACGTGGTGCAAAGGACAATGAGAGACTGGCTGTAGTGAGGGAGGAAGGTCATATGGAACATGATCTCAAGATTAAACTGTGAATGTCTTGGAGAATTTTGGGTCCATTTACTGAGATAAATAAGTTTCAGCAGAACAAAAGCTCTTGTTCTCAGAGGAGGATGCGTTCAATTTCAGATAGAGGGCTTGAGCTCCAGGAAGCTGAACGAGTAGATAGGATCAGCCAGTATCTGTCTTAAGAACAGAGGAAGAAAGATGTGGCATACTGTTAGAACATGACAGAGAAAACAGTACAGGCAGATAAGGTTAACTACAGAAGGCATGCAAAGAAGAAAAAAACAGAGCCAGGAAAAGAGATGTCTAGAAATACTCACTGTTTAAGAGTTAGGATATCAAGATTGGGCAAAGTATATGACATCGAAAGGAAAATGTCACAGGAGACAAAGGAGTACAGGGTTTCAAAAGGCAATGAGAAGACCCCAGGGCTGGGGGTGTTGCTTAAAACAAAGAGTGCTTGCCTAGCAAGTATAAGGCTATGGTTCAATCCCCAGTACCCACCACCCTCCTTCTGAAAAGTAAAAGAAGGCTTCAAAGGCTGAATGAGTCATAGACAGTCAATATATCGTTGACTGAAAAGAACTGTAGAAACTGGCCACGTGGAGAATCTGTCTGGCTGCCTTTTATTCTTGTGGAATAATTATAAAATCACAAGAAGTTGAAAAAATGTACAGGATGTCTTGTGCCGGTCTCTCAGACAGCCCCCCTCCCCCCCTGCCGCCACACACCAGGGGTAGCATCTTAAATCGCTATTGTATGGCACCAAAACCAGGAATTGACATGGGTAGAATTCACAGAGCTTATTGAGATTTCACTGATTTTACATGCAGTTATTTGTATGTGCAGATTGTGCCATACAATTTTGTCACTTGTAAATTTGTGTAACCACCACCATCACAAGATAAGACAGGGAACTATTCTATCACAAGACTCCATTTACCCTTCCGAGTCACACTATCTTCTACCACCCCCAGCTCCTGACAACTACTAATCTGTTCTCTATTGTTCTAGTTTTGTTGTTTTAAAGAATGTTAGATAAATAAAATTACATGGTGTGTAACTTTGTAAAAAATTTTTTTTCACTCAGTATAATTTCCTTGAAATCCATCCAGGTTGTCCCTTCTATCAATTGTTCATTCCTTTTCAAACCTGAATAGTATTCCGTTGGTGGATGTACTACAGTTAGTTTAACCGTGCATCTCTTGAAGCACACTCTGATTGTTTTCAGCGTGGAGGGCCTTTATAAATAAGGCTTCTATGGACATTTTTTTGCAGGCTTTTGTGTGAACTTAAGCTTTCCGTTCTCTGTAATAAATGCAAATTCTGGGCTATATGGAAATCTAAGTGCAAATTCTGGGCTATATGGAAAGAGCATATTTAATTCCATATGAAACTGCCTACTTGTCATTCAGGTGTGATGTACCATTTTTTATGTTCTTGCCAGTAGTACGTGGGATTGCTGTTTTTTCTGCATTTACCTACTGGCTTAAAAATTAAATAATGATGAATATTAATAAATATCAACAATTTGAATGGAAAGCTTAGGCAATGTTAATGTATACTAGTGGTTATTAAGTAACATTTATATTATTAAGGGCCAATAGATTCTCAGAAAAACAAACAACAACAAATATTGGGTGGGCAGAAAAGATACAAAGTTAACTTTTAATCTTATCAATTAAAGAGTTTAAAACAGGTTAGTCACCTCAATTACTAGCTTCTCTCACCATCAATCTACTGATGGAAGAGTCCAAATTAATGCTCCTTGTCTTGCATGGTGCTCCAAGCCCAGCCCTATCATCATTTCCAACCTCAGTTCTGTTTCCGCTCCCTTAGTCCTGCCACCCAGTTTGCTGATCCTGGAGCCCCCAGATAATCATTTTTTTGCCTGGAAATAACCCAACCCCCAACAACCACTTCTACCCTTTGCCTTGTATGACTTGGGAACTCTGACTCATCCTTCAAGGTCAAGTTTCCTCATCGAATTCTCATTGCACTATACGTACACTCCTTATTAGAGTACTTGCTACCTTATTTTATAGTGATTTGTGGAGGTCTTTGCTTCTTTCGCAGCATTATAAAGGCAGGCCCCATGGTGAATTCATTTTCCTTTTCTCAGCACTTATGAAGCATAATTAACAAACACGTAGGTAGGATCTGAGAAAGTGCCCTCCAGTGAACAAAGATCAACTTCCTGTTTGTGGGGTGTCTGTGTTTGTCAGTGATTTCCCTGGGACTCTAGGCATTGTTTTCAGTGGATGTAATTCCCCTGAAATCTGAGTTTAATGTTAGTTGAAGAGCTGGGCACAGAGTACTGCTGTAGAACCCCATTATTTTGCTGGTGTCAAGGGAC
This sequence comes from Castor canadensis, assembly GCF_047511655.1. NCBI lineage: Eukaryota > Metazoa > Chordata > Mammalia > Rodentia > Castoridae > Castor > Castor canadensis. The sequence continues at coordinate 81,947,317 of NC_133396.1, read as the reverse complement.
AACTCTAAGAACAGTGCCATAGACTATTACGTGGAGAAAGGGAGAACACTTGTCACTATTAGTATGATGTACATGACCCAGCGTAATGAAATCATTGCTGTTGTGAGGACTTTTAAATGGCTTTTTGGTTGTTGTTTCAATTTATTCCATATGTTCACTTCACTGTAACTTTAATGCCAAAAATCTTAGGCAATTCAAGATTAGAAAAAGCATTTTTTTGCTTTAACTTACTTACATCTCTCTCTCTCTCTCTCTCTCTCTGGTCTATAGACCCTCTTGGTAATTGGCTTCGCCATGAGGAAATTTGTAATAGTGTTAGAGCCCTGCTTCATTCTGAGCTTATAGCCCACAGTCAAGCCTCTATAATTAGACATGTTTTCTGTGCACTTGCAGACACGTGCACCCTGAGGTGGCTGAAAGAATACCTCTCAATTTCCCTGGTTGATAATCACAGTCTTTATAACTTGGTTATATACCGAGTGCTTGGCATTTCTAGCTATTAAGTTCAGATGCTGTTAAGAGTTTGTAGTTGAATTAAAAGTTCTTTATTTTCCCCCTGGTGTCAAGTGCATCACTACATTCTCAACACTTAATTATCATTGCGTCCCAAAATATTCCTCATTTAGCAAAAATATTGAAATTACTTGTTCCTGTTGAAGAAGCAAGCTCTGATATGCAAAAGAGCACTAAGATGTTCCATAAAGAACCTGGGAAACGAACAGCATTCAAGAGCATTTGGGGCAACAGGAGGGAACACCAAAGTCTGTTAAGGGGCCACTTGACTCGTGCCTGTAGTAGACTCAGCTGGACAATCTGTTTAGCAGCCGACAAGTCTATTGACTTGAAGTTGACTTTTCCAGAGGAGATACCTTAATCCTTGGAGCAGCATTAAAATGGGATGTGATTTCTCTTTCCCACTCTTCCCATGACCTTCTGCACTGTACCTAAACAAGGATCTCCTCTGTCCCCTTGCCTCTGTGATTTCACATTATACTGTCCATTTAGATCAAGGTACCCAATGACCAAACATGTGAGGGAGGAATGAGAAAGAACTGGAAGAAGGTACAGCCTCTTTTGTTTTTTTTTTTAAGTAGAGGGGGCAAGAGGGGGAAATCACTCATTTGATAATTTATTAAAATATTCAGCAAGCGTATATTAAGTACCTGTGGGTTAAGCACTCTTGATTTGATAGTGAATAAGATGAAGTCATTTATCTTCATCAACTTCATATTCTAACAGCTAAGACAGAAAACAGGCAAGTAAACAAAAGTAATGGTGAATGTTATGAAGAAAATGAACAAGCTTTGGACAGCAGTTTTGACTTTTAGGAGACAAAAATCTCATGTGAGAACTGCTGCCAGAGTCCTACAGTCGCACTGGTCTGACCCTTGTGCATTCTGTGGGGTCGAGTGCCTCGGCCTATAGGTCTGCTCCCTCACTGTTCTGTGGAAGAAATGATGCTTGCATTTCTCCAGTGGACAGCATCAGCCCGAAACTGTGATTTCCCAACCCAACAGGCTAAAAAGAACAACTGATCAATAGCATCTTGACCACATTAATTAACCTGTGTGGGGTACCCAGTTAAAGAAAGTGCCTCTCCATTACCAAGTGGGGAAAGTTGCCTTAGTAGAATAAAGCAATGTAGTATTTTTTTCCAAAGATAATTATCTGGACACCAGGACGTTTCTTTTATTGATGTCTCTATCTCCTATATTTCCTCTGCATACACCTATGAAAAGGAGAAATGAAAAAAGAAAAAGCCCTAAAATGGTTAGAGGGAACTTCAAGTTCAAGTTGTGTGCTAGACTGTTCAGAAAGAAGAGTTTAATTCAGTCATTTATTTCTGGCCTCTTTGTCTAGCACTATCCTCAGAAGCAGTAGCAAATACCTGGATCTGGGTTGGGTCATGCTGGGTAGTTTTAGAGATAAGTTAATCAAATATTTTTCTTTCTTTCTGGGAGTTTCTTCAACCATGGTCAAGATTTCCTCCTGGCAAAAGTTGAAAAGTAGATGGCACTTATATTTGAAACCATGTACCTTTGTACTTCCCTGATTTGGAAACCCTCTTTCCTCTTGCCTGTTTATCAGGGAGCAAAGTTATTTGATAGGCTACCTAGTTCACATATAGTAATAATGATATTTAGAAAAGGACTGGGTATAAGTAGTTTATTGGAGTGGTAATCTCCAAGTACAAAAAAGAATGAGTGGGGAAACTGAGGCAAAAAAGAGGAATAAGCCAAAGAGTAATTGAGAGGTTTACCAACTTGACTGTTCCTCTAAGTAACCATGTGAATGTACCTCAGAATTGCCCTATTGAGGGACAGGGAGATTGGGATATGTGTGTACACATATACGTGCATGCTCACATGTGTGTATATATGTATATGTGTTTGTATATATGTATACACATGAATACTTATTTCCCCCTCCATCAATTTCTGCCCCTCCTTGAGTTATGACCCACTTAGTCTGCCCTGCTTGTGGGTGAAGCAAACTCCTAGGGAACTGGAGGAATCTCTCAAAACAGAAAAGCAGTAAGTTAAGATGGGCACTGTACCTGTCAGAGTGGATAAGATCTGTGCACCATGGTTCACAACTCAGAGATGGTCTGCGGAGATGTGGCTGGGGATGTGGTTGTCCATTCATTCAACATCTTTTGAGCACTTACTGGGTGCCAAGAATAGGCCTTCTGAGGTTAGTGTCCAGATGAGTTAAGAGAAACAGAGTGAGAACAGATTTGTGAGCTGAGGGGGCTGGGCCAGCATATGTCTACTGCCAGGGAGGAGAATATGTGTCATAGGGTCAGCAGACAGTGCTCTGCTCTGATGATTAGAATGCTGGGTAGCAGCCATGTGTAGGACACTCACATCCTTCTACAAGGCTGGCTAGAGTCCTGAAAGTTGTGATTGACTTGATGCCACCTGGCTCCTGCAGCCAAGTTTCCTTCTCCCAACCCACTCATCAGTCTATACCCGGATGCCTACCCTGCTAGGTTGGTGTCCTTGTTTGTCTCTTCAGCTGACTCTTCTGCTCTGCAAACCCCCATTCCATTTTTCCCAAGGTGCATGTGTCCTGCCCAGACTTCCTTCTCATTCCTCCTTCCTCATCACAGCATTCTGTACCTCCCTAGCTACACAACAATCCTGTCAACTTAAGGAATACTCAAGTCTGGTGTCAGCATTCGTTACCAATGATGAATGATATGATACATATGCAGAGTTTCAATTAAAATAATCATTGATTGTGCTTGATGTCATAAAGTCTAATCCATAGGTCTATAAATTAAAAATACAGTTGATCCTCTCTATCTGCACATTCTTGATCCACAAATTCAACCAACCATAGATTGAAAATATTTTGGAAAAAAATCACATCTGCCCTGAACATGTACAGATGTTTTTATGGTCATTATTCCCTATTCAATACAACCCTATTTTATATAAGGGATTTCAGCATCTAGCATTGGCAGATTCTGGTACCTGAGGGGGGTCCTGGCATCAATCCCCCATAGATATGAGGGTTGGTTACACTAGTTCTCACTATTCAGAGGGCCATGCCCTAATCTGGGTCAGGCCCACATCTGTCAGCTCCATATCCATTCATCCCAGAATACTTGGGGTTTCTGGAATTCTCTAGTCATCCCCCCTTGCCTTGGTGGCAGAGCAGGACGGCCTGGGACTATCAGCAGGAAGGAGGGTCTCTGCCACTGGCCACCATAAGTGTGCTTGCTCCACCTTCTCAGTTCACCTTACCTCAGCTCAGACAGCCAGAGTGCAGCCATGTGGACCAACAGCCATCTCTTTTCCAGGTGCCCACACTACTTGCCAGAGCATAGGAACCTCCTCCAGGTGAGTGAGTAAACCACCTCACTCACCTGGAAGCAAGCCATCCTTCTTCCTCAGATGGCTTGTGTTCATTTTGGAATTTCAAGCTCTTTCTTTCCTGCTTTGGTTATTTTTTTTTTCTTCTTTCTTTTCCCCTTCTCTGTCTTGCCTGGTTTGTGATAGCAAAGGTTAATGTTATAATTAAGCAATCAATTTAGCAAATTTCCTTTGTCTGGGGATTTCCTCTCCTTTTGTTTTGGCACCTGTAGCTTCTCTGATTTCAAAAGAAATCCCCCTGTGAAGTACATCTGAGGTGCTTTAACTTCTCCTCACCTACAGTTGTTGGTGTCTTAAATGACGTTTTCCAGGGCTAACACAGGATAAATAAGACATAGTGTGTTTGTGGTTTATATAAGCAGGAAGGAATATATCTGCTTCTCCCTGAAGGAGGAGAAGGGAAGTACAGCTAATGTTTGTTTCCCAAGGCCTTGCTCCTAAGTATCACAGGCAACTGGGAGGCTAGGAATATTAATCAGAGACCATGAGAACAGGAGTAATTTTATGTGCTCAAGTGGGGACATGCTGTGAGAAAAATTCACCTGATGGAGGTATCAGTCTTTTTGTCTTCCACATTTTGTTTTTCATGCACAACACATATGTGGTAAGAGATGGAGATGGGGAAGGAAAGTTCATGAAAGGGAGAAGAGGAGGAGAAATAAACTTTGAAAATTCTAGTTGCCATGACAACATAATGAGCTCCCAAAGTGGCATCTCTGAACCAGTTTTGCATGGGAAGGCAGGGGAGCCCAGAAGGGAAAGAATTAAAATAATAAAAATAATAAAACAGTGATTATGAAGCAAAGGACACATCTGAAGAGGCAGTTAGCATTTCTGCCACTGTCTGGGGACCTGGATGGTCAAACGCTGCTTTCCTCTGGCTGATAGTGGCAGGGATGGCAGAATCACCATCAGGAGCTAGAGTGCTTTCTGTAGCCTTTTGAGCTCTGGACAATGAGCAGCTAAGGAATTCTGACAAAAGAGACCCTGTGCATTATGCACAAAGCACGTTGTTCTGAGAACTGTCTGGAAGCCAGGCTGTCTTCCTGCTGTGTTTCTCCGCCATCCCTCCCCACACTGCCCTTTCTTACAAATAACCCAACTTCGCGGCAATCAATGAGCTCCACTACAGCCCTTGTCACCATGTGTGCTGTGTCACCCTTCCTACTACAGTTAGATCATAAAGTCCCCGGTATAGGCACTCGTGACAACCTAAGATTCTTCTCAGCTAAGTGCCCCTGAGCTGTAGGGGGCAAAATACAAAAGAAGGGAGGAGGGGGAAGCAAGCTGAGAAAGATTTGTAGGAAATGTTTTGTTTACCACACTCAGATTGGAAATGTACCCAATCAGATTAGAATTGTTTATTCCTGAAAAACATATTTGAATGAAGATATCCCTTGTCCTTGTTCAAATAGTATTCATTTTTTTCTCATTAGAATGCCCAAGGGACAGCACAGTACATACCCTCCCATCATATCATCAGTGTTTATCTAGCAGCTTTTTGAACCAACCCATCAGTTAGCACACTTGTCCTTAGAATGGGCTGAATTTGGGGATCCTGCTGCCACCTTGTGCCAGCTTGGTACTGGTACTCACTGGCCTGTGCCTCATCTCTCCCACCAAGCACAGTGTCTGGATATTGTGCTGCTGCCCAGTTGAAGTGTCAGCCCCTTCTTAATATGTGTGCTCTGGGTTGGCTTCAACAAATGGCTCTTTGACATCCATGTCAAGCTCGACAGGTGATGTGGAGATGAACTGACATCCCCTAAGGAGGACAGCAACTCCCTCCTAAATAAGCAAATAATCGAGTTAGTTTTTCCTATTGGCAAAGATTATGACTTTTCTTATTTCTTTTTCTCTTTTTTTTTTTTTAAAGTATTGGACTTTTGAACTCAGGGACTAGCACTTGCTAGGCAGGAGCTCTACTGCTTGAGCCACACCCCCAACTCTTCTTGCTCTATTTTTCAGATAGGATCATGAGCTTTTTTTGCCCAGATCAGCCTCAGACTGTGCTCTACATACCTTGGCCTCCCATGTAGCTGAAATTACAGGCATGTGCCACATATCCAGCTTGTTCTTTGAGATAGGATCTTGCTAACTTTTTGGATAAGCTGGCCTCAAACCACGGTCCTCCTATCACCACTCTCAAGTGACTGGAATTACAGGCATGAGCCCCTTTGCCCAGCTCTTAGATCTACTAATTTTGTAGCCCCTTTCAGATATTAACCAGTTAAGTGGTTAATATTTGAATAATGCATCATACTTTAGAGCTACTTATTAATGAAAGCAAGTTTCCTTTCCCTGGCTTCATGTTTCCATATGGAGGAACTTCCTCCAGAAAATGCTTCTAGGCCTCTTTCCCTAGCCTGCCTTCATTCCTTCTCACTCATAACAGGTGAACTTAGAAGGACAGGGCACTGTTGGCCCTTTTTGTGTGTAGGTTATGAATCTGAGGATTCAACCAACTTCAGATGAAAAATATTTGAAAAAACTTGTATCTGTTCTAAACATGAACAGACTATTTTTTGGCACTATTATCTAATAAAGTGTATCCACCTTTTACGTAGCATTTATATTTTATTTGGTGTTATAAATGATCTATAGGTGATTTAAAGTATACAAGAGGATGTGTACATGTTACATGGAAATACTGTACCACTTTGTATAAGGAATTTAACACCTGTGGGTTTTGATATGTGTGGAGGTCCACAAGTACTGTATTCCTCTCCACTTCCTTTTTCCCTGTTAGAACTGGGCACCCTACAGGTACAAGGGTCCTCTACTCCCTTTCTTCTTAGCTTCAGGGGCAGTTCCCTGTAACAGGGCAGACCTGGGCTTATGTGATTGTGTACATGAGTGGGTGGCTCGAAATTCTAGGTAAACATCAGTGAGAGATCTAAAAGATCCACCTAACACCATGTTTCTCACCTGACTTTATTAGAAATAAAACTGATGTTTTAATCTTCATTTACATGACTCCAGTATATACTGGGTCTCTTAGTTGGTTCCATTGTCAGGAGGAGAATCAAAGGACAATTATAGATGGAGGCCTTGCAATACTGTTATGCTTGATTAGAAAGTCTTCTTTTCTTTGAACATATAATTTTAAATGATGTCATTCAATCTCTGGAAATTTTTTTCGCCAAGGATTCCAGTAATTGTAGTGTACACACCTTAGCTATCCATAATGCAAGTCATTGGAAGAGAGTAGAAACAGATATTTTCTTCGTAGAACACTTAGCTAGCATTAAACCTACTGATCCCTAAATACAGGATCATTCAAAAGAAATATGAAACCTGATTTTTCCTTCTTGTGGGCTTATATCCTCTCCAGGAAGCTAAACTTGCCATGTTCTTTCACACTGACCAGGCCTGCAGTAGTCATTCTATGATGGCAGGTACCACTATGACTTCTATCATGAAAGCAGCTTTGCACAAGAGGTGGAATTTGAATTGGGCTTTGAAAGGTGGTCAGAACTTAGGTAAGTCAAGAGAGGACATGGTGTGAAGTCAGGGAGAAATATTTCAAGCAGGGGAATCAGGATGAGTCTAGCTTTGAGGCAGGCCCTAATTTATTCATGGGATAGAGAGGCCGTTGTATGTAAGCATGGTAAAAACAAGGTTGGTTTCGTTGGGTCTGGCTGGATTGTGGAGGGCCTCCCAACAGAGGAGATTAGCTTTCTTCCTGCAGATGATTGTTGGTGTGGGTGATGGCATGGCATTTTAGGCAGATTAGTTTGCAGATGTGATCTGTGGGCTAGGACACCTGCCTGTTTAGAACCGCTGCTGCCTCTCCAACTCTAATCTTAGGGAGCTCTGAGCTGGCCCAGCATAAGGACCATGATTTCTCTCTGGCAGCCTCTCTGAACTGGGGAAGACATGCCTGGCATAGAATTTAGGTTTGGCTGCTTCTACGAGAGGACTGAGAGAGCATTTATTCCATCTAGAGCATGTTTTTTGATATTGGATATCAGGATGCATGTTATTTCAAGAAGCTGGGGTTTTTCTTTCTAGGTAAATGAAAAAAAATCACAAAAGTCACCATTCACCTATGAATGTACCATTCTGTGGGAGCTGCAGCAAAGAGCTACATGTAATAAAAATAATGGTAATGATGATAGGCCCTGTCACTTTATAAAAGTGTTTTACTGTTTGTGAGGACTTATTGCTGGGTCATACATATATGATATACAATATATACTATAATAATATATAATATATATCATATATATTATGATGGACATACTGAATAGGCATTAGGATTTTAAAAAACGGGAAAATATAGACAACTAAGTGGCAACCTTGATTTGAAGATTTTGGAAGCATCCCTCATCAAAAAAGGGAGAAGTGCTCTAGCATGGTGGTTTTGGATTAGAGGGCTCATACTTTAACTCTAACTCTTTATTTAACTACATGTGTGACCAGGGAAAATTTCTACTCTTTCTGAGCCTTGGTTCTTCAGTCTATAAAATGGGAATCATAAAACTCCAGAGGTTTCTGTTTATTAAAGAATGAATACAAACACCTTAGCACAGGACTGAACATGTAAGAGATGTTCAATGACAGCGTGACTTTTATTAAGGGCCTCCTAAACTAGCCTCCTATAAAACATAAATTTTTCTGTTATCTACTTTGTCTTGGAGTTAAGGCTTTGTAAGCACTCTGAATAGCTACAAATATGATATATGATAAACATTACACATTTGCTCCTTGTGCTCTTTAATGCCTTTGCATAACCCATTTATTGGCACCTAAGACTGACAGAGCCCCAGGAGAGGCACCCAGGCAGGACAGAATCATTTTAATAGCTAGGAAGTAGAATTGCAAAAGATGAATCTGGAAAAAAAATAAGAGAAAAGTTAACAACATGGGTTGAATGACCACAGTATGTTGGAAATTTTTTGTATATTCTCTAGTCTTCACAACTACTTGGTAAGGTAGGCTGTGTTTCCCCTAAGTTACAACAGGGAAACATGGACAGCAGGAACTTGGATGCTTGCCTGAGGAAATCTAGTCAGTAAATGGAGGGCCAATATTTTAATTTAGGTTCCTCTTAATTCAAAGCCCATGTGTTTTGTCCTACACTCGGGTGCTCTCTGGGAGATGCATAGAGCAATGATGCCTACGGGAGGGAGGCAAATTCTGGGGTGCTTCATAGCCAGAAGAGGAGGATAAGAACATGATGTCAGGGAGCATAGTATAACGTGTGAACAAAGTAATATGTTAGGCAAGGAAATGGGGGAAAGGTGTACTCTTACTGACTTTTACTGCCAAGGCACTTAGGACTGGCTTGGTCTAGGAGGGACAGAGAAACTGAGCCCCTACCCTTACTCACAGGGCACATTGCCCATCAAGAAAGTACCGTAGGGATTAGGGTTCTGAGAGGGACTGGGAAAAGAGCAGGCCTGGCTGACTGGTGGCCCAAGAAGCTAAGGGCAGGCAGGCCATCTGTGACTCACCATAGAAATGTGCAGAATTGACAAATCCTCATGCAGGAGGGAACCAAAGTCAGCACAAAGCTGATATTCTAAAGTTGAGTCCCCAACCTCAGGAGCTAAACAGATAAAAGCAGGAGGAGGCCGAGTGTAGAAGGGAGGCATTGAGAAAAGAAACTCAAAAATGGGCATTTGGAAGGTGGCCCTGGAGGTGTTCCCTGGGCAGAGAAGGAGATTTTAATATGGTTCCGCTGTTCTTGTGACAGAGGACTAGACACTTCAAGAAGCCAGGTCTAGTGGGCTGTGATGCTTGATCCTCCAATCATTGGGGAGAATGTGAAAGGCAGTGAGAGCACAAGCAAGGATGTGACAGTCACATGGGCCTGAGTGAGTGAGAACTGCCACACAGAGGAATGTGTAGACTGCCAGTCACCAGGCCACGAGAGGCAATAACTATGTGTTCCGCCAGCATGTGTTCACTACTTTACATGTAGACCAGTCCAGGTGACCCTGATTCTCACACCCTGCTTCTAAATATGAAGAACCAGAAAACAACCTCCCCTCCAGTTGGGTTTTGCACTTTGCCAACCATAGGACCACTTACTGGCTAGCCTTACCTCATCCTGTGCCTGTCTTCTGTAATCTCAAGTGAACCCATGTTGCTTAGTCAATGGTCTCTTCCAATCAGGAAGCTCTTTCACTTCCTGGAGGCACTTGGACAGATTGACTTTGGTGAAACCTTTTTCCTTCCCTTAGACTTCTCCTTTCTCACCTTGTCCATTTCTGACTGCTCCCTCTCAGAACAGGTTGGGCCATGTTACTGTCTGAGTTCATTTGACCTGCTGGAATAGAGTACCATAGACTGAGTGACTTGTAATCAGTGGAAATCTATTTCTCACAGTTTTGGAGACTGGAAGTCTAAAGTCAAGGCGGTGCCATGGCAGTATTGGTGTCTGGTTCATGAATGACCATCTTTTTTGCTATCTTTACAGGCAAAAGGGGGAAAATTAGTCTTCTAGGGCCATTTTTTTTTTAATAAGGTCATGAGGATTCTACCCTCATGACCAGATCACTCCCGAAGACCACGCTAACTAACACCATCACCTTGGGGGATTAGGAGTTTCAACACAGAAATTTTGGAAGGGCACAGGCAGTCTGTGCGCAGCTGGGATTACATGGTCAGGGTCCTTCACCACTCAGAGACTCAGGTTGACAGAGACTGTTGTGCTGTGATGTTACCACCATAATGAAACTTCCAGAGTTGCCCTGGTAGAAGAGAAATGCTGAGAAGGGGAGCACTGGTGGGTAAATGCTTCAAGGAAGACATGCCACATGACAATTCTACCCTCATCATGAATTAGAATTAGTCGTGTGGCTGTGTCTAACCAAGGCGAAGGACAGCTGGTAAGAACCAGATGTGTTCTTTTCCTCTGGGTTCTGGGGGAACACTGATTCCCCACAAGAAGCCATTCTGAGTTGTATTGCCTTGCTCTTTGCACAGAGTCTCATTTACCACCACAGCTATGAACTGCCTGTGTCCTGCTGCTTGTTAGTTAGATCCACACCACCCAAGCTTTGTCTCTCCTTGCTGCAAATCTATGTCTTTAGCTGTGTGATAGAGCTAAAGGAATTACTTAAAGCTCATCATACCACAAATTTCTTATAACTCTTCTCTCTTCTGACCCACCCACTTAGCTGTCTTGGGGGTCTTTGGGACTCTTGGCTCTTCCTTATGCGGTCTATGAATGCTTTTTTATTCTGTGAAATATCTGTTGATCTCTCCATCTTCCTGTCTATTATTGCAGTGCCCTCAATTGTGTCATGCCCAGCCAGGTTCCTGCCGTAGCCTACCAAACGACATTCTCTCCTCATCTGTAGTTTTTGGCACAAGCATAGCTAATTTCCTAAAAATAGATCTAATCATGCTACTCCCTTATGTAAAAAGCCTTTGAGGATTTCCTGCAACTCACAGAATAAAGTAAGTCACATCAAGTCCTTGGAGAAATCAGACTGTATTGAACATAACCAGACAAGGATTTGAATCCTGATCTGCTACCTATTAGCTATAAGTTATGTAACTTCGTTGACTCTCAGTTTTTCAATCTACGAGAAAATAGTAATTCCTTATACTTTTTTCACATCAGATATCTGTCATCTGGTCATCTTGGAGATCCAGGCAAGTCGTTCTCACATTTGTTTAGAACCTGGGTGGACAGGGCAGATACCTGACCACGTCACCTCCTACTTTCCTTCACTGCTTCACTTTAGCCAGCACGTTTTCTTACTGTGGCAATATGGGAAGAGAGTGCTGGAGATTCTTTCTCAGCAATGAACTATTAGGCTTTAAATATCTTTTCCAAAATGGTCCCATTCAATGTTAGGGCCAAAAGTATGTGAGCAGCATTAATGACTGCTTCCATTTCTATATGGTAGTTAACCATCTAGTCCTTGCCCTTTGGATCACCTCCTGCTGGATCAGGCTCTAACACTTGAACTTTGTATGACCATAGTAGAGTCAACTTCATCAGGTTTCTCTTAAACTTCTTCAAAAGAGAATTGGATGCACAATAGTTTTAAGAATGTCAAGGACCTTAAGACAAGAGATGACCTTCCAAGATGCTCTAATGTTTGGATGGAGTCAGTTCTACTCATCATGAGTGAGGACACTGCAGGACCAAGAAGAATAAGATATACCCACCTCGCTGCTCTGGTTCTCAGCCTCCACACAGCCACCTAAGCCCTCACTATCCCTTCCAACAAATCCCAACATCCAGTCTGTATTTTTTTGGAGGCTGGTGTCACCATTCATTCTCTACTTACCTTTTATGATACGACATTCTGGATAACTTCCCTAGTTAATTCCATAGAATTTGAGGCTCTCTCCTCTCTTTCTTATCCATGTCCCATTTATAGTATATGCTATTTTTATTTTATTACTTTGTCTGTCTCCTTGGAAAATTAGATTTGAGTACAGCAATGGCGTCTTCTGCATCTTGTATTTTCTAATCTAGCAAGTGACACTTTTATCCAGTGGCACTGGATAAAATTCTGTGTTTGAATGTTTGGACAAAACTAATTCCCACAGCCAGACAAATAGACAGTGGCAGAGTTCTAACAGCCAAGGCTGCCTTGAAATCCTGAGCTTAAATGACCCTTCTGCTTCATCTTCCTTCCCAAGTAGCTAGGACTGTGGGTGCAATAGGGTTTCAGATTTTTGTTCCTAATCACTTTACACTGCATTTTATTCAGCTTGTCATTTCTTAGTCTCTTATAGAATTGTGTTCCATACTCTTCAGATTTTTCTCCTCTGGTTTTCATTAGGTTTACCTACTTGCTCTGTTTCTCATTTGGTGTCATTCCCATTCAAGATGGATGTTTTGCCTTAACAAAGGGTTTTAAAATATTTTTTAACCTTTTTAGTGTCATACTACAGAAAATAAATCTTAGCTTATAATTTGACAACCTTTGAATTAAAAGGGTCTAAATGATTTTTTGGGGAGCTTAATGTATTGCATAACTGAGTTACTCCTGAGATGCTTTGTATGGAAAGGTTTTGCAAACAGTGAAATGTCACGTGAATATTTTATGTAACATCAGCAGTATGTCTGGCAAGTAGTGGGTGCAGAATGGAATGTGATGGGCAGATGAAGACTCTTCTTTGGAGAACATGTTTACAAAGAAAACATGTCTTTGCTTGTCTAGACAGCACACAGCCCACTTTTAATTTTCCCATGACTTACTAGTATTCTTTAATTTACAAAAACATACACACTTATTATGTACAATATGTTGGGGTTTGTACATTTTTAATGGATTTCATAATTTCCCTTCATGTATATAATGTACTTTTATCATATTGACCCCCCAAAAAACTTACCCTTTTAATCCCCCCTCCCACTAGGCCCTTCTTCTTCTCAAATAGTCTTGCTTGTAATTTCATGTATTTTTTTAAAATCTAGGTTCCACCTTTAATAGAAAACTTGCAATATTTGTCTTTCTGAGTGCTTATTTCACTTAACATTATGATCTCCAGTTTGATCTATTTTCCTGCAAAAGACATAATTTCATTCTTATTTATGACTGAATAATACTCCACTGTGTGTATGTGTGTATATGTGAGATCATATTTTCTTTACTCATCTGTTGATGGGCACCTAGGATGATTCCATAGTGCTATTGTGAATAGTGCTGCAATAAACATGGGTGTGTAGATATCTCTGTTATATCCTGACTTACATTCCTTCTGATATATGTCCAGGAGTGGTATATAGCTGGAGCATCTGGAAGTTCTATTTTTAGTTTTTTGAGGCGCCTCCATGCTGATTTCCATAGTAGCTACACTGATTTCCATCCCCAGCAACAGTGCATAAGGGTAGCTTTTCCCACACATCCTCACCAACATTTTTGTTTGTTTTTATCCTTATGATCAGGATAAGGTGGAATCTCAATGTAGTTTTGATTTGCATTTCTGAGATGGCTTAAGATGTTAAACATTTTGATGTTTTTATTGGTTATTTATACTTCTTTTGAGAACTGTCGGTTTAATTCATTTGCTCATTTATTGATTGAGATATTTGTTCTTTATGTGTTCTGGATATTAATACCCTGCTAGGTGGATGACTTTCTTCCATTTTATAGGGTGTCTCTCCACTCTGGTAATTGTTTCCTTTGCTGTACAGAGCTTTTTAATTTAATGCAGTTTCACATAATTTTGCATGTTATTTCATAATCTCACAAAGAGCTGTTTTGCAGCCACAGATTTTATCTCTTAAGCCAGTGAATGCCTTGTATAGCTCTAAAGAGGAACTGTGGATAACTACCTTGTGTGTTCTGTTCCTTACCAGCAACAGGCCCATTGCGCCATCTTCCTTGTTGGCGGTCAGTCATCTTACCCCACTGACTGGTACCTTCCTTGTTTGTTTCCTTTCTACTTCCGGAAGGGTCCTAGGTCTTTCTCCTAATATTTAGATTGTCATGTCTTGAGTAGGTGGTTCCAACAGTGGAAATCCTATCAGTAACCCCCTGTGTCTAGTAGATGTTCTGAACTCTAGGCTTACTTAGCCAGTAAGTATAAAGTTTCTACTATAAGCCAAGTACCACATAAGTTTTGTGGGAAAATCATGAAGCGATCCATTTTTAAGGAACTCTCAAACTTTGTCTAGAAGACTTTTTGGAGTGATTCACCCATATCCCATAGTTCCATGATCTCTTGTTTCTCAAATCTTACTCATTTGTATGCCAGTGGTTTTGTAGCTTATATATCATGGCATTCTCCTTCATAATCTTCTCTTCCTGCATGCTAGTTCTCTAAATTGCACTTCCTAGAACAGTCAAGCTTCACTTAGTTAGATCCATATAGTGCTTAGGCTAGAAAGGCCCCTCAGAAGCATTTTTACAGTTGAAGTAAATCCACCCCCTAAAGTAGTCTTTTTTTTTTTTTGATCTTTATTAACTTTATTTCAGTAGTGGTAAAATAGCTATAGAATACAGACCCAGGGAAGATGCCAGAAGTGTACACGAGTTAACTCATGTGGAGAGGAAAGCTCAAGGGTGCCTTAGCCAGTGTAGCCATGATTCAAAACAGGCAACAGGATTTGGAGGACTTGTGCATGTATCATTCTTAGCAAAATGGGAAACTCTGAAAGTGAATTAATTGAATACATGGGATTTCTGGGGCGTTTCCTAAACTCCCAGTCTTAACTCTGAGCTCTTGTTTGAAGTGTGGAGAACAGGACTGAGGCCTCTGAGTACTACTATAGTTGTGGATACAAGAGAGGGGCTGGGCTCCCTCCCTCTGCAGGGGTTCAAGAGATCAGGATGATTGAACATAAATCTTTTTAGAACTCTTCCCAAACAGGATCCCAGGGATTGGGAACAAAAGTACTAACTTCAGCCTTATGCCATTATTTTATGGCTGTGAAAACCATTATTCCTTTCAACTGTGGAGTACTACCTAAATCTCAGCATCTTCCCATGTCTCACAGAGAATATTTTGCCTTCCAAAGAACCTTTCTATCAATCAATTATCTGAAAGTCCCTAATCTTAAGGATTAAGGATTAAGTTGCCAAAGTAATTTCTAGAAGGAAATAGACATTACTTACTGTGTATAGGATAGGCTAAGAGGGGAGGAGCAAAAAGTGTGTTTCATGCCAGTGGGAACTTAATTTGGGTATTTTTTGATCATTTAATTTAGCCTGAAGTTGTGAAGTGTTTTGTCTTGAAACAGTAGAGATAAAGCTGAAAAAGTATTGGAAGCTTTTTCCATGTAAAATAATTATTTTCATTCAGTTTAAATAAAACCAGTCACAGTTTAGGAGGCCTAGCTTCCTGTGAAATGAGAGAGAAGTCAGCACTGATTGCAGAAAGATCCATCCTTAAAACCATCACAATGTGCCCAGCCCTGTGCAAGGCGAGGGGAATAAATAGGATAAAGCCTATTCTGGGACTTTACATGATGGGCCATGGTGGACAATAAACATACAGTAAAATTGATTGTTGTAAGAAGGGCTCTGAAGGAAGTAATGTCTTGTCCACGTGTTCACATGAGGTTGACCTCTGAGTCGTGGTGGTGTCACTTCTAGATTCTCACTGTGTTGAGCCAAGGCGGGATGTGGTTGCTTCCCCAGGCCAATGTAAGGGGCCATGTCAGACTCTAACCTTCTGTGTCAGGCTGAATTGCCCACCACCCAAGACCCCTCCCGCAGAACTTTTGGAATCATCCCTGATTCTCTGGTAGCCCCAACAAGGGAGTGGTGGATCATGAACCGTGGAACTAAGAGTTTAGAGGTAATGGCAGCATTGTGGAATAAATAACTGTAATGTGTGCTGTCTTGCCTGCACCCTAATTGGCTCTGATTTCGCAGGCGAGTTGCTTTTCTTGGAAGCAGTACAGCCAAGGGGCTGGGATGTCCGCTTGGAAGAGGAGAAGCTCAGGTTGCCCGAACTGGATTAGCCCTGGGAATATCCCTGGAGGCCGCGCCCTGCCCCGCCATACCCAATGGGCTGCTGGCCCCAGGTCTGAGCTCCAACCCCGCCTCGCTGTGGGAGAGTGGCCCCATAAAAGGCATTTGTGGCCTCCTCTAGGGGAATGACATTTGGGTCTTGTCTTTGTGGGAAAAGGCTCCTTACTGCAGGGCCTGAAGCCCAACTGGGCTGAGCCTTGTAAGGGTTTGTTTCCTAAACAAAGATGTCATAAAGAAAGGGTGGGCGTGACAGGGCAGGAGCTGTGCCAAGGTGAGCTAGGGAAGCTGCCAGAAGGCATTACTCCCTTGACTCCTACTGAGTCTGCGACTCTGCATGACATGTCCCTGTTGCATGTCATGTCCCTTCTAGGTATTTGGGCACCAAGGCTCCTTCTCATGTCGCTAGAGTTATGGTTGTTGACCCAGGGTTTTCCCATTCCAAAGAGGGCCCAGGACTTGGTCCAGCTGACCTCCGAAGCGCCTGGGCCAACTGAGCCCTGGTCCTTACACTCTTGGGACCTCCTTCCGGACTCGCCCGAGAAGCTCACACACCCGGCAAACCCGGGGGGCTTTGATTATCTGGGATCATCTGCTCCCTCGCACGTGCTCTCCCGACCTCACTTGTTGACTGACAGTTTGCTTCCTTTCCTGGACCGGGAATCTGCTAGGCAGCTGTCTCCAGAGCCAGATCAGTTTGCTGTTGCACACAAGGAGCTGCGTGACAAGCTAAATCTGCCTGAGAGACCCCCAGAAGCGGTGCCCATGCCCAGCGGGGAACAGAATCAGGCCCTAGCTCTGCCTCTTCTACTCAAAAGTAAGACTCAGCCTGTCAGTCTAGATCAGGCTTCAGATCAAGTATTTGATGTATTTGTTCCACTTCTTGATCATAAGAGATCAAAAAGAAAAATGTTTATTGGTTTACCCTGGAAACTGAAAAAGTATGTAGCTCAGCATCACGGACTTGAGGACACTGTGGTTGGAACTCCACACCAATTTGCAAACCTTCAGCTTCAGACACAACCCTTGCAGGATGATGACACAGATCCAGGTCTGAGCACAGCTGATTCTGACAGCCCTCCTCTGAAACCTCAGGAGAGCACAGATGAGCTTCCAGGGCCCCTTGAGCAAGTTGAACCTTCTGCAGTCCAGCAAGAAGCCCCAGTTCAACCCTCAGACTTGCCAAAAGTCACCGTGAAACATATCGATCTGGAGGTTACACTAACTCCAGAGCCTTCTCCAAGGCAGAAGCAGGCCTCAGAGAATACTGAGGACGTAACACTCTCATCCATCCAACAAGAGGCTCCAGCTCAGACTTCAGAGCTCCCTGAAGACACTGAACCTTCTGCAAGCCAGATGGAAGCCCCAGTGCAGCCTACAACTCCTCCGAAAGAAGTCAAACCCCCTGTTGAGCAAGATCCTACAGATGAAGCTCCAGAGTCCCCTATGGAGAACACAGCTCCAACTCTACCAAATCAGGAGGTGACGGTTCAACCTCCAGCTCAGGATCAAGCTCAACAAACTATCTTGCCCAGTGTTACAGGTAATCCTGTGGATGTGGAAATCACCATGACATCAGAGCCTACCAAGAAGGCTGCATCTTCTCTAGCCCAGCCACAGGCCCCAGCTGAGCCTTCTGAATCTCCCGGGGAGGCTGAAACTTCTGAAACCCATCTGCAGTCCCCAGTTCAGCCTCCAGAGTATGGTGAGGAGCTTCAACCTTCTTTAACCCAGCAAGTGGTCCCACCTCAGCCTTCAGGCCCTCTTTCAGAGACTGAAACTTCTCCCAGTGAGCAAGAACAGCCAGCTCAACCTTCTGAGTCTTCTGAGGAATTGGAACCTTCTGGAAGCCAGACAGAAGCTCCAGTTCAGCCTGCAAAGCCATCTGAGGAAGTCAAGCCTTCACCTGAGCAAGAGGTTCCAGTTCAAACTCCAGAGGCTTCAGTTCAAGCTCCAGAGGCGACAGTTCAAGCTCCAGAGGTGACAGTTCAAGCTCCCGTTCAGAATCGAGCACAACAGGATAACTTGGTCAGTGAAACAAGTAAGCCTGTGGATGTGGCAATTACCGTAACTCCAGAGCCAGCCCAGGAGGCTGCATCTGCTCTAACTCAGCCTTCAGAGTATGCTGAAGGGGCAGAACCTTCTCTCGGTGAGAAGGAACAAACAGTTCAGCCTTCTGTGTCTCCTGGGGAGGCTCAACCTTCTGGAATTCACATGGCTGCTCCGGTACAGGCCTCAGAGCATACTGAGGAGTTTGAACCTCCTCCACCCCAGCAGGAACAACCAGCTGAGTCCTCAGTGTCCTCTGAACAGTCTGAAGCTTTGAAAAACCAGCATGAGATTACAACTCAGATGCCAGAACCCTCAGAAAAGGATGAACTTTCTCCAGTCAATCAAGGGGCTACAACTCAGCCAGAAGAGCTTCCTGAGGAACCTTCTCCAAGCCAGCAGGAGCGCTCAGTTCCTCCTGTAATGCCCCCTGCGAATGCTGAACTTTCACCAATTCAGCCACAACTCCCAACTCCGTCTCCAGAATCCTCTGAGGCTAGTGATCTTCCTCCATTGGCAGATAACACATCACTTTCACCTCACGATCTGTTGTAAAGGATGGCTGTTTTCAAGAATCCACGTTCATGTTGTTTTTGTTGTCCCACCACTGTACAACTGAAGCAGTTGTCTTCTTTCATATAGTCTCATAGATATTGAAAATGACCATTTAATTCCATTGCATTTTTCAGAGTTCTCAGTCGTAATCCTCTGACAACTGTCGAAGATTCCCATCTTTTTAAATTGCCAGCATTAAAGTACCTGCATACAATGAATAGCCAAGCCTGGTCCTGTGTATAATTTCTTATGACATATATGGCATTTAAAATGCTTTGCTTTTTGGTGCTGTATGAGAATTTTTTCATCATCAAAATCTCTATTACAATACCAGCACCACGGCTTCAGCTGCTTCTTTTTGCGACCCATGACTGCGCTCTACCGACAAAGTAAAAAGGAGGAGAAAAAAGAAGGAAAAAAAGCGAGGAGAAAAATCGCCCGCTTTTCCGACCCAACGGCCACACCGCGTCCCACAGGAAGCCGACACAAAATGACCGACAGGCTCGTTCGCTCTCCGCCTCCCGTCAGACCCTAAAGTAGTCTTGACCAGAGCCCAGAGATGGCAGTTGGCTGGGTAGGGCTAGAATCAAAGCCCCCGATCCCTAGTTAGTGCTCTTTATTTATTCCTGATCAGATGAGCCTTCTGACACTCAATTTCAATCCTTCTCCCATTCCTTTTCACTTGGTGACAAGATCATGGTCTCCATCCTCAAATTGCAGAGCTTTGGAGATTAATGTGACCCAGGCTTCCAACTGGGGATTCATGTCTCTGATTGCTGACCTTCCTGGCTGATGTGCCATGGCTGGCAGCAGGATGAGAAGCTCTTTTAATCCATACTGATAGATAATGCATCCTAAATTCTCTGATATTAGGAACTATAAAGCCTTCCTTACAGTGGGGACATGTGTTTAGAGGCCAGACCAATGTGGGATGCTAGCAGTACTTTCCTTTGAAGAATTCTCCTGTCTGGAGGTATTTGGGAAGGAGGCTTGAGGGTAAGGGGCAGAGAGAGTCCAAGTAAGATTCAGCATCAAACTTCTGGACTTCTGTAGCTCACTTCAAGTCTAGGTAAAGATACCGGGTCACTTGTCATGCTGATTTTTGTTGTTATGCCTACTTGTCCTATTGGCATGTCTCTTGCTCCTTGATAAGAGAAATATACTTGACATAATCAGGAACACGAGATAGAGGGGAAAGTTTATCAGTTCACAGATTTCAAGAGCTGGTTGCTTTGGGTACAGAAGGGATTAGAGTGCACGTTCTAACCTCCAGTGGCCAGAAGGGAGCTGAGACCCTGGATTTAATGGGGAAACAGGGCCCTGGACAGAGCCAAGAACAGGTGGCACTTTCCCATCAACCTTCCCTGTCTTCTACTGGGATTTTCTTGTTTGTCCTGCCCTTTAAAGATGACTTCATGTTCTGGGAAGTCACTTAGGGTAAGATTCATATCCCCCTTGGAAAGCTATGTTTGCTTTGGGGCTCAGGGGTTGGGGTGTCAGGCCCAGCCCTGAGCTGGTGAGAGCATGGCCCGTTTTGATGGTGGTATGTTCACAGCTCAAGAGGAAGGCATGCTTATGTCCTGTCTAGGTGAGTGCTAGGCAGCTGAGTCTGAAAGTCCCAGAGGCTTATATCTGCACATGGTGAGGGGAAGGTAAAGATGGTTTCTGACTGCTTCTAAGACTTTCAAAAGAAGTGGCATTGGTGCAACTATAAAAGAATGCAACTGAGTGACATAATTCTTTGAATTGGAAGAAAATTATATCCTGTTTGTGTTTTATTCAACTGTGAGTATATATGGTTTATTACAGTTCCCAAGTATTTTAATTATTTTATTTTTTTTCCCTTTATTGCTTTGCAAGGTGGGGGTACATTGTAGCATTTACAAAGCTTCTTATAATGTATCAAATATATCATACTCTTTTATCTCTACCATAACTTCATGACAAATTATTTTTCCCACTTTGTAAAATAAGGCTTTATTGATGGTTTATGTAGAATCACATAGTTCAAATATGCCCAAGTTGGGATTTGAAAACAGCTTTTCTTCTGGTCCTTTGCTTTTTCTCTTATTATTCAAAGTAATTCTTCTCTATCACAACCATGAAGCATTGTGTTTTCATGATCATGGTTCATTGACATACAAAAAACACCCACCTTTTATCTGAAATAGTTCATATATACAAAAGAAAAAACATGTTACATATGGTTTTACCACATGTGGTATAAGCAAAAATAAAATTAATATCCAGGTATTCATAGCAGAACTTAAGACACAGAGTGTTACCTATACCAGTGGAACCCAATGGCCACTCTCCAACCTCATCTGTCTACATCCCCCTCAAGGGTGGTGTTTGATATTATCCTTCTGCTTTTCCTTTAGTTTTATCACCTATGTATGTCTCCCTTCATGGCAAATCATTATCTGAGTGTTAGGTGATTTGTAAATTGTGGTATATATTTTATACATGTTAGTCATTCGCCCTTATTGCTATTAGATTCAAGTTATTTACTCAGTCTCCATTTCCAGTTTTTTGCTAATGCAGATGATGCCACCATAATAATTCCAGAATTGAGTTTGTGGGGTCGTAAGGCATATGCATGCTTAACTATGCAATAGTGTCCGGTTTTATTAAGATATAATTGACAAACATTGTATATATTTACAGTTCCCAGAGTGATGTTTTGTTATATTATAGTGATGTGATTAAATCAAGCTAATTAGCACATCCATTACCTCATATCCTTATTTATTTGTGGTAAGAGAACATTTAATATTTACGCTGACCATGCTGTAAAATAGAGCTTTAGCACTTATTCATTTTATTTAACTGAGACTTTGTAGCTTTTGAATAATAGCTTTCCTCCCCGCACTTTTTCTTCCTTACTCTAGCTTATGTCACCATAAGCTAGAGTAGACACAGTCTTGGCTTCTGTGAGTACAGCTGTTTTAGATTACATGTGCAACTAAGATTGTACAGTATTTTTCTGTGCTTAGTTTGTATTAACATAGTGTGTTAGTCAGTTTGGCATTACTGTGACAAAAAAACCTGTAACAACTTAAAGGAGGAAGGATTTATTTTAGCTCATGGTTTTGGAGGTTTCAGTCCATGTTCATCTTGTTCCATGGTTGTGGGCCTATGATGAAGCAGAACATCATGGTGGTAGGTGGCTGTGCAAGAAGCAGAGAGACCGATAGGAAGAGGCCAAGGAAAGACATACCCTTCAAAGATAGACCCCCACCCCAGGAACATACTTCCTCAACCAGACCCCACCTTCTAAGGTCCACTTAGTATGACTAGATTAACCCCTTGATGAATTACCCTGCATGATCCAGGCTAATGATTGGATGTACCAGGTTGGACCAACCCCTCAACACATGAGCTTTTTGGGGGATACTTCAAACACAAACCATAAGACATAGTTCATTTTCTCCTGGTTCATCTATGTTGTCACAAATGACAGTATTTCCTTCTTTTTTAAAGGCTAAATAGTATTCTTTTGTATATCTACCATGTCTTACTTGTTCTTCCATTTTTAAATGTTTAAATTGATTGTATATCTTGACTACTATCATTAGTACTACAATAAACAAGGGAGTGTAGATATCTTTTTGCTAGACTAACTTAATTTCTCCTTTCCCCACTTTGTAGTGGGGCTGTTGGATCATCTGGTAGTTTTTTTTTTCCCTAAGGTGCTGACATACTATTTCCATAATGACTATACTAATTTATGTGTTCACCAACAGTGCACAAGGGGTGCTGTTTCTTTACATATTGATAACATTTGCTATCTTTTGTGTTTTTGGTAATAACTCTTCGAACAGGTGTGATTTTAATTTCATATCCCTAATGATTAATGACATTGAAACTGTTACTCGTTTGTATGTCTTCTTTTGAGAAATAATGTCTATTCAGGTTCTTGTCCAATGTTTTGTCATGTTATTTGTTTTATTGCTATTGAGTTATTTGAGTTCTTTTATACTTTGGATATTAATCCCTTATCACATATGTAGCTTGCAGATATTTTTTCCTGTTCTGCAAGTCACCTCTTCACTCTGATGATTGTTTCCTTTGCTGTACAGAAGCTCTTTAGTTTCATGCATTTTGGCTTTTTTTTGTTGTTTTGTTGCCATACTTTTGTTTTTGTTGCTGGTGCTTTGGGGCAGTAACCAAAAACAAAAACTCCATCCAGACTGAAAAGCTTTTCTCCTGTCTTTTAGTAGTTTTAACATTTCAAGTCTGACATTTATGTCTAATCCATTTGGAGTTGACTTTTATATACAGTGTGAGGTGAGAGTCTAATTTCATTCTTCCACACGTGAATATCCAGTTTTCCCAACACTATTCAGTGAAGAGTGTCCTTTCTCCATTTGTGCTCTAAGCACCTTTACTTTTTTTAATTTTTTTTTAATCAACATGTTTTACTTCTTAAAAAAAAGAAGAATCTGAAGCAAATAAATCATTTTTGTCAAGATTCTACAAAGCAGAGCCCATATGGTGGTACACACCTGTAATCCTAAATACTTGGGAGATGAAGGAGGATTGTGGCCCAAGACTGGCCTTGGAGAACTCTCAAGACCCTATATGGAAGACAAACTAAAGCAAAAACGGCTAAGAATGTATCTCAAGTGATAGAGCACTTGCTAGGCAAAACTCTGGTAGTGGCAGAAGAAAGAAAACCAGGATGGTAGGTATATAGCTATTTCTTATATCATTATCTTTTTATATTGGAAATCATTTTTTAAAAGCTGATCTTGCTGGAATTTGCATCCCACACCATGTGGAGGGACAAGGTTGGGGCTCATGAGGTCGCAGCCCCCACCTCATGGACCACTGGGCAGCAGTGCTGGAGCCTTGGTTCTAAGCACCTTTATTAAGGATCATTGGATTATAAATGGGTGAGTTAATTTCTGGGCTCTATATTCTCTTCTTTTGGTCTATGTCTGCCTTTGTTTGTTGACCATTACCATGCTGGAGTCTTTTGTTGTTTGTTTGCTTTATTTTGTTTTTGTTTAAGTCAGTGTCTCACTATGTTGTTTTGAATACTATAACTTTGTAATTTTGAAATTAGGTAATATGATGCTTTATTCTTTTTGCTCGAGATTTTTTTTTATCATCCAGGTCTTTTATGGTTGGAATTCTTTTTCTGTTTCTCTGAGAAGTGTCATTAGAATTTTGATAAGGATTGTGTTGAATATTTAGGTTGTTTTCAGTAGTAGGGACATGAATACAGGATATCTTTATATTTATTTGTCTTTTCTCCAGTTTCTTTTATCAGTGGTTTTAGTGTTCAGTGTAGGTCTGGGTCACGGCTTCAGTGGTAGAACACCGACCTAGAAAGTGTGAGGCCCTGAGTTCAATAAACATAGACCAACAAAAAAATTTCAATAAGTCAGTGTTAAATAAATGCATTCTTGTTCTAGTTATAATGTTCAGTGTTTAGATCTTTTACTTCCTTGGTTAAATTTATTCCTAAATATTTTCACACTATTGGCATTTTCAGACAGCTTGTTGGTAATATATAGAAATGCTACTGATTTTGTATGTTTTATATCTTGCAATTTTACTAAATTTTATTTCTAACAGGGTATTTCATTATTGTCATTGATCTTTATGGTATCTGTATATAAAATCATGTCATGTGCAAATGATGATAGTTTTATTCCTTACTTTCCAACTTTGATACCCTTTGTTTCCTTTTTTGTCTAATTGCTCTAAGACTTCTTCTGTATTACACTGAATGGAAGTGGCAAGAATGGACATCTTTGTCTTACTCCTGATCTGCAAGGAAAAGCTTTTACCTTTTTCCATTGAATATAATGTTAGCTTTGAGCTAGTCTTATATGGTCTAGTCTGTACCTAATATGTTGAGAGCTTTCATTATGAAAGAATACTGAATTTTGTTAAATGTTGCTTCTGCATCTATCGAGATGGTATGATTTTTATCCTTTGTTCTGCTAATGTGGTGTTTTATTAATTTGTGTATGTTGGACCATCCTTGCATCCTAGGGATAAATCCCACATGATTATGGTAAAAGATCTGTTTAATATATTAATTCAGTATGTTTGTATCAAACAGAATATAGTCACTACCCTAAAAATCCTCTGTGCTCTGCCTGTTCATCCTTCTCTCTCTTCAACTACAAGCAACCAACTGATCTTTTAACTATCTTTGTGGTTTTTCCTTTTCCAGAATGCCATATTGTTGAAATCATTCAGTAAGTAGCTATCTTAGTCCATTTTTCTGAAGTTACAATGGAATACCTGGGAATAGGTAATTTGTAAAGGAAAGAAATTTATTTATCTCACAGTTCTGGAAGCTGGGAATCCTTAATCAGGAAGCTGCATCTGGTCATGGACCCCTGCTCTGTCATAATATAATGAACAGCAGGAGGGCAAGCTAGCACATGTCAAAGAGGCAAAACATGGGGAAACAGCCTTAATTTATAACAAACAGTTCTTATTGTAATCTGGTCCTGAGAGTGAGAGCTCACTACCACAAGAATTAATCCAATCCTATAAGAAAGGCATTAATTCTTTCTAACCTAATCACCCCTTAAACATCCCTCCCACCACCACCACAACGGCAAGTTTCGACATGTGTTTTTGGAGGGACACACTACATATTCAAGTTGCCTTTTCAGATCAGCTTCTTTCACTTGGTAATACAAGTTTATGGTTCCTCTGTGTTCTTTCATGGCTTAATAGCTCATTTCTTTTTGTGCTGTGGTCTGGCTGTACCAAAGTTTTTTAATCCATTCACCTACTGAAGGACACCTTGGTTACTCCCAAGTTTTAGTAATTATGAATAAAGCTCCTATAAACATCCGTGTTCAGACTATTATGTAGACATAAGTTTTCAACTCCTTTGGGAAAATAGCAAAGAGTATAACTGCTGGGTCATATGGTAAGAATATGTTTAGTTTATAACAAACTATCAAACTGCATCCTAAGTGGTTAGACCATCTTATATTTCCTGTGGCAATAAAAGGAGTTCCATTGCTCCACATCCTCACTAGTATTTGGTGTGGTCAGTGTTCCTGATTTTGACCATTCTAACAGGAACGCAGTGATATCTCATCTTGGTTTTAATTTGTGTTCCCTCCACCAAACATCTTTTCATATGCCTCTCTGCCAGCTGTGTATCTTCTTTGCTGAGGTACCTGTTAAGATCTTTTGAATCTGGTTGTTGGCTTTCTGGTCATTGAGTTTTAAGAGTTATTTGTATATTTTGGGTAACAGTCATTTATCAGATGAATCTTTTGCAAACATTTTCTCCCAGTCTGTGGCTTGTCTACTCATTCTCTTGATACTGTCTTTCTCAGATCAGTTTTTAATTTTAATGAAGTCCAGCTTATCAATTTGTTTTTGTAGATCATGCTTTTGTGTTGTATCTAAGAAATTACCACTATACCCAAGGCCACTTGGGTTACTCTTTGGTTATCTTTCTAGGAGTTTTATAGTTTTGCATTTTATATTAATTTTATATTAAGTCTATTGGTTTAATCCACTTTTGCTGTTATAACAAAATGTCACAGTATATAATTTTTACACAGTATAATTTTCTCATTTCTGGAAGATGAGAAATTCAAGATAAAGGTGATAGCAGATTTGGTGTCTGGTAAAGAATCTCTTCTTCTTTACAACAAGGGTGAGCAACAAGATGATGCCTTGTTGCTCACCCTCACATGATAAAAGGGCAAAAAGGCCCAGAGGGATCAATGACTTGTCCTTTCATGGCAGAAGAGATGGAAGGACAAAAGGGTCTTAGCTAGCGCCCTCTAGTCCTTTTATAGGGTTACTAATTCTATTCATAGGGTAGATCCCTACTGATCTAAAGGGCACATAAATTGGAGAGGAAGAAATAAAACTAATTTTTCACAGATAACATGATTATAAAGTTTGAAATTTTAATTATAAAGTAAATTACATTTTATTAATAAAAATTAATAAGACTCTGTAAACTACTAGAGCTAGTAAGAGAATTTAACAGGGCCATAGGATATAAGTTCAACATGCTTTCAGTGATTAAGTTCAGCTTCAATGTGTGAATTTAAAATTTTGTAAAGTAATAAAAATTAAATATCTAGGAATACAATGAAAGATGTTAAGAGACCTATATGGAAAACCACAGAATGTTGCTGAAGTTCTAAAAAAATGTAGACATACCATATTTATGGATTGAAAAACATTTTGTTCATACACCCATTATCCCTAAGTTTATCTATAGATTCATTATGGTCCTTATCAAAATTCTAACAAGCTAACTTTAAGTAATAGACAAAGTTATTCAAAAATTGATGTGAAAATGCAAGTGTTTAGGGAAATCATAATTACCTTGAATGAGAACAAAGCTATAGGATGTTCACAACTTGATTTTAAGACTTACTGTAATGCTGTATGGTATTGTGCTGAGTGTGTGGCTCAAGTGGTAGAGCACTTGCCTAGCAAGCACAAAGCCCTGATTTCAATCCCCAGTAACACATACACAGGCAAATAAGCGCACAAGACAATATGGCATTGACACAGGATAGCTAAATAGATCCGTGGAATACAATAGAGAGCCCCTCATATATGCGAGCGGTTGATACTTAACAGAGATGCAAAACCAATGGGCAAAGGAAAGTCTTTTTAATAATTTTTGCTAGATGCACTGGATATTCACATGGAACAAAGGAAATTTAGAATTTTATCCCTCTCTAAATAAAAATTAATTTGAGAATATACTTGAAAACTCAAAGTAGAAAAATGTTTCATGTACAGAATACAAAAGGTACAAATAGTGAAATCAAAACAACAGATAAATTGAATTTTTGTCAAAATCAAAAAATTGTTCATCAGAAGATACCCTTACACTAATAAAACAGTAACAAAGAAAACCAAAAATTGATGAAACAAAAGAGAAAATGAATACAGATAAGACATAGACTTGGGAGAAAATATTTACATAATATATATCTACTTTTTGGTTATGAATGAATTAATTATAATTTATCAGCACCTGGGCACTTTGTATGAAAGGTATTTCAGAATACCTGGCAGAATCCTTGTGTCAGAAACAGAAATCAGTTCTTTGAAATTTCTATAAAATGTAACCATTTTCTGAGCAGTGTTAGGTAAAAATACTGTTATAGTTATACAGCGACTACCTTGACAATTAAGCAGATTTCTGTAGCCAAAATCCTGCCTAGTTATTCCTTCACAAGTAAAGCCTGAATCTACTAGCTTGTCAGGAAGGAGGCATTAACACAAGGAGTAAGTAAATCTATTGGAAAGGAAGAGGTAAACCTCTGAAGTAAGTAGAATAGGTTACACTTTGGAGAACATGTTGGCATAGTATATCTCTTTAGGTGTCAGTTTTCCTGTTAGTGGAACTGGCAACACCCATGCATATACACCCGTATGTGTACACACATTTTCATTACTTCAGATATAACCTCATGTAATGTTTGCAGATAAATGTTGTCAGATAAGAATCAAATAATATTTTAACTTAGAAGTCAATATAATATTTGGGTGCAGCTTATCAAAATGTTCATTGTCTATTCACAGAACATGTTTACTTGCAAAAGAATAAGACTATTATGCTATTGAAAATTAGTGTTTTTAATAGGAATTCATTTCTAGTAACTACTGCTTGATAACAGTAAGGATAAATTTCCTACTTCCTGCAGAAGATGAAAGTGTAAATTTAATGCCTTCTTATAGCTTCATCCCTCAACTTCTCAAAACAGGATGAGATCAAGACATCCTGCATGTAGTTTGAGGACTTTTATGACCTCTGGGCCTGTCCCATTAGTGGAGTATATCTTGGGGGACAAGAGGCAGAAGAGAAGACAGAAAAAGATGAAAAAAGAATAACAAAAAGCAGAGGTGTGGGGGGGGGTGGAGAGGGAGAGAAAGAGAGAAGTATATTAAAAAGTGGTGGCAAAATGCTACCCACATAATCCTAAAGGTATCAGGTGTGCTGGCCTCCTGGCTTCTGATTGGCCTCTTGACCTATTGTGGTTAGAAGAACCTGGTGTGTCAAGGCCTAGTTGTATGACCCTCAAATGTCCTTTGACTTTTTTTTTTTTTTGGCAGTATGAGGGTTGAACTCAGGGTTTCATCCTTGCTAGGCAGGTGCTCTCCCATTTGAACCACACCCCAACCCTTTTTGCTTTGATCATTTTTTAAAATGAATTTCTTTTGGTGGTACTGGGGTTGAAACTCAGGGCTTCATACCTGCTAGACAGGTGCTCTGCCAATTGAGCCACTCCGCCAGCCCACTTCAATCATTTTTGAGATAGGGTCTTGTGTGTATGCTCAGACTGGCTATAATCCCCTACTTACACTTACTGTGTAGCTGGGATGATAGATGTAAACCGCCATACCCGGCCTTTTTTTTTTTTTTTTTTTCCTGAAATGAGGGTTTTACTAATTTTTTGCCCAAGCTGGCAAGATCCTTCTGATCTCGGCCTCTTGAGTAGCTGAGATCACAGGCATGAGCCCTCTGGCCCCTTTCTAATAATGAGATAATATCACGGGTTTTTTGTTTGGTGCAAATTAAATTAGATAGATAGTGCTTAGCAGAGTTTCTGGTACATCAAAACACAAAACAGAGATTGTGTGATGATCTCAGTCCCATAAGTCTAGCCACAAAGAAATGGTTTTGCTCCAGATAGTGATTGTCAAACTCTCTGTGGTGAAGAATCAATTTTTAAACTCTCTAGTCAAGTATGTGTTGTTACTTTTATGAAATGCATTTGTTCCAAAATGGATTACCATAAAAATGAAATCAAAATACAAAGACATATAAAAGAAAGCCCCTCATTTTTATTTATATGTTCAATAAACATAAAATTACTGTGAAATTTTATTTTTAGAAGTCACTAAGTGCTTTCCATTTCTGAATTTATCTTATCCTGGACTAGAAGGAAACAGTTTGCAGATGGGCATTGGTTCAGTGATCATAGTTTGAGAACCACTGCTCTTTGAGATCTGCTGCTGGCCATAAACACATGAACAGACTTTGTTAAGAACTCTGGAAGTATCTAGAAGTCTCTCTTAGGGTGGGAGTTATGGCCCAAGCTGGCCTCTCTCCCACTAGTGCATGAATTTATACACATGTCCTCAATGAGTCCAAACCAGAGAGTCTACTCTACAAGAAACCCTCACTCAAAAATTCCATGTAAAAATAGCTTCTTCTATTTTTCTTTGAGGAGGGGGGAGAATGCAGCAGTAGTGGGGATTGAACTCAGGGCCTGTACTTTGAGCATTGTACCATTTGACTTATGCCCCAATCCTTTGGCTTTTCTTTCTTTTTTTTTTTTTTTTTTTCCAGATAGGTGTCAAGCTGTTGCCTGGGCCAGCCTCAGACTGTGATCCTCCTATCTTTGCCTCCTAAGTACTGAGATTATAGGCATGTATCACTAAGCTCAGCTTATTTTTGACATAGTGTCTTGTACATTTCCCTGGACTGGACTCAGACTACAATCCTCCTATCTCTACCTCTCTAGTAGCTGGGACCACAGGCACGTGCCATGGTCAGCTAAAAGTAGTTTCTTCTGAAGGTGGTAAGTAGTTAAGAGTTGAGAAGTACTCAAACAGTTCACAAATACTCGGTAACAGACTTTGTCAAATTCTTCTTTCCTCTTCTGTGACCCTCAGCAGTATTCCCTCTTTTCTGATATATCATCCTTGACCCAAACATCTGACTGGGGTTGATATCCCAAAGTGATAAAGTATCAAGAGACATCTCTTTGAAAGAGCCAGCACCTTTGGCTCAGTTTCCACTCACATCCCTAGGCGCCATAGTTTGTGGCTTTGCTCACATGAGCCTGTTGATACAACATTTCAGGGAGTTGGTATTTTATCAATGCCATTTGTTAGGAAATTGAATTTCAGAGAGGTTAAGTATGGTTCAAAGATGGATGCTTTGAATCTAAACACAATTTTTATTATTATGCCAGACTTAATTGCCTTTCATGACATGTTGTCATGCTAGTTATATTTTGATTATTATGAAATCAAAATCATCAGAAAGTGAAAATTTCACAGCAATAACCATTCCAACTAGATATGTCCTAAGCACCTGCATCTACAACAGTCCAAACACTAACATCTACCACATGCCAGCTGTCCAGGAGAATATCATAGCTTGTACCTCACCTGCTAAAGTAGCATTTATCTCTAATAAACAGTGGCATTTTCAATGAGGTCATAATTGATAGCAGTGAAGAACTTAGATTAAGCGTAAGATAGACTAGCTGGTGGTTTACTAAATATCCTCAATTTAAGAAAGACTCAAGTAAAAGATGATAGCCACCAATTCAAATGAGACTACAGAAGGATAAAATCTCAATTATAACAGAAAATATTTAGGTTGAATAAAGAATTTCCTGCCATCCTGATACTTTACAGCTTTAGAATGCTTTTGAAAGTTAATATAAAGTATCAAAGGAAAGACACACAGCTTGTTTTCGGATTGGCTTGGAGGAGGTGTGATTGACCACAACTCTGGTAGATATGATTTGCCATGGTTATAACTCATAAGAACAAGAGAACTCATAACTCATAAACTCTAGAGAAAAGAATATATAACTTTGAATATTGTTTCCTTTGTTCAACAAGTATTTATTGAGTTCTTCTAAGCATCAGGTTTTATTCTGGACATCGAGGACATGATGGTGAACAGGCCAGAAGAGACCCCCTTCTCATATACCTTGCATTCTTGTGGAAAGATAGAAAGCCAAGTAGTTGAATAAGGTAGCTTTTTAGTGACAAATATTATTAATTAAATAAAACAGCTTGATTGATTAGAGTGTGACAGGTAATGTGATTATTCATTTTTATTTTATGGTCAGGAAAGGCCCTTGTGAAGTGAAGGAACAAGACAAGGATCTGATCCATGGTAGGGGTCGGGGGGATCTTAAAGAACACAGTGAAGACTTCCAGATTTTCACCATGGGAATCCAGGGGAGAGTATTAAAAAGTCATCCCCCTGCTTTTCTTCTATGAGGGAAATAGGGGAATTGGGACAAGAGTGGAAATAAGAAGTCAATTAAGAAATTTACCAGAAGCTACTGAAGGCTGAAGCATCCATCAAGTAAATAGTAGCTTGGACTGTAGCTATGGAGTTGAAGAGAAGTTGCTAGAGCTTCCAGGAATTGCTAATGGATTGGATTGGGATTGGGATGAGAAAAAAGCAAGAACTGAAAATGACTAGCTGGAGGAGAACTAAAATATTATGTTTTGACCATGTTATGCTTAAGATGCCTGTTTGACATCCAGCTAGGTGATGTCAAATGAGTAGTTGCAAAGGTAGGTTTGAAGGGCAGTGCTGATTTGGGCTGGAGATATTCATTTGGTCTTTAACATAAAGATGACAGGGACCCCATGGCCTGAATAAAATCACCCAGAGGGAGATCGTGGCTGGATGAGAGGCTATAGGCATCTGGTGTTTAGAGAAGGAGCAAAGAAGACTAAGAAGAAGCAAAGCAGAAGTGTCATGGAAGCATAAGAGATGCCTCTTCTGGAAGAAAAAGCTGGAGTCAAAAGAACTGCTGCACCCCACATCCCTGATGATTCTGCACACCCTAAACTCAGACATCTTCAGGATAGACCCCTAAGGAGCTGACCTTTGTAGTTTGGGGAGGCCAGAACACAGGGCATGTGCTGCCCTCCCCTAGGCCTGTCCTTTCCTCTTGTACCAA
This sequence comes from Castor canadensis, assembly GCF_047511655.1. NCBI lineage: Eukaryota > Metazoa > Chordata > Mammalia > Rodentia > Castoridae > Castor > Castor canadensis. The sequence continues at coordinate 81,914,743 of NC_133396.1, read as the reverse complement.
ACTCTGAAATTACCCTGTGTCTAGGGGCTACCTGTAGTACTATGCAGTTTATTCACTCAGTCAGCATTTGTGGAGTAGCCAATCTGTGCCAGGTGTAACAACTAACAAGAGCGAGCTACACCGTCCCTATCTTCACAGTATTTGCCGCATAATAGGATTGCTGTTGAGTAAGTGGACATGCACAGGGAATGGAAGTGGCTGAGAAACAGCAACTCCTAGGACAGAGTGTGATTTGGGCAAGTGTAGGTGCTGTTCCAAACCTTAATTTTCTGTCTGAAAAGTGGAACTAAGTTCAAGGGACTTTCTAATATACCCTGTAGATATGAATGAGTGCATATGTGAACGTGTAGTGTCCAGTTTTAACCCTGTTGTTCAAAAGGATGGGGGCAGGAAGTCAGGCCACCTTCCTGTGTGATGAGTTCATGGTCCCTGCATTAGCCTACACCAAATCCATAAACTTCCTTCCCCTCTCCTAGGTCTTCCCTCTATCTCCAGCATTCCGTTCCCTTCAGCTTTGAGCCTTATCTTACATTCTACTTGTTCCACCCAAAGCATAAAAAGGGCTTGTTTTCATAGGAGAGAATATTTTGATGATGAGTCATGATATTTTAGCTTCCTGAGTGGAATCGTTAATGTTTAAATTGTCTGGGGATGTTAAACAAAGGATTCTGGGAAATTCAAAGCTTTATATAAAGGGAAAGAAATACATATCCCAACACAGTGGTGAGGCTATAATGGCTAATGTGGTAATGAACTTTCAGTGCTCCCTTGAACACAGCCTCATGGTTCCTTAGGCACCTCCAAGGCTTTTGGGGAGGGAGCTGCTTGCTGGGGCTTCACAGAGGAGTGTGAAATGTGTCTCTTAAAAGAATACAGCCATTTGTTCTCTGTCTAGATGGCTCTTTCATACTGTAATTAGAGTGCTGTGGGGGGTGTGAGTGGGGGAGAAGGAAGAATACAAATGCTCTTACTTCCCCATGGCTCATTCTTCCTGCACCACAGGGCTTTGAACCCAGTGAAATATTATGACTGAAACATACACTATTATATGCATAGAGAGACAGAGAGGAAGCAGTGTGTGTGCCTTCAAGCTGCCTTGATAGTATCTGTGTGCCAAACTGAGGTGGCGTGGAGACTGGTGGATAATTAAACAGAGTCAGGAGAGCTGAATCTTGCATTGTAACTGTATTTCAGTGTTCCCTAGGCAAAATAGGAATAAAGGTGTGGTCTCCTTGTTCCCCTTTTAAAAGGTTGTTTTGTTTTGGGCTTTGTGGTACTGGGGTTTGAACCCAGGGCCTCATGCTTGCTAGGCAATTGCTCTACCACTGAGATATACCCCACCCCCTTTAAAAGGTTTTAAGGACAACCATGTGATAACTCGTCACTTGTCAGTGCTCATAGTACATGCTATTCTTTGATCATCCGCTAATGGAAGGGAAGAGTGAAATTGGTGGAACAAATAGTGCAGCAGTCAAGAATATTTGTGGGCTTTGTGTTGCTTTGAATTTTCTTTGCAACAATAGCAACAATAATTTCTTGATTATGTTTTGCTGAAAAATCGTTAACATCTTTCTAGCACATACCAGCAGTGGGGAGAAAAGGGTGGAGGAGAGCCTAGGCTGACTGCTTCATTCACAGCAGATAATCTAAGCAGCAGCTGGCACATCTTGTGTGGATAACAGGGAATTGGTGCTATTGGGCCTGGTGCAGCTGACTTACACACACAGTTGAACTCCTTGTCTTTTCCAACCCCCAGATCTGCTCAGCCTGGTGCCTTTTCCACCTCAGTGGTAGCGGAAACCCTTGGGAGTCATCTGACTCATCTTTCTCTCTTACATTCCATGCTGAAAGTGTCAGTAAGTCCTCTTAGCTTTACCCTCATCCTATATTCAGAACCCCTTTATTTCTCAGTAGACCTACCATTCATCCAAGGCCACTGTCATCTGAATACAATGTAGAAGGTCTCCTTGCTTCTAACCTTAAGCCCCCTTCAGTCTGTTCTCAACAGAGCAGCCAGAGACATTCTTTGAAAACTTCAATCAAGTCATATAACTCCTCTGCTACAGCTCCACTGATGGTTTCTCAGTCATTCAAAGTAAATGTCAAATCTCTAGAGGACCTCTAAGTCTCTACATGGTCTAATCTTCCACATCTATCTCCACCTGGCCTATAGCTCATTTTGACCTCATCTCATTCATCATATTCAGTACACATTAGCCATATTAGTTCCTTTCTGTTCTCCTAAAGCTGCTCCAGATGTTCCTGCCCCAAAACTTTGAATTGGCTCTCACCTGGGAGTACTCCTCCCCAGGTATCTGCATGGCTCATTCCCTCATTTCTCTCATGTCATTGGCCAAGTCTTCTCATTAAGACTGACCCCAAATTCCAGAACCTCCCCCCACATGCTTATTCTATGTCTTCTGTGTTTTATTTTCCCCTGACCACTTGTCAGAGCACTATATATTATAATTATTTTCTTATATGTTGTCTTTCTCCTACATGGTAATGTGAGCTAAGTGGGGACAAGAATTTTGCTTTTATATAGTTGCCACTGATTATCATATTTTAAAAATACCTACCAGATAGGTAGGTATTATATTTTGGAAGTGGAATGACTATATACAGAAGGCCTTGATAATAGGTTATCTACATTATGATATATTGTCAGAAAAGTCAGTAATACTTAAAGTAGCCACTGGGAACAACTTGTGTGTTCTAGATATCATACTTTGCATTTCCCATCTGTTATTCAGTCCTCATGACAACCACCTGAGATGAGCATGTTATTTATTCTGATTTTACAAACTGAGAGTCTGGTTAAGAACTTATCCCAGATCACAGCATGGTGGAGCAAGGATCCAAACCCAGGTCTATCTGACTTCGGAAGTCTTCATCGTTATGCTCTCACACTGTGTATTATACCCTCTTCAAGGTTAAAAAGAAAAACAGGAAATGTATTCCACCTCCTTCATTATCCCCTTTATATTCTTTGCCCAGGCTTCTTTCCCTGTATCTAGTCAAATCAAATTATATCTCAGTATTAGAAGAGGAAGAAAAAAGACCATTCATTCTCTTGAGTTCCTACAGAATCTGTCTCTTTGAGCTCTCATAACTGAAATGTCATGAAGATGTGGAATAGCACTGACTTTGCAGCTTGGAGCTCTAAGTGATGCTTCAGGTCAACCTCCACACTGCAGACTGTGGACTGCAAGCTAGTTGACCTGTTTCTATGGCTCAGTTTCTCTGCATTTATAAGACTGGGCTCAGACAGGTGATCTGTCAGGTTCTGATAGCCTGATCTGTGAGACTCAGGGCCTTTCTTTCATTGCTGTGGATGTATGGTGGAGGGTTAGGGGCAGGATTTGGTACTTCCTGCAATGCTGTTTATTTGCCTTAACCACTTTAGGAAGAATTTCACTCATTGGAGGAGCCCTCCCAGAGTGCCAGACTCTAAGGAAGAATGATATAATGTGATATGATCCCACGTATCTGCATCCCTCATTTACCTGAACACTCACCCTGCTTGTTAAAGTCTACACTGGATGGGATTTAGAATGCTAGGTTCTGTTTTGGCCTTTATTTATTGACAACCTAAGTCTCTTTAAATCCTTTCTGGGACAAGTCACAGAGATAAGACATAAATAACTATAATGCTGCTGAACTATGTAACCTTCAGTAAGGTGTTTACTTTCTCTGGGGCTATGTTTGCTCCTCTGAAAAATGAGAGAAAAGTTTCCATGATCTCATAAGAACCCAGAACACTGAAAACATAGGAATGCTGAAAAATCTTGCCCTTACCCCTCAGCCCACTTTCCAGTGGTACTGAAGTTCAACCGCTGCCAATACTCAGTTGCAATCTGACTTCCCCAATTTCTGTGTTGGTTTCAGAACATTTAAGGTTGAAGAGGTTTTTCTTGATATGTAACCTAAATTCTTCCTTCCTAAAGCAACGATCTTACAAGAATATTGGCACGTTTTCCTCGTGGGTAACAAAGCCTTCTGAAAATAAGAACTTTGGCGATTAATGGGAATGTGACCATGTGGCCATTTGTGTGCTTGGCAAAGTCTGTCTACATATGCTTTGGGGTGCCAGTGTGAGTATATGTATTCATGCCAATGTGTGTGTGATGAAGCATGCATGTGTGTACAGGAGTGAGGGTAAACAGATCTTTGAGTCACAGGGAGCAGCCCATCCTGGCGGGCTTTGTCTGCCTTTCAGTTGCCATGACAGCAGCGAGAGCCGCCGCTTGCTCCGCATCAGTAAACAAGCTCCCTGTGTGCACTGAATCAGGAGGAGGACTCTGGAACGAGAAGATAAAACAGGAGCCAACAGTCCTCCATCAGAGGGGTTTCTTCCACAGCAGACTTTCTAGAACATCTTCCTCACCAGGTAGATGTAGAAGTGCCTGGCCAGGTGCTCTGGGATACTCAGGTGACATAGCATAGGCAGGAATTATAGGCTGGAGCAAGGCTTTGGTCCACCTCACTTCTAATCCCTAAACGTTAGTAATATTATGATATATTCTAGAAACAAGGATGACCAAAGCCCCTCCCATCATCTCCCTATAGGCTAAAGCCAGTCACCATTAATATACAGAACAGCCACTTTTGTGAAATTTCTGTGGCCTTGGCTCCTTTAGAGGTCCATAACTTCACAAAATAGAAATAAATTTTAATACTTCTGCCTTCTCTCCCTTCACCCCTCCAGGCACGAATGATAAATGTTCGGGGCACTGAGACTTGTCTGAGATTCACTTCATCAAATAATACAGAAAAGTTGATTTTTATAATTTATGACTCTCATGAATACTGCTGGAAAACAAAAGCAGTCATAAATGTAAATTCAATAACTAGTATAGAAGAGGAAAACTGGACTTCACTATGCAGTACAGGAGATTAACCATCTTCTTAGAGCTCATAATTATAATTTAAAAACCTGAACTTTGCCTACATTTGTGGTAAGCAGAATAGAGGCCCATCCAGGCCTGACCCCAACTCACCTTCCTTTCGTGTAAGTGAAGCTGTATCTTGAGGAGACCAGCAACTTATCCTTCCAGAATAACAGGGTATGTATGGGGACACAGCCTAAAATTATAGATAACAGAACTGAGGAAGGGCCAGTGTATAAAATGAAATGCAGTTTCAGTTTTTGATGTTCTGCAGTCTCTTACAGGGATCCAATTAGGACCTCTAGAGCAGATTTGTGCCTGCCTCTGATTAGGAACACAGGGTTTTTGTGTGTCTTAATGTCAGCTCTGACTGATGAGAAAACTGAGGTGGAGAGGTTGCCTCCCAGTTTAATAAGCAACAGAATATACCTGGATGCCTAGCTCTCAGGTGGTATTTCTGCTATATCACATGAAGATTTATTTTCGTTGTTCTTGTTTGGAATTCTGAAGTCTAACTGCATCCCATCTTGAGCTGTTATATCTATGGGTATAGAAAAACTGGACAGAACAAATGACAAGGATCTGGTTACACAGCCTTTCACCCTAAGCCCCATGTCAGTGGCAGGAGGCCTCGGAGACATGAACACTATTCTACTGTAAGCCAGAGAGCCTCTTTTAAATTTCTGATGCTTGATTCAAAAGAACTGGATAAATTCAGATATTCAGAAGGCTACTCTTTGAGATTCCAAAATTCAGTAGCGAATTTGGCAGTGGTCATCTGATTTCTAAGTAAGGCCAAAATCATATGCTCTATCTTTGCAAAAGCATCATCTGAACAGTCCCCAGGATCTTCTTGAAGAGGAGAGAACACTCAGATCCTCAGGGAAAGGGAACCAGCGGAGGGAACATGCTTGCTTTTCCCCTGACCTGGTAGGCATGTCAAGTCTAAGGTTAGAATATTTACGTTTTGGGCATATAGTAGAACTAAATCATTTTGCTCCTGTTCCCTGCAGGATGCTATTTGCACACTAATATAGAGTGACTATGATATGGACACAGAATCAAGTGATACATCAATAGCTTGGCTGATGCTATGAATTTTATTTTAGGTCTTTATTAACCCAACACAGGGCAGTGAATTTTTATGCTGCTGTGTCAGTGAAAAGCCCCTGAAAAGACACCTCTGTTTTATATTCTCATTTTCTTCAACCTTGGGTTGAAACAAAATTCCTTTTGTATATTTTAAATGCTGACTTCTAGAAAACAGGAAAGATGGCTGAGGCATTGTGGGAGCTTCACCTCACCTAGAATTGGAAGATACAGGATTGAATTCCAGTTCTGCCTTTTGCTAACTGGGTGATCTTGCCCAAGTAACCTTTCAGAATCTCCCAGGGGTTTTACAAGTACAAATGAAATAATTTACACCAAGATGATTTTAAATTAAGAAAATTAAATGTGTTAAATGAATATTAGCTGTTCTTAATATTATGTTTTTATACTCTATAGAATCTACTATAATAGCAGGCACCGGGTTTAATTTCTTAGATCCTTTTTGAAATGTGATACTATACAGGCTCAGCTTGGTCTCATGTACTCTGCAGACCAGTAAGGGAGATAGGTTTTGGGCACAAACAATTACCACAGCAAGGGAGGAGATGAGAGGAGGTGGGAAAGGCACAGGTGCCAGACTTCCAGGCTCCTAATGAGAAAACAAAACAAAGCAGAGAAGACTACTTGATGAAGGCAATAATGAAGGGCCCCACATGAGCCCTTCTTCCTCCCAGAGTACTAGAGCTGAAGGATCCCCTGGGGTACACATTCTTTGCTTTGTTCCCTTCAGCTTAGAAGCTGCTTACATAGACCTAGCCATATTTGTGGATCTGCACCTGTGAATCCCAGTCCAGGGTCCAGGTAGAAGGAAACAGTTGTCTCAATGGCAGAGGAGAATAGGGAAGTCAACCAGTAAGACTCAGGGTCAGGAAACTGCCAAATACACAGGAAGTTAGATTGGGGTTTGTTGCAGCTGCACTGCCATTCTAGGGCAAGACAGAGGTGACACACTGCATGCTACATAGACTACAGAGATTGTAGTGGACTTAGCACAGAGAAATTGTGTTGGTGGTGTCTTGGAGTCCCTGTACTTTGCAAGGTCTTGCTCAAAATGCCATCTCCTGTTAAACTGCTCTTATTCCCCCCAGAGTTTAGTTGAAAAGTACAGAGATGGAATGCTCCTTCATTGAAGAATTTGGGAACCAGGGCAGAGCTCTCATATGCTTACCTAGTCAGCTTGCATGTTTTTAATACTAAAAAAAAAAAAAAATCACCTTAGCCTTCCATGTGTCTTGTTATCATTCTCTATCCAGCTCCACTTTCCATTGTCTTTCTGCTGAAGCAAATTTCTCATTCCTTATCCCTTTCTTTCTTATTTAACCCAAACCAGACATTTTCAGTAGCCTCGAGCCTTTCAAGTCATCGATGTCATTGGTCTCCAGTGACATGTGCCAGGCCTGTTATAGCCTAGGAAAATAAAAAGTTGAATAAGGCACAGAATGTTTTTACAGAAGACCCCACATATGGAGAAATCAATCACATGTGCAAAAAACCATAGGAAAGATGGACTGTAAACTGAGCTCTGAAGAGCAAGGTGAGATGGAATGGAAGCCAGAAGACTGGGGGAGGGAATGTTAAACAGAAGAGGCAGCATTTAACTTGGCCTTGAAAATGTATTTTGATAGACTTAGACAGACAAGAAAGGAGTCCACACAGCGAAGGGTGTGAACTAGCCTTGATAGCTTATGTCTTGTTTTGGGAAGTGACCAAGCATGGTCTTAGTGGACTGCAGGCAGACAAGAGTAGATAGGAATGGTAGAAGTTAAGATCTGAAAAGGAAGGTTGAGCTCAGAGTGTAGAATCCTGAAGGCCACATTTAGTATTTGTGCTTCATTTAGCAGAGGGTGGAGGAGGTTGGGAGGAATTGGTGATAAAATAGAAAAAAGGTGAAATTGAGAAGATCTGAAAGTTGTGGTTCCTTTCTGTGGCTTGGACACTTGCCCTTTCAAAGGGCCACTTGACTCCTTTTAGAGTCAGTTTTCTGAGGTGGATAATGGAGTTGTTGATAATAATGCTTACCTTAGATGCTCAAGGATTGTTGTTAATCTGGTTGTAACCCTCAGAAATTCTCTTTTTTCAATGTCTTGTTCAAAATGCCATCTCCTGTTAAATCTTTCTTATTTCCCCAGAGCTTAGTGGAAAAATCAAAACACCTGCACATATAAATGCCTCAGCTATGCAAATAGGGCCCTTAAAGCCAACCATCCTGGGTTCTAATCCCTGCTCCATTTCTTTCTTTAAAGTTGATCATTTTGCTTTAAGTTGAGGATGAAAATTCCTGTTTGACCTTCTTTTCAGAATGGTTGTAAAGACTAAATGAGCAACATGTATTAAGGGACTTGGTAAATTAGAAAATGCTTCACAAATGTTATCAGTATGGTTCTTACTTGTGGTTTGGACGTGATAAGATACAGTGATGTTTTAAAAAGATAACTCTGGTAGCTTTGAGATCAAATGAGGGAAGAGAAACAGGTGGTTGAGAGAATAAGTAGGTGCTACTGCAATATAGTCCAGGCGTGGAAGAATGAGGTCCTGGCCCAAGGCAACGAGGATGGAGAAGGAAATAGGATTCAAGTGCCCTTTTGAAAACAGAACCAACAGAACAATGACACTAATTGGACAGGAGGGGTAGAAAGAAGCAAAGAGACAAAGGTAAGAACTTTGATGGATGGTGATACCATGAACCACCCTGCTTCTTGTTATTTCCTAACTGTTGAAACCCAGAAAAGGTAAGGAGTGGAGGCATCCTAGGACTTGAATTCTGTTAGCCAGACCTTCACTGGCTCTGGTCTCTCTTCATTCTTATTCTCTTCTTTCCTTCCCCACAGCACCTTTAGGAGCTACTGCACCTTCAACCAAGCACAGGAGAATGTGCCTTGTTCCCACACCCTCAGTTTGACTAACCATTGTAAATAGGTCCCAAACCCAAGGAAGCCAGCTCTGTCTCAGCAGGAAGGCCAAGTGAAACACAGGTAGATGTCTTTCTGAATCAGCCCTTGGCCCATTTCTTCTTCCCTGGACAAGAGCGAGGAGTTGACAGGACCCAAGGAGGGTGCTAGACTCCCTCATCTTCAGGCTGCAGCTCTTTATCTATGGATATATCACCAAGTATGGACCAGCTTCCAGAACAGTCGTAGAACACCTGGGCCGTGGCAGAAGACACTATGGTAGGAAGGAAGCATTCTAGCCTGGGAGGGTGTTTGGTGATGAGGAAGGCATTGGGATTTGTGATTTCTAGAAGAGCCTATTAGCAAATGACTGTTTCTTTATCTACCATTTGCTTATGCATTGAATATGATCCTCTTTCTTTCTACCAGGGAACAACTTGGTCCTCTTCTCTTACTTTTTTTTCCTCATGGGACATTAGTGCTTTTTCTTATACCACAGGGTGGCTTTGTTCCACTATGTCTGTCACTGAACTTTACCTTCTTCCTGACCCTCACCGTGATTTTCCCTCTGTCTTATTACCACTCTACCTTCCCACTATTTTTCTGCTGGAGCCAGGTGCTCATCCTATGTCCCTTCCTTTTTATTTAACTGACACCAGCTAGCTTCAAAATCACTTTAGTTCTTCAAGTAGCATCCCTTATTGTACACAACAGTGTACTGGATACCAGCAACAACACAGCATTAGGGACAGAGTTCACATCCCAGCAAGAAGCTTCACCTCTCTAAGCCTTGGATGCCCCATCTATCAAATGGGAATTTTAATAGTACTTACTTCATAGGATGCTTATGAAGATTAAATGAGTAATGGGTATGAAAATCTTCATTTAGGACTGGCACACAGTAATTGATCAATATACCTTAGTCATTGTTGTTATCAAAAACATAAAGGAATGCTATGCCATCGAGGTCTTTAAGGGCTTCCATTGTAGCTAAGGAAGTAGAACATAGCATTTTGAAACCTAGTTTGTCACATGGCTAACAAAGTCCCTTTCAAATAGAGCAAGCAGAAGATATTGGTTCTGACTGGCATGCAGCCAATCTGGGCAGGCCTTCTGAGTCAAGCCGAATGGAGCTTGATTCTGTAAAACACGTTCAGATCGTGTTGCAGCTGGGAAAAGTGGAAGTGGACTTGGGGTAAACAGAAGTACCTGCTCAAACACTTTTACTTGCTTCACTCCCTCTATTTGTCATGGCACCATCCAAACCCAGTGAATCTTACCTTTCTTGTCTGCAGGGAATTTGCCAAAGAGAGAGAGCGAGTGGAGAACCGAAGAGCATTCATGAAACTGCGACGGCAGCAGCAGATCGAGCGTGAGCTGAATGGCTACCGTGCCTGGATAGACAAAGCAGGTGAGTTCCTGAGGCTGGGGTGGTTGCACACAGACTCACAGGCTTCACAGGCATTGGGGACCAACCCTATCCAGTGCTTCCAAAACTTTCATTCAAGGGGCAGCCTAGACTAGAGCAGAGAGAAGCTCCTGGTGCCTTGTGAGCAATTTGGGTTCCATAGAGGCCACATATTCTTCCTTTGGGGCTTTACTCTCCCTGTTCTACCAAATACCTTTCACAAGGAAGGCATGTTAGGAAGATGAACTGAGTGAAGAGTAACAAGATTCAATGTGAGGGCTAAGATTAGACGAGTGATGTTTTATATTCCTCTTCCTTCTATTATTAGTCATCCTTACATTCAGTAAATATATTTGGAGAGCCTGTTTTGTGCCAGGAATTTGAATTGTGGGGCAGAGCCAAACAGACCACTGACTCCTCCCTCCCAAAAGCTCTTATCTGCTGGAGCTCATTCTTTTCTAGTTGGGGAAGGAAGCAATAAACAAAATGAAGAATAGCTTGCAAGAAGGTGGTAGCTACAGTGGAGAAACAGATCAAGTGAGTGTTGAATTGCTGCAGTTTCAAATAGAGGGGTCAGAATGGATCCATTTGTGGGAAACCTGGAGAAGGTGAGGGACTGGACCACAAGAAGATCTGGACAAGGACTATTTTAAGTGCCAACTACCTATTATGGGAAGGTAATGCTTCAAGAACAGAAAGGGAGTGAGTAGACAGTGACAGGAGGAATGCTCCCATGGGCCATTGTAAGAAGTTTGAGTTTCACCGTGAGTAGACAGATATGCCCTGACTTTAAGAATTTAATGAACGACTATAAAACTTGCTACATTGAGAACAGACCACAGGAGGACAAGGCCAGAAACAGGGAGACCCATGTGAGGTCACTGCATCCATCCAGATGGGAAATTATGGTGAGAACAGGTGTTTTCCTATGGCCTGAACTGTCTGCACTTCTCACCCATGCCCCAACATTAGGAACAGTTCAGGCCCAGCTGCGAAGCTAGGTATGTTACTGGAAAGCCGATCCTCTCGCCTCAATGCCCATTTACAAATAACCAGAGTTTCTGCAGAAAAAGAAATAAGGTTTATTATTCATCAGATGAAAAGAACAGGGTGAGTCAACTCAAAGCTGTCATCCCACTTTGGAGAAAGAATGTCCATTTCTTACAGGGGAGTTCATGGGTTTGGTTTTATTATGGGACAAAAAAATGCATGTCCCAGAATAGGTGCTGGCCTTGGCTCTCCAGGTGCCCTGGAGCCACATCTCCAAATCTGTATGTCTTGGCTGACAGGTTTACTCCTTCTGGTGGTCAGAGATAGTTAAGGGGGAGAAGACTGCCTGGTGTCATTGAAGAGTAAAGAGTGTTAACCTTAGTGCTAACCTTAGCATGTAGAGAGAGACAGAGACAATTGGGAAAAAATGTCAGTTTGAATAATAAGCTTAGCAACCCAGCCAGCATGCAAGCTGGCTACACCAAAAGTTTTTCCCTTTTGGAGTTCCAGTTGTATTTTCCCCAGTATCAATTTGTTCTTTCCATTTATATGAAAAAGGACCGCACAGTTGTCTAACTGCTTTCTGCCTTTGGTTAATTTGTAGGCCCAGGTAAGGAGTCAGTGCTTCTCAGCAACAGCAGTTTTTAAGCACCTGTTGCAGGTGCATACATGCCATGATTTCACTGATGCAGAGTCATCAGATTCAAGTTTAACTGTAGTTCATCTGCTTATGAGGGGTATCAATCACCCCATATCTGTCAATAAAAAAAAGATGCATTTGCTTTTATTATTATTTTAAAGGTTGGATTGTGTTGGTATATATATATATTTTCATTTTCTTCCACAGCAAAGAGTGATTTTTTTTAATAAAAAAAATGACAGCATTTTTGTCTATTCCTAGTAGAAAGGCTAGCACAAATGTGAGGCCACACAGGAACAATTTGGAGTATGATTTGGTGCTTAGTTGCCTGTGCCTATTCTTCTGTGGGAGCTTTGAAATGGAACTTTGACACTCTTGGTCCAACCACACACACACAAAATCCCTCCTAAAATCTCTAAAAGGGTGAGAGAGTATACATATGCAGCCCCCTCCGGTATGTCAGCATTTTTTGTTGCCTGTGAAGCATTAGGGATGAACTATTTTGCCCTTTCCCCCTTCAAGACTGTTGTGTAGGGGTGAGGTAAATGTGATATTGCCTACCTCTTTCCAGTATGGAAGCTCAGCCTTACCATGGGAGGGCAAGTGGATTTGCTTTCAAGCCAGGCAGGCAGAGTGACGTTCCCAGCTGTCCTCGGCATCCTTGGTGGAGGAGCCATCTGACAGACTGCTGAGTGAGCTGGCAGCCAAGCCTTAAAAGAATCCTCCCAGCCCTGACTGTGACCCCACACAGAGTCAGGTGGCACAGTATGCTGCTCGTTTGTGGCTCTGCTTTTCAGATAGTCACAAAATTCCAGGGCTTCCCTTTCCTGAAGTTAGCAAAGCTGGCTCAGTCCTTCTAAGAAAAAAAGACACTGCCACGTCAAATTGCGCTTCCTGGCCCTTCCCTTTACAAGTGGAGCGTGAGTGAATCAGAGACATATGGGTTACAGTTCCCTGGAAAGACAGAGTTTGAAAGTGAACTTGGCAAAAGGCATTGATGGGGGAGGGGTGGTTTCAGCACATCCAGAGCCCAAAGTGCTTTTCAGAGATCCTCAGCAGCCCCACATACCTTCCATCTGCCTTGGGAGTTCTCAGATCTGCCCACCCCAAAGCCTTATACTGCACAGCATATGTGGTGTGTGGCTAAGATAATTAATGTTGCTATGAGGTATTTTAACAAAGACCTTCCAAACATGGGTCACAAAATGCCTTTAAAACTTTGTATGTTTGCATAAAGGAGCGCCCCACCAGTAACACTTAACCTGTGAACTTAGTGTTTTGCCAGAAGCTGTACTTAAAAAAAGAAAGCTAAACATTTATGACTTGGTATAATGGCCATCCTACATAACAATGTCCAAGCTTCAAAATGTTCCCCTCCTTGGAAAATGCATTGTATCTACTTTCAGTTTTATATGCAGGTGGAATTATGGTAATGACTTTACCTTTTCCTTCTTGACTTTTTACTTGTTACAAGTGCTTAAAATTAAACCATTGTTTATTTTATTATTATTTTTTTTTAAAACATACAAGGCTTGGGTCATTTCTCCCCCCTGCCCCCACCCCCTCCCTTACCACCCACTCCGCCCCCTCCCTCTCCCCCCCACCCCCTCAATACCCGGCAGAAACTATTTTGCCCTTATTTCTAATTTTGTTGTAGAGAGAATATAAGCAATAATAGGAAGGAACAAGGGTTTTTGCTGGTTGAGATAAGGATAGCTATACAGGGCATTGACTCACATTGATTTCCTGTGCGTGTGTGTTACCTTCTAGGTTAATTCTTTTTGATCTAACCTTTTCTCTAGTTCCTGTTCCCCTTTTCCTATTGGCCTCAGTTGCTTTTAAGGTATCTGCTTTAGTTTCTCTGCGTTAAGGGCAACAAATGCTAGCTAATTTTTTAGGTGTCTTACCTATCCTCACCCCTCCCATGTGCTCATAGTCCAATCCCATTGTTGTGTTTGCCCTTGATCTAATAAGGTCTGTCTCAAGCTGTTTCCTAGCAGCTGGGATCTTTGGGAAGGATTGCAGCAGCTTCTAGGTAGATGCCTGGCCTGGGGGGTAGAAGTAGGGTGGACATCAAAACTCACTCACTGAACTCCCAGAAGGACACTCAGGAACCTATTAGACTTGGGACAGGAAGGGTATTTGGTTAGTATCTTTGGAAAGATGCTAGTGAGCTTTTATCCAACAAGTCTCAGATGATACAGGACTGCTCCTGGGGAAAGGAAAGACCAGAAGAGAATCTAAGGGACAGTGTGGTATATCTCCCAAATACCAAATAAACAAATCTATCATTCCAACATCATCCATCCTTCCATCCTCTCATATTAACAGTGTGACCATCAATTGAATTCCATCCTGACACTGAACACTACCTGAAGTTAGCACAGATCCTGTAAGACATTACCTACTTCAGAAGCAGAAAGTGGGGTCCCAGATGACCTATAGTTCTGCCTGGCTGACTACAAGTTCAGTGGTTCCAACAATCCCTATCTCTACCTTGCCACAAAGGTTCAATGATTTTCTAGAATGACACAGAATACAGGAAAAATAGTACTTACAGGTTAATTATAAAGGGCACAACTTAGGAACAGTCAGTTGGAGCTGATGCACAGGGGAAAGGTATATGGGTGAAGGCTCACCATCCATCTAGTGGATGGATATATTTACCAACTCGGCATTTCCCCCAGCCTCATTGTTTAAGGACTTCCATAGAGAGTTCACTCAGTCATTGGCCACTGGTGATGAGATACCCAGATATCCTGTCTTTTTGTCCTCCCCAGAGGAAGGGATGGGGCACACAAAAGTTCTAATTCTCTAATCATGTGGTTGGTTTTTCTGGCCACCAACTACCCTCTCTGAGCTGTTCAGGGCTCTTTCCTGCTATGCATCATCTCAGTAGCATACAAAAGATAGCTCTGGGCCAGGAATCAGAAACAACAACCAAATATTTATTTTTTATTATAGCACAGGGACAAATTCACAATGGACCCAAGCCTCTGGCTCAAGCTCTGCTCAACCAAAGCAGAATAGAGGTCTTGGGGGTGAGGGGCAAGAGGGGGTGGTGAAGGCTGGCAGAAGGAGCAGCCCACAAGCTCTATTCCTTTTTCTGGGTACATTAAGGCACCTTCCTGTGCCCTCTCCTTAAAGTCATGGACAGGATGGGGCCCAAAACATGGTCTCACCTTCTGGATGAGGGCTGTTATAACGTAGGGGCACAGACAAGAAAAATAAGGGAACACTGTTGGTAGAAAAGGTCAAAGGAGTTAGTGAAAAAAAAATCTAGGCAAAGGGAAAACCAGAAATGGAACTTTTCCATTCCTACCAACTTAAGGAATCTTAGTTTAAAAGATCACCTCCTCCTTCCCCCACAGTGTCCTCCTGGGCAAGGGCATCAGGTACAGACTTGAACTTTTCAAGTGTCCCCAAAGGCCCCTTACCTCAGCCCTCCTTCCCATTCTCCTGTCCGTCCTGTGCTCCCTGGTGACACTCAGTTTCTTTCCATGCTAGTGCCCACGACAAGCTCTGAACTCTTTGCTCTTTCTCTCTGTTTCCCTGAGCCAGAGCTGTTCCTGGGGGATTTTCATTTTGCACAATAATTTGGCATTTACAGATAATTTCCTAAACCATTTGTTTCCACATAGAGGAAGTCATGCTTGCTGAAGAAAATAAAAATGCTGGAACATCAGCCTTAGAAGGTAAGAAAGTGCTTCAACACCTTGTTCCATTTGCATTTGCCCCTCTTACGCAGTGGCAATCTCTCTTGATGAAAAGAGGAAAAAGAAGGAAAAGAGGGGTGCACTGGGATTTGAAACGCAAATCTCTCTGTAATAAAATCCCTCATGCTTTAAAACGAAGAGAATTGACTCACAGATTTAAATGCCTTTTAAAGTGATGGAAATGAAACCCAAGAGTGGCTTTGTTCCAGGGCTGTGATTGATACTGTACCAGGAAAAGACCATCATACAACCAATGGTATATGAAGGGGTCATCTTTTAAAATTTGTGGGGATCATCTTGGGACCACTTTCATTACCAGGAAATGGCATTGTTTATGAAGAGCCAGAACAAATAGATATGAAGTGTCTATTTACCTACTGCAATTAGATTAGGTCTAGCAGGGATTCCAGAGCCCTTGCATTCCGGCAGGTACTAGTGAGCACAACACCTGTGGTTCCATAGACACTGTCAGTTTCTGTCACCTTGGCTCCAGTATTAAAGACAGACACCTGTGTGACAGGGACCTTGCACAAGTCCTCAAAGTTTTGTCCAGGATGATGTGGGTGTACTTGTGGCCTCTCACTGGCCTTCCCCTTCCCTGGCGTAGTGCTTCGAAGGGCAACCATCAAAAGGAGCCGGACGGAGGCCATGACTCGAGACTCCAGCGATGAGCACTGCGTTGATATCTCTTCTGTGGGTGAGTGATCCAGTTAGATCTTCTTTTACTTCTCTGGATCTCCCATGAAAATGAAGATCCTGTCTTTTGAGAAGAACCACAAGGAGAAAAAGAACCCAAAGGATGCAGAATATAGGGATGTAATTAAGGGAAGGTGTGGGTATCTAACCTAGATGATGATGATTTACAGAAAAGAAAAAAGGCAAGGGGATGCTGTTTACATGAAATGTGGGGTTTAGGGTTCTCCAAATGTGGCAGATGCATTTCATTCACAGATGTATCATTTCTCTACTGGGTATGATAATGAGAATCCACCTTGGGATATAGATTAAACATCCTTAATCCAACTATCTGAAATCTGACATACTCCAAAATGGAAAGTTCTTTGGCAACAACGTGGTATTATAAGTGGAATATTCCGTACCATGAAACGTTGTTTCTGGTACAAAATTATTGCAAGTATGTAAAATTGCCTATAGGCTCTGTATAGAAGGTGTATATGAAGCATCAATGAATGTCATATGTGGACCTAAGTCCTGTCCCCAAGATACCTCACTAATCATAGTAAATATTCCAATCTTTGAAACAATTTAAGCTATTTTGGTCCTAAGCATTTCAGATAAGATATACTCAACCAGTATTGTTCAAAAGATTCTCAGGAGCTAGTTCATCTAGTGACCCAGGTGTAAGAACTTAAAGTCATTTTCTTAACCTAGTAGCCTCCCACCTACTTCCGTCATGTGATATTTAAACTGGTTCCTCTTAACCCTTTGATATGACTGCAGTTCAATCTCAGGTTCTCTTACAGATTCTGGCTGAAGGCAGGTTTTTTCTTCTAGAAAAAGGGCAAGATCTCCATCTTTAAAAGCAGAAGAAACTTACTAAGCTCATTGCTGCTGAATGTTGTCAGTGGCAGAAATATCACAAATGTGGCAGAAGGGTTCTGGTGCTGGAAGCATATTTAAAAGGAAAGGGCAGTGAAAAGCCCAATCTGTTACAAACATAAACACGATCCTGTTAGGAGTCAAGACATTGAGTGTTTGCCTGGTGTCCTGCCTGGGAGTCTTTCAGTTTCCCAGGAATGAGAGTGCCTGGAGAGGAAAAGAAGGTCTCTGCCTGTAGAGCTTACTTAGCCAATAATTTAGGAATTGCCCAGGCCTGATGTAATGGTGCCCTGGAACTCAAGTTGCCCACCTTACCCTTTGGATGCTACCTGACCCTTGAGGGGGAGCCCTGGGTACTTTTCAGCCTCATTTTCCCTGCCTATTTTCTCCTTTTAGGCACACCTCTTGCCCGAGCCAGTATCAAGAGTACGAAGGTAGATGGGGCCTCCTACTTCCGGCATAAAGAAAGGCTTCTGCGCATCTCTATCCGCCACATGGTCAAATCCCAGGTGTTTTACTGGATCGTCTTGAGCCTTGTGGCTCTCAATACTGCCTGCGTGGCCATTGTCCATCACAACCAGCCCCAGTGGCTCACTCACCTCCTCTGTAAGTGAACGGTGACTGCTGGCTCCCCAAGAGGGCAGCTTGGTTGGTGTGTGAAGCCTAGCTAGTAGTTCTTCCGGTTCAGAGTTCTGATTTTCATACTGTGAGGGTGCCAGAGCTGTCTGCAAGGTGGTGGATTACCACACAAACTGTTCCCAGCCTTCATTCATTATTGAATGGAGTGAACAAATTACTATTTATCTGTTAACAAGTTAATGTGATCTCTTGAATCATAGAAGGTCTTCACTGAATTTCTTAAGGAGACAGTAGTGTAAAGGTGTTCAAGAAAGTTCTTAGGACAACAGATACTTCACATGGACCAAAAAGGGAACTTATAGGTCAGCTCTGAATAAGACTGGCACTGAGTGTAAGCAAGGGCCAGGAGACTGTTATGTGTGGGTTTGTGGTGGGAAGAACCCAGCTGTTTCATCAAAACCCTGGTAAAGTTCTTTCTTTCTTCTCTGAGGGCCTCCCTCCATTCAAAAGCTAGTGACCAACCCTACTGCTGAAAGAGAACAAAGCTGATTTGTTGATTGAGCCTAGGATTCATCCCAGTTTTCATGTTCAGACATCATTAGGCTTTGCCCAGCACTGACCTGACATGGCCATCGAACATCTGCAGGCTGTGGTGGTTGGGGCGCCTTCATAGGGTGTATATTAGTTGAAGAGTGCAAAAGCCGACACCATCTGTGGAACAAATGGTTTTACTTTTAATACTTTCAGACTATGCAGAATTTTTGTTTCTGGGCCTCTTCCTCTTGGAGATGTCCCTGAAGATGTATGGCATGGGGCCTCGCCTTTATTTTCACTCTTCATTCAACTGCTTTGATTTTGGGGTAAGTCCTAGAAGCCTGCCTGGTCTTTTGCTTTGTGTTGATATGCCATGGTTTTAAGATAAGCGGCTTGCTCTGTCACTCAGTGTGAACCATTGAAGTCAGAATTTATAAAGGGACAATGGATATGATCAGTTAAAGGGAGTTCAGAAGTGAATGAATCCATATGATACAAGGGTTTGTTTGGGTTTTTTAAGCTCTTTGATTTTTAATGTTTTTTATTGATGTATAACACATACACTAAGAGTACACACACAAGTATAGCTCAATGAGTTTTTACAAAGATACCTATAGCCAGAGTTTTGAACCACTTATTATCCTGGGGGAAGTCTTGGAGAGAAGGACAAAAAGACTTAATTTTAGATGTGGTACTGTAAGAAAGAGGTTATATATTTGGTTTCTTCTACTTCAATTTAAAGTTAACATAATTGCCTAGACACACCCTCAGGCAAACACATGTTCCCTCTATTTGAGAGTCCTTACATTTTATCCATCTGTTTACTTTCTAACTGATATTTAGGTGTGTCTTGCTAGTAATGTCAAGATGTATTCACATTCTCCTGTGTTATTTATGGGAGTCCTGTGTACTATAGAAGGTGAGGACTTAGCCTCACTTTAGAGACCATCTCTCTCTGATGTACCTGGCTAATAGCAGAACAAGGTCATAGAACTTTGGGTCCCTGAACCACTTCTCTCTCTGCCAAACCCACTCCATTTTCTGCCAAAGCTTCAGTCAGGTGCTAAAGATTTTGGGTACTTGCCAATCTACATTTTCACTTGGAACATAAGGTTTTGAGTTCAGGCAATTTTCAGGCATAACAGCTAGTGAGAAACCATTTCACCTTGGTTCTCTCATGTGCATACTTTTCAGCGTTGCTCTAAGAGTTAACTTTTTGTTATTTCTCCCAGCCCAATATCTAATAGAACATAGTAGACATTCAATACATATATAATTAAAAATAACTGGAAATGTTAATTTAAAATTGTGACTTCTTACAGCATTCAGACCCTATATCAAGAAAGACCATTATATTGGAGGGTGTGGGACCATGGTGACTGAAAGGTACTTAGCACGACAGGTACCAAAACATACTTATAAGCACTAAACTTTAGGATGATACAGAATGTGAAATCTTTCTGAGATTTCTGTATTAAAATAAAACCTGTGCTAATTCAAATCAGTTTCCATGTTATGAATGTCATTCTTTTGTTTCTTTGAGGTGATAATAATGCTAGAATAACTACAGCTACCAAATTTGTGCAGATGTAGAACAGCAGTGGGAAAGGGGTGGCAGATTCTCTCATTTTTCTCTGGTACCTTCACTAAGTAGATAGCCCAGTTGGAGATGGGGTGGCTAGGAAGGGAAGAATATCACCACAGCTCAGTGAGAGCTGTTGATTTTATGCTGAATATCAGAATATTTTCCTCTTCTCCTTTCCACTTCCTCTCACTGTGGCTGGATTTGCCTTTTAGGTCACAGTGGGCAGTATCTTTGAAGTGGTCTGGGCAATCTTCAGACCTGGTACATCTTTTGGAATCAGTGTCTTGCGAGCTCTCCGGCTTCTAAGAATATTTAAAATAACCAAGTAAGTGATGAGAATTTGGACTTTTCCCAACACCTTTGAGAGTGAAATTTTCTGTGTCTTATTTTATTTCCTTCCATTCCTACCTTCCCTCATCCCCTGAATGGAGATTTCTTAGCTCCTCCTACTCTAAAGATTAAACTAGAAAACTATCTATGGTGCCACATTCCCCAGGGGAGCCACATGTTCTTCTTCCAACAAGTATACAAATGCAGCTTATCTCACAGACTCTGGAGACAGATGCAGGGCTGATCTCGGGGATGACTTAGTAGTCAGTGTTCACAGCTATGACCTCATCTGGATCTTGCAGGTATTGGGCATCTCTCCGGAATTTGGTGGTCTCCTTAATGAGTTCCATGAAGTCTATTATCAGTTTGCTCTTCCTCCTCTTCCTCTTCATTGTTGTCTTCGCTCTTCTAGGAATGCAGCTGTTTGGGGGCAGGTAAGGACCAGAAAGCTTTCCATCTGAAAGAGTTTCAGAACATTTCAAGCCTGTGTTGCTGATTTGATCACCATGTTACCATCTTGTTTGCTTTTGTCCATGACTCGAATAGACCAGGAGTGCATGTGCAGAACAGATGTCCCTGCTTTTATTCCTTTACACTGTATGGGCTTCTTATTTGGGGATTTATTCCTTTGGAATTGTTCCTGAAATGTACAGCATGGATCCTTGTAACTGATAATGACTCCAAACCCTGTCTTACTGTCATGCTTTTAAAGTGTATAATTCATCAGAAATCTCTGCTCCCATCCTCTTAAGTTATGTGAATGGAGGGCAGTAGGGTGGAGGGGAGAGGTGAGAAGGGAGAAAAGTGATGAAAACTGTGTGATCTTGGGAGGGGGAAACATGGTACATAAGATTTCCATTACATCCTCCCCTCTGGATTTCATTTTCAGGTTTAACTTTAATGATGGGACTCCTTCAGCAAATTTTGATACCTTCCCTGCAGCCATCATGACCGTGTTCCAGGTATGAGGCCAACTGGCAGTCCAGAAATGCTGCATCTGGTCCTATGGACCACACATGATGTAAGATGGCAATGTCTTAGAGTATTGGAGACTCCTGTTTGTCTTCCTTGGTCTGCTCTCAGAAAACAGCTTTTCTTCCTTCTTGGGTATCTGTGGCTCTGTTCTTATTTTTTCCTTTTGTGGTACTAGAGTTTGAACACAGGGCCTTGTGCTTATTAGGCAAGTGCTCTACCTCTTGAGCTACTCTCTCAGCCATTTTTTTTGCTTTAGTTATTTTTTCAGATGGGGTCTCCTATTGATACCCTGTCTGGCCTGGACCACAATTGTCCTATTTATTACCCGCCCCCCCCCACCTCCCATGCAGCTGGTATGACAGGTGTGTGTCAGCACACTCAACCTTTGTTTGAGTAAGGGTCTTACATAACTTTTTACCTGGGCTGAAACTGCACTCCTTTCGATCTCTACCTCCCAGGTAGCTTAGAGTACAGGCATGAGTCACCTCAACACTGGCTCTGTTTTTACCAACAAAAGAACTCTATCGTGATCATCTCATTGTCTTTTTCCCCACATCTGTGTATTTGTAAGACATTGTGTCTGAGACATTTGTTAGTCACAAAACACATTTATGGTTTTTTTTGAAATTTGGAGTATCTCCTGACTTATGTATCTATTTAATGAGGTATCTTTTCCATGTCCCCTCCAAAAAAATTCTTTTAAATCATAAAGAAACCTCAACATCAACAGTACTTTAGAGTTTTAGGGATAAAGAAAATCACTAGTTATCCAGAATCTAAGGCTGATCCAGAGCCCAACTTTCCTAACCAGAGCTTCTAAGGCTCTTTTCAATAATGATATTGTCTAAGAAACTATGTGTTGGCAGCTCTGGGGACAGTCAAATAGCTCACCACCTGATCTATGTGATTCCCACAGGGCCTAGTCAAGCTGGAGGTGGGAGGGACTTTGTAATTTGAGGACTGGTCCATTTACATGTTTTCCTTCCATATTTAATGACAAAGTTTTCTTCCAAAGAAAGTTTAAAATTATTCATGAGAACGTCTTTCTATTCCTTCTCTGGCAGGAGGCCCAAGCAAGAGGGTAGATGGAAAAGACCCAGTCCCAGTGTCTGCCTTTGCATTGACCTCATCTTCTCTACTAACTCAGAGTTCTGACCTGTCTGTTGTTTTCTCTGTAGATCCTGACTGGGGAGGACTGGAATGAAGTAATGTACAATGGGATCCGCTCCCAGGGCGGGGTCAGCTCGGGCATGTGGTCAGCCATCTACTTCATTGTGCTCACGTTGTTTGGAAACTGTATCCTTTCAAGATGCTCCTTTTATACTGCCACCTTCCTGGACCAGCATTTAAGGAGGTGGTTATGGTGATGGAGCTTGGGTGAACAAGGGGAAGAGATATGAGCATTGCTTGATGTGCTGAAGGAAATAGGATTCTGATCTTAAGGAATTTGTACATTAGCTCTGTTAAGAATGCTAGCATGAGAAAGACAGAATTATCCAAATCTATAGTGTACACAAATAATAGCAAGAGGCTATTACATTGAATGATGGGAGATACTATGAGGTGGGTAAAATATGGGAGGACAGAGATCATTGAAAGCTGAAATAGTGGACAGATTATCAGATTATAAACTCATGGGTTAATTACATGTTAATATAGGACAAAGCCTATCACATAATAAAATCACAAAATATTAGTATTAAAATTAACATTAATGCTATTAAGCATAGCTAATATTTATTTATGCTATATGTGAGACCTTATACTACATGCTGAACAGGCACTCTTTGTTTTAATCCTTACCTCATAAGGGAAGAAGAAATAAATCAAGTCAGTTAGCTTCTAAATTGTAAAGGAAGACTAGAAACCAAATCTTCTAACTCCAAAGCCTGATCAAAAGACTTAGACCAGGAAGATTTAGATTTAAAACCTAGCTACTCTACTTACCAGCTATGTGGCCTTGGGAAAATCACTTAATCTCTCCGAGTTATTGTTTTTCACATCTCAAAGGAGGACGATAATATCTCCCTTGTTAATTGTAAATCTTAAATGAGGCAATTATTTGATTGCACCTCTTAAACTGAAAATTCTATACAATTGTCAGATGTTTGGGGAAGTGAGACTTGCCTTGAGTTGGTATTAGTAGAGCAAAAAGGGAGAGCCATAGTGCACCTGTATTTTTGTATTTTCAGTAATCTCACAGAGAAGAGATGCTCTTTTGTTTTCTTTCCCGGAAACTCCTAGAGGTCAGAGCAGAGAATAAACCAAATATGAGACACTCATAAAAAGAAAGCTATACAATGTGTTGTGTAAATTGAAGATCAGTTTGTCACAGTAGCACCTTGCTTCCTGTTACTGTAAGGATAACCAGAACTGGCATTTTATGCTAGACTCAATTTCATGTACCATAACACATGGGCCTAAAAGACAGAAAATTTGGGCTTCAAGGGTTAGAGCATGGTATAGAGGAGAAGTGGATTTCTTAATCATGTCTTCACTGTGATATTTTGTTAAATGAATCTTGGAAGCCTTCCAGGACCCTAACAAGAATGAAGAAGTAAGTTATTAGCCATTATGGAAACCTCAGTGGCAGGGGTGGTGGGATCTTATTTCTTTATGTTTTAGAGGGCAGAGTAGCACAGTACCTATTGGTCTAGGTGGAATTCAATGCCAGCCTCCCAGGAAGAGCAGATGAGCATCTACACTGAGCTCCCTGTACATCTTATTGGTCTATGATTCTCCTATTACTGTGGGTAGAGGCCATCGCTGTCTGAAGGCTGCCTCTCCCCAGCTGGTCTCCAAGGTGGTTTAATTCATTTCTTTGCCTACGTGAAGAGGCATTATATGGGAGGAGGGAAGACTTACCTTCTTTCTCCTTCCAGCAGGGTGGAACAGCATCCCCCTCTCTCCTGCTGCAGTTCCTGGCTTCTTGTGCTGCCATTGCCCTGCCAGGAAAGACTTGGAGGTGCCCTTTCTGACTTGCTGAAGCCTCTGGCTTTTCTTGCTTGCCTATCCTTAACCCACAACCCCCAGACACGCTACTGAATGTATTCTTGGCCATTGCTGTGGACAATCTGGCCAATGCCCAGGAACTAACCAAGGTAAGCATTGCCCTCTGGGGATCCAGTGGTTCTCCAGCACTATTGGGTGATCTCTGGCCTTGGGATTGGCCAAGACTGGAAGTCTTTAGTGTCTGACTCAGGGTTGCCATGGTTGTCTCTTCTGGAAGATTATGGGCAATTAGAAAGCTACACACCCATTCTGGAAGCCTAGTTCACTTTCATTGATTTTGCTGAGCCCCAGACCAGCCTGGGTCTCTCATAGAATATGGAAAATAACAGTTCATTTCTATGAGCCCTCAAAAGAGTCCTTCCAGGATTATGACATGTAGAATAAAGGAAAACACAGAGCCCTGGATATTACGCTCCACCTCTGCTACTATGAACTGTGGCAGTGTGACCTCAGTTATGTGACCTACCTCTTAAAGGTTTGGGTGTGAAAGGGGCTGGGAAGTTTCCAGACTGTAGCTGTTGTGGTAATGTCCATGGTCATTCTGGGTAAGTTTCAATGAAGCCAGGCACATATCTCAGAGAAACACTCCTTTCTTTCTGCTGATCTCTTCTCCAGGGGAGGAGGCAATACTAATTGCAGTGGGATGGTTTACAGAACAAAGTAAAAGCTCTTCTCCCCACACAATGCAAATTTGGTTTGGGGCAGAGGCACATAGCATCTTGGTAATGTTTCTGAGTTTTTCCTACATGTATTATGATGTGTTGCCTATCCTCCCTACATCCCCAGGAGTCTTCCCATCTACATGGTATGGTAGGGAAAATACCAGCTGAAAACTTGGGGTTTGATCCCACATGTGCCATGTATTGATTACTTTAGATTTGGGTAGACTCCTGATTTCTATTAGCATCAGTTTCCTCACATGTGAAATGGGAGTGATACGTCTGCCTGTCTACCTCATGAGATTACCATAAGGATCAAGTAAAATAATGTGTGTGAAAGCCATAGCACGCTAGAAAGATGTATTTACTCTTAATATTTCTAATCACTTTACCTGAACTGATTCTCCTTTCAGGCAGGAATATGAGTGAAGAAATGAGAGCTCTGCCTGAGAAACCCAGATGGGGCTAGTTAGCTATACAGGGGAGACTCCATGATAGGGTGGGTGCTCAGCCTCAGTGCTGACTTTAGGAGGCTGTGCCTGAAAGAACCCTGCTCCATCGATTCTAGACACTGTAAAACAACTGATGAGTGTGGCTCCTCCTGCTGACCTTCATAGCAATGCCCATCTCCACCGAGAGCTGGAGAATTAGAGTAGAGTCAAGAATTGCTGACCGTGTGGGAGCTGTGAGACTACTGTCTCCCAAGGGACTGTCCTCTAGCCATTAGAGGTCTGTAAGCTAACCTAACCCATGTTGCCTGTTTAACCTCTTTTTCTGCTTGCCTCACTTCACCTGGTCTTTAGAACTCTTCCTGGGGAAAGCCAAAGGAGGCTGTTCTCCTTCATGGAGATCCCAGGCAAGGCCATCTCTGCTTTGTGTCTAGGATGAACAGGAGGAAGAGGAGGCCTTCAACCAGAAGCATGCACTGCAGAAGGCCAAGGAGGTCAGCCCGATGTCTGCACCCAACATGCCTTCTATCGAGTGAGTTGGTTGCCCCCTCCACTGACTCCTGGGCACCTGTGCTAAAGCCAATTCATCAGCTCAAAAAGTGATTGTAGGAGTACACCCTGTCTAGCAGTGAGCAACACAGAGTCTCTGTTCTCATGGAGCTTTTATTTCAGTGAGGAATATGGATGACAAGCATGCAAGTAATTGCAGATAATGATACATGCCGAATGGTAAACAGATTAGAATCATGTAGCAGAGAAAGACAAGAGTTGAGGGGAGGAATACTTCAGAAAAATCTAGAAGGGGTTCTCTGAAGAGGCAGTGTGTAAGCAGAGACGTAAACATGTAGAAGGCAGTTGTGTGATGTTGTGAAGTAAGTGTCCCCAGCCAAGTTCCAGTGTAGTGAGTGAGTGGGGTTAGAAGACAGCAAGGCCAGGGTGGTGGGAAGGAAGCAATGCAGAAGTCCTAAGGCCATGGGAAGGGTTTTAGCTTTTATTTTAATTGCAACCATGGGAGGACTTAAGGTGAAAGATGAAGATGATTTCCATTCTGAAAGGTCACTGTGCTCTGTGGAGAATGGGTTGTGGGAGCCAGGAGTCGAGGCAGGGAAACAGAGTTAGTTCTTAAAGGAGGTGGTGATGATTAGGAGTGGGGTGGTTGCAAGGGAGGAGATAACAGTCCCATAGAGTCTATATTTTGGAGTAAGAACCAATTGGATGAACACATGGATTAAATAAAGGAGGGTGAAAATGGACAAAAGAAACAAAAAATTGCTCCTAGGTTTTCAGGTTTTGAGGTCTGAACAGCTGAGTAGAGGGTGGTGGTATTTACTGATACCCTAGAGATGGTGGAAATCCAAAGTTCAATTTGGCCATATTAAATTTGAGATACTTCTAAGGCATCCAAGTGTTTGAATAGGCTATTAGTTACATGAGTCTGGAGCTTAGAAGAGAAGTCAGGATTAAAATAAAGATTTGGAGGAAGTCATTTGCATTTAGATGGTATTTAAGCCATCAATGTGGGTGAGATGACCCAGGGAGAATGGGGACAGGAAAGAGAGGAGCTGAGGACAGAGGCTGAGCATGTATCTGTGCTTTTAAGGTCTGGCAGGGGATAAGCCAGCAGAGGAGACCAAGGGGGAAGAACCAGGGCACAGAAGAACAAGGAAGCATGGTGTCCTGGAAATGTATAGAATGAAACCCTGTAGTACAGAGGAGTGGGCAGTGGAGCTACATGCTGATGAAGGACAACCTCCAATGGGGACAGAGAAAGGACCATTGGATTTGACAAAACAAAAGCAGCTAGTGACCTTATAAATAGCCAGGTGGGAGCAGAATCCAGGTGGAGTGGATTAGGGAGAGAATGGGAGGCGATAAGTACAGTGGCAATTACACACTCTTCCAGGATCCAGCTCAAACCTGTGGTTGATGGTAGAACTAGGCGAGTCAGCTTGGGGCCTGCATTGGCCTGGTATCTGTATGGTGAGAGGGGCAGGTGTTGGAGAAATGGTCAAGAACCACAGAATTCCTGTTGCTCTAGGCCTGCACGAGGCCTGTGTGAGTGGCCCTCGGTATCCGTGGGGAGGGTTTGAACCTGCTGGAATTAGAACTCTATCTTGACACCAGACCCTGTCTCCCATTACTTGAAGCTAGTGTGAAGAGTCCTCCTCAAGTGAGGAGCTCCTTCATGGCCTCTTCTTCACCTTGTTGGGGCCTCCCTTCTCTGCATGATTATTAATTTTTTCACCTTTCAAAACTGTGAAGCCTGACCTCTGGCCCCTCTTCTGTGAGTGAGAGAAAAAAAAATTCATTAAAGGTTGGTGGGGAAGTGCCAAACAACTCCTACCCTTCTGAAAATTCTCTGGGTCTTGAGTAATTTCTACCCTACCTTCCCTGAACCCGTGAATTTGGGCTAAAAACATACACACAGGTATCCAAAAATGCAGATGGCTAGGACTGGCTGCTGCCTAAGAGTGGGTGGTTCTATTTACTGAGATGAGGAAGCCTGGGGGAGAAGAGGGTTTGAAGAGATGTGATTGGGACGATGCTTGGCCCAGAGTAGATACCTTACTATTTATGGAATGGAAGAATGAATGAAATGTGGGTAGACACAGGGCTGTGGGAATCAAGCATTATGCATCAGGGCGCAGTGAGTGGAAGAAGGTACTGCAAACATTCAAGATGAGCCAAGACCTGGCCTCTGGTTGCCATGCACATGCCACAAGTTATGCACTGCTGGCAGGAGTGGCCTTAAAGTATATATGCCCTGTTCAGGTATGCAGGTCAAACCCGTGATTCCTGAACTGTAGTGTAACTAAGTGCAAATGTGGCTGCCGTGGAGAAACTCAGGAAGAGCATTGTAACAAACCAAAGTGACTGAGTGCTTGTCCTAGTTCTGTCACTAACATGCTCTGTGACCTTGAGAAGAGCCACTCAGGATCTCAGGACTTCTGTTTTCCCATCTTAGGAAGGGGAAGAATGTTACCTGCCCTTCCTGTTTCTCGAGCTTGTTGTGGGGTATACATGAAGTCATGCATGTATGAGTTGGGAGATATGTGGATACTTCTCTGCGTGTTTTGGCGTATGAATGTAAATTTGGATCTTTGCATACAAAACTAGAGACATATAGGGGAGCATAAAGTGTGTGCCTAATCCAAGTGAGAATTAGTTTATTCTCTCTTTTGCCTGGAATGTGTGTGTGTGTGTTTGTGTGAATCCTTTCATGTACTTACATTTACACACATGCTTCTGAAAGACTGGTATTTGAGAATTTGCAAATAGATGGTATAATGTGCTTTTCCTGGTGGGTGTGTATGCAGCTTATCTAGGGTGTATGCTTTTATGTCTATGTGCTACCCATGCTTCTCAGTACCCCAGCCCCCACCTGGCCTCCTTACAGTGCAGGCTTCTGATGACTGGGGATATATTCAATTGAAGAGCCCACAGTCATTTCCACAATGATGCCTGCATCAGTAGGTGTTTATGTGCGCAAGTGTGTATTTGTGCCTCTTCTAGACACCCAGGATGGAAGCTCAGACCAGCTGCCTCTGTTCCCTCAGGCTCCTCCCTAGAAATAAGATGTGGCAGTTGGACAGTTAGTCTGCCTAGCATACTCTGCCTTGGTGGGTGTTGGCATTTACCAACCGCCCAGGTCCAGCAGGGCCCAATGAGCTGGACTGGGTCCACCAGCTCAGAGACTGGATCAGGCTCACTCTGAGGGTATCCAGATGAGTTGTTCTCCACCCAAGCATTGGCCCTGTGCTGATAGATATGCTCACTTCATTACACATTCTCTCTACTTTCTCAAGTGCTGTCCACCCCCCACTCCCCATCACGCTGACTTTCCATTAACCTTGTATTTGAAAGGACACAGGGTACATGCAGAAGAGCAATTTCTTTGTGCAAGTCTAAAAAAGTCAATACTGTGCTACACAGCTGAATAGACCAAAATTTTAAAGTCTCTGGCCAGGGCAACTGTGTGGCATAAATGTGGGGGCACCACTCACAACCTGGACAATGTGGATGGTAGCTTGTGGAGTGGTGGCCTTGCCCCGCCTTCAGCCACGGGCTGCTTTGTAGCCTCAGTGGTATGTATGGCAGACCATTTGTTTCTCGCATGTTTCATAAGACTAGGTCAGCGTCAGCTGTAACAGTGTTGAGTTAGGGAGTCACAACTGTATGAATGTGCTATTTACCTTTGGGAGGCAGGGGACAACTGCTCATTACAATGGACCTCTGAAAAGTGTTTAGATGGCAGTGTGTGTGTATCAGTGAGCATGCTGTTTGAACATCTGAAGCTGTATCCTATACAGAATAGTGTGTCTTTTGTGTTTCTGCATGTGTGCTTCAAAAATGAGATCCATGTATTTGCACATAGCAAGGACTCAGAAGTCAGTCATTGGAGATGTGAAGGTTGGGAGTCCCCAGAAATCTTAACAGCCACATGGAGAGCCTGTGGACACGTACAGGATTCTGGCCTCCCTCTGGAAATCTGCTGGTGACTGTGGGGCTTGAGATTCCTAGAGGTCGGGATGAACTGAACCTGTTCATTTTTCTTTCCCAGAAGAGACAGAAGGAGAAGACACCACATGTCGATGTGGGAGCCACGCAGCAGCCACCTGTATGTGTGTACCGGTTTGCGTGTTTGTGAGTGGCTCTGTGTGGGTGTGGGGACACTGTGTGTTTGTCTTTGCCACGGACAAAGTGGCACTGAGTATGCATGTCAGCGTGTGCCTTGAGATGTGTGTGTGTGTGTGTGTGTATGTGTGTGCGCATGTGTGTTCCATGCACTTAAGTCTGTGGACATGCCCCTCTGCACCTTTCAATATGTGCTTATATTAGTGTGTGTCTAAAGTACGTGACCCTGTGCACTGTTTGCTCTTCAGTTTGGCCTGTGAGTGGGCACATGTTGGCATTAGTGATTAGTCTTGGTGAGTGTTCCTTTCCCTTAGGCAGTTGTGTACAGCTCTGTGTGGGCCTCAGTGAAGGTGTGTGTGGGTAAATGTGAGTGTTCCCTTAATAGTTGGTAGATGTGTGCCCACAGGCAAGTGAGGGAAGGAACAGGTGCCTGCCCTTCCAACCCAGTGAGCCCATGCCTCTGTGCTCTTGTGTATGTCATGTTTGTGTGTTCTTGCTGCCTCTTGAGTGCTCATTAGGCCCCTGAGTTGCAAAACTCAACAGTGGTTTGTGTCTGAGCTGCTGGTGGTCTCTCTGCATACAGCCTTCTGTAGGTTTTATTAATTATGGAAGAGACCCACAGCCCTCTTACTTTTGGGGGATTATGTCAAGATTTATAGTGCATAGGTCTGCTTGCCACTGACCTCACCCTTTGTTGGTATCTGACCATGTCTCAATCCTTGTTATTCCAGGCTGCAACCTGAGAGAGAGGGGAAAAGGAGGAAATTCTCTGACCTTGAGTCAAGGGCCATCTGTAGACACAAAGCGGGACTCAGATGATGCCCTGAATTAAAGGAGCACAGGGGAGGGAAGGCAGACAAGCCTTTGTACAATTGCCTTGACTGGCTCAGGGGTTGTGAAACTCAGTCCTGGGGCTGATCCTTGCCTCGACAATTGGCTACTGTAGAGCAGGGATTGGAAGAAAAGTACCCTGGACAGGGAGGCACTGGTCCCTCGACCTACTCGTGTGGCGCCACTCCACTCCTTACATCTTTTTGTGCTTCCTGTCTCTGGTCCTGGGTTCTCCCATTTGTTCCCTCACCATGTGCCCCATCTTTGCTCATAGCCCTTGTGGCTGCCCTCCCTGACCTGTGACTTGGGTTCTGACCGTGGCCCTCGCCCTTTACCCTTTACCAGGAGAGAGAGGAGACGCCGACACCACATGTCCGTGTGGGAACAGCGCACCAGCCAGCTGAGAAGGCACATGCAGATGTCCAGCCAGGAGGCCCTTAACAAAGAGGAGGTCCCACCAATGAACCCCCTCAACCCCCTCAACCCACTGAGCCCCCTCAACCCACTCAATGCTCACCCCAGCCTCTATCGGAGGGCCAGACCCATTGAGGGCCTGGCCCTGGGCCTGGGCCTGGAGAAGTGCGAGGAAGAGCGTATCAGCCGTGGGGGATCCCTCAAGGGAGATGGAGGTGACTTGACCAGTGCCCTGGACGACCAGAGGAGCCCCATGTCCCTGGGCAAACGGGAGCCACCATGGCTGACTAGGCCTTGTCATGGAAACTGTGACACAACCCAGCAGGAGGCTGGGGGAGGAGAGACTGTGGTGACCTTTGAGGACCGGGCCAGGCACAGGCAGAGCCAGCGGCGAAGCCGGCACCGCCGAGTCAGGACTGAAGGCAAGGAGTCCTCCTCAGCCTCTCGGAGCAGGTCTGTCAGCCAGGAGCGGAGTCTGGATGAAGTGGTAGCCACTGAGGGGGAGGAGGAACATGAGCCCCGAAGCAGTCATGGGGGCAAGGAACCAACCATCCATGAAGAGGAGAGAGTGCAAGACTTAAGGAGGTGAGTTCTGGGAGTGCCTTGGAGGCACATAGCACAGACCCATGTTAGGAATTTTCCAAGAGAGGGGTTTTGGGGCCTCAGTTTCCTCTTTCATATGATGGAGATGATAGTACAAAAGCAATGAGATCTATCACCCTGAAAACAAGCATCTGTTCTAGAGCATCTCTGCTGGGGCACAGATGGATGGATGTGAATGAGACAGTGGGCATGGCTCTCTGCCTGCGTGGGCTGGAAGGCAGCAGATAATGTGTGCTCTCCAGCAGGCCTGCTTGACTCCCCTACCCTTTCTCTCTGGCCAGGTGTGTCAGGCACTCTAGAGCAGCTTCTGAACCTTGGCCGTCTCCTCCTCTGTCTCCTTAGGACTAACAGTCTGATGGTGCCCAGAGGCTCTGGGCTGGCAGGAGCCCTGGATGAGGCTGACACACCCCTTGTCCTGCCCCATCCTGAGGTGGAAGTGGGAAAGGATGCAGCACTGACAGAGCAGGAGCCAGAAGGCAGCAGTGAGCAAGCCCTGCTGGGGGACGTGCAGCTGGATGTGGGCCGGGGCATCAGCCAGAGCGAGCCTGACCTCTCCTGTATCACAGCCAACACTGACAAGGCCACCACTGAGAGCACCAGTGTCACTGTTGCTATCCCTGATGTGGGGCCCTTGGTGGATTCAACGGTGGTGCACAGTGAGCATAGTCCCTCTCTCCTTCTCTGTCCTTAACCCCCACCCCACCTGGGACTGGGGAAAATTGGCTCTGGGGTCCTTCTGATAAACTCATGGAAAGTCACATCAGTAGGACTAAAGCATTCAATAATAAAACATAGTGGCAGTTTTCTTCTGCAGAAGTTAGTTAGGGTTTTCTCAATATTAAATTCTGCCTATAGCATTTCCTTAAGCTCTGGTCTTGTTACCACCCTAGAGTCTTCAGAGGATTCATATGTGACTTTGTTCTCAGCTATACTTTTAGCTATTTGATTGAAATTATGAAAATCCAATTGCGTCTTATGAGAACTCCAAAGGTGCTCTGCCACCCTGGCAAGTGCAGGGACCCCTACCTGGGTAGACCATGGCAGGAAGACTCTTTCTGGCCTGGTTCTTCTTTGTCAGTGGCCTTGGAAAGCCTCTGCATCTCTTGAGGCCTCAGTTTATCATCTGTAAAGTGAGAGTGTTGAACTAGATGATCTCTGAGGCCTTTCCCTGTACTAACATTTTATGATTCTATTACTCTTATCAACTCTTTTTCTCCTAGGAGCTTTTAGTCACACTTTATCTCCGTCAAAATTCCCTCAGGCAGCAGAGGTTAATCTGTGAAACTTTAAAGGGAAACTGAGCAAAAAATGAGCATTTAACCTACTACTCCTCCCTGCTACATACCCCATCGTTGCATTAATCCTATACCCCATCCTTGCCCTGATCTGTGCCTCATCCCTGCATTAATGTCCTGTCTTGGACCTGATCCCACACTCCATATCTATGTCAATTTCATGCCCCTTTTCTGCACTAGCCTCACACCCCATCCCTGCACTAATCCCAGTCCCCATCCCCATCCCTGTATTAATCTCACTCTCCATCCCTACCCTGACCCTATACTTCTTCCCC
This sequence comes from Castor canadensis, assembly GCF_047511655.1. Taxonomy (NCBI): domain Eukaryota; kingdom Metazoa; phylum Chordata; class Mammalia; order Rodentia; family Castoridae; genus Castor; species Castor canadensis. Next base: position 81,881,366 of record NC_133396.1, on the reverse strand, counting down.
ACATTAATCCCATGTTTTACCCCTGTTCCCAAACCCCATCCCTGCATTATTCCCACAGCTTCCCCACGATCACTAAATTATGACCAAAGGGTTCTACCTTGCTTGTTTTCCTTCCACTTCTTCCATATTTTGCTTTCACGTGACAATCTCTTTCTCTGCTTTTGCCTTTCTTCAGTGCTCTCTCTTCCTTCACATTTTCCACACTCAAAAGCTAGCTGCTTTAAGACTAAATCTTCCATTGTCCAGTACTTGCTGGGGTTGAGTTGGTCATGTCTCAAGATCCTAGACTTATAGCCTCCTGTTGAATTTTATACTTTAATGAAGTAAGTGTTTTAACTGGGCACAGTGGCTCAAGTCTGTAATTTGAGTACTCACAAAGTGGACATTAGGAGGATTGCAGTTTGAGGTCAACCCAGGCAAAAAAAGTTCAAAAGACCCACTCTCAACAAATGGCTGGGTATGGTGGTACATGCCTGTCATCCAGCTATGTGGGGAAGCATAAATAGAAGGATCACAATCCAGGCTGGCCTGGACATAAAGTGAGCACCTATCTCAAAAATAACCAAAGCAAAAAGGGCAGGTGACATGGCTAGGAGCTAGAGCACCTACCTAGCAAGTGTGAGGCCCCCAGTTCTGGAAAAAAAAAAAAGTGTTCTGAATCCTGTTTTATGAGAAGCAACATAAGACAGAGTGACCGTTCCTCTGTTCCTATTTCAGTGTGTGATAGGAAGACTTTTAGATATAGTCTATGACTTACCTTCAGAAGGCCTCAGCACAGGCCAGGACCACAGAGCTTTGCTGCTACACAACATTCCAGGGTAGAGTCGCTCACCAAACAGAGAGCAGTAGGAGGGGTGGATTAGGTCCCTTTCTTCATTTCAGTAGCCTCATCCTCCTGCCACCCAACCCACATTGTGACTTGAGTATGGAAACAGGGAGTAGCAGCCTAAGAGCTAGCTCCACTAGCAAGGACCCTTTGCTCCTTTTCCTCCAAGTCCTGGAATGCAGTCATGGGCCCATACTCACATAAATATTGCATTTTTTTCTACATCCATCACGGCTAGAAAAGGCATAGCCGGAAAACCTCCAACAGACTAATGGCTTCTTGAAATCTTCCACTGCAATGTGAAGTACATAGGATTTCAAATTGGAAGCTCATACTAGCTACAGGAGCTTAGGAAAAGAGTTTATATTTCGTGAACTTCAGTTTTCCCAGCTGTGTAATGGGAATAATATTATGTGCCACTCAGGATGTATTGATGTGAAAGTTTAATGAGTGAATTCAGTAAGAATTCAGAGTCTAGAAAAAAATATCTAATCTTTATAAGCTTTGTAACAGAAACAATCGTACCATTTGCCAAACAGGAAGAGTTCAACCATAAAAGGGGACATGATTGTTATCATTTATATGCCACACAAAATTTGGGTGAGAGTGAGGACAGGATGAGGAGAAGGGCTTAACTCAATGTAATATTAAAAAAAGAAAAAAGAAAGAAAACCCCCAGTGCTCACAGAGTGGTTTTCTAGGGGCATCCCTCAGGTGCTTTCCTAGCCTCTCCATGCCAAACCCAACTGAAAATAAAGGGCACCATGCATGTAACCAGGTTTCTGAGGATTTCAACACGTCCCTCTTGCAGTTAGTAACAAGACTGATGGAGAAGCCAGTCCCTTGAAGGAGGCAGAGATCAAAGAAGAGGAGGAGGAAGTGGAGAAAAAGAAGAAGAAGGAGAAGCGTGAGAGTGGCAAAGCCATGGTGCCCCATAGCTCCATGTTCATCTTCAGCACCACCAATCCGTAAGATACCCTCAAGCTGCTCTCCCTTTGGTGGGAGGCCAGACAACCAGGGTTTGAGCCAGGGTGGATAATGGGGAAAAGAAGGGAGCCCAGTCATCTTCCTGATGAATTATAGGTGAGGAGGAGGGTTGTTAAGTTAAACAGCCTCTGAACTGTGTGTCTGTAGTGCCCAGGGCAACTGAAGATGGGGAACAGGAGAAATATGAGAAAGGAACTCTTCACCCATTCCTTGGTCAGTAGGTGGCATGACAGGAGGAAGGAAATCGCCTCAAGGATGTGTCGCCAGACATTCCTAAAGAGGACAGAACTGAGACTGTGGACCCTAGGGTGACTGGATCATCCACTGGATTGGGGTTTGGGTCTCACTGTCTTACATACGGATTTTTGAAAAGGGAATAATTCTCAGGGTAGAGGTAGGGGCATGAGATGGGGGTAAAAGAGAAGAGTCTAGAAGGTTTGATTCAAGGAGGATGGGATTATGAAAGAATAGCCGCCCTTCTGCCCTGGGAGGACAGGGAGGCCTTAGGGTGGATAGGGTTCAGACAGAGCTCAGGGACAGGAGGAACCTGGGTGAAGGTTGTCAGGTCACCTGAGACAGGAACGTAGAACATAGAAGATCACTACTTTCATCACAGTAGCCTGGGGGGTGGTGAGAATCTGTTGCTGGTTTCTCCAGTAATCTTAGAATCAAAGGCTATTTTATGTTTCTTGGTCCTTTATGATTTCTTGGGAAGGTCCAAGTTTCCTAACAGTAGAGGAGAACATACCAAGATGCAGTGGAGGGCACCAGTTACTACCTAACCCCCCTGCCAGCTTGTGTAGTCTAACACTGGCTTCTCCCCATGGCGTGCTTACAGATAATGTATCTTGGCTTGCGTGCCACAATCCAATCTGATTATCTTTTCCCACTGGGGCTTCAAATAAAGGGTGATGCCTGAGAAATTAAATTGCTCTCCCGTCTGCTTCCTTTGGCGAGGGCCTGGCTGCCTGCAAGAGGCTGATGTGTGGGGCGTGGGAAATAAGAACAAGCATGGGAAGGATACAGGGCCAGTTCAATGAGCCCCGCTCAGCAAGGCTCACTCACTCCACAGGATCCGCAGAGCCTGCCACTACATCGTGAACCTGCGCTACTTTGAGATGTGCATCCTCCTGGTGATCGCAGCCAGCAGCATCGCCCTGGCAGCTGAGGACCCTGTCCTGACTAACTCAGAGCGCAACAAAGTGGGTGCACAGGGGCCATTTGTCAACCTTCACGGTGCCCTGTAGCCCACTCCATGCCAGCCCCTCCCTTCCTGCATTAGAGGTGAACCAAGATTGTGGGAAGGCTGCTGGGGAATGAGAAAGGATGGAGAAATTGAATTCCTGTTCCTCAGGAAGAAGTATGAACCGTTCCTGGAGAGGTCCCTAGACCTCCCGAGTATACTGTTGGCTTTGTGCTGTGGCAGCACAGCAGGCGCCGAGAGCCAGCCAGGGATTTGAAGGGGGTCTGCTGCCTGAGGCTTGGATGTGGGGTTCATGGGTGATGTGTGTGAAGCTGGGGAGCAGAGCCATCTCCTAGGTACCCCACAAATGCATGTCAGGAGATATGAAGGGAGTGAGGAAGACAGGAACTGACAAGGATTCAGGTCCTGAGCCAAAACTGAAGTGAGAGTTTTATGGAGAAATTCAGACCCAAGAAGTTAAATTCTGGCCAAGGACTCGCTCCTGAGCCATATGACTCCAGCAAGTTCCACAGCCCTCTTCTCCCTGCATCTACCTCTCAGTCTTGCTCATAGTTGTAATTCCACGTCTGTTTTCTTAGATGGTGAGAGCCAGGGTGACCATGCAGGACTGCGTCTGTCAGTAAGCGGGCCTGACAGATGGGTACGTAGCTTGGTGGCCTCACCTGGTCCTCTTCCTCTCCACCTTGTGTCTTACAGGTCCTGAGGTATTTTGACTATGTTTTCACGGGTGTGTTCACCTTTGAGATGGTTATAAAGGTAAAAACCTCCAGAAAACACCTGGGTTCCAGGGTTTGGGCATGTCACCTGTCTGCTTCTTTAGTTTAGAGCCTTTCCCCCAAAGCTGCCTTCTAAAAGCCCCTGACAGAGCCTCAGGTGGGCCTCTACTGAGCTCTCCTTTGGTCACAGAGTCCTAAGAACATGTGTCTTGGTGAGATGTGACTGCATGGATGTATTTGGATGGTGTAGACCTTGTGCCCACGGCTGGAACAGGAGACAGGCAATGGGTGGGCAAACAGCTTGAGGACTGTACTCTCCTGTACATTGCACTTCCTTGATTTACCCAGGGTGCATGCCAAGGCACAAGGTTAGGTAGAGGTGAGTCTTCCCAGACTCCATCTAGTGCCAACTGTGTTCTTTTCCCTCCAGCCATCTGTGAATGTATGGCAGTGTATGGAACGCTGGGCCACAAAGGAAAGGAAGAACATGCAGGGTTTCTTGAGAGCAGAGGCGTCTAGTCCAACCCTGGGCAGCTGTGAGAAAGGCCTCATCCTTACCTGAAGAAAGTCAGCTACATGTCCCTTTGCTCCTCAGACCCAGGGTGCTGTTGGTTGTAGAGATAGTAGTAGTATGGGCTTTGCTCATAACCAGAGCTCAGAGCAGGTGTCACCTGTACCACCCTGGAATCATCAGTGGTTGTTCACACCTTTGTTCTGCAGATGATAGACCAGGGCTTGATCCTGCAGGATGGGTCCTACTTCCGAGACCTCTGGAACATCCTGGACTTTGTGGTGGTGGTTGGTGCATTGGTGGCCTTTGCTCTTGCGTAAGTGACTCCTTTCCTGTTTTGTCTCTTTCCCTCCCTTCTTCCTAGAGACTGGCTGACTTGAGGCCATCTCCAGGGCCAGCCTGAACAATGAAACACTAAGAGTGGAGTTAAAGGATGTGGTGCTGGGAGTCTGCTTGCGAGTTGCTCTCAGCAGAGCTCCTAATGGATTTATGGCTCCAGTTTCCGTGCCCTGAATGGCAGGGTAGGGGTAGTAGGAGCAAAAAGCTTCAGGAGGGAGAAGTCAGAGGCCCCAGAGCTTCCCTTAAGGGAGATGAGTAAGCTTGGGCAGGCACTCAGGGTGTGGACAATGCCTCTGTGCACTCAATGACAGACCCAGGGACAGCTGATGTGCCCTTTCATTTCTTGTTTGCCAAAGATAAGCATGAAAGAAAGAAGGAAGCAGAGGGCAGAACAAAGTTGGGGATCCCAGAATGCTGGGCATAGGGAGATGTTTGTTCAGGGGTAATCACAAGCTAGTCCTAGGACATAAAGAAGCATATTGATAGGCTTAATCTGCAAAAGGAATGACTTTCCAAACCTTCCTTGACAATATACTTAATTAAATGGCCTTAAGCCATTTAGAAGACCAAACCATATTCATTACATTCAGGGACGTTTTTACCCCACATATTGATCCAGCTGTAACACTACAGATTTTCCAGTACATTTTGACATTTCCTATGGGATTTGGCCAAGGGAGGGGGGCTCTCTTAGCCCTCCAGGGTGTAGTTAGGACAGAGGGATGCTGTCAGGACCTTTTTTTCTAACCAGGGGTAGGCAGCGCTCCAGTAGGATGGAAGACACCCTTCTGGGCTCTGTCTGTACCTTGTTCCACCCACAGTAGCTTCCCTCTCTTCTCAGTGGCACAGCAGGATTCCCTAAGCCATCTTTCCAGTTTTTTGAGTATAAGTAAGAGCCTCATCTTCCAAGCAAGGCTAGTTGCATTTTCCTTCTGAAGAGGCAGAGAAAACACTTGGGAGCTGCTTTCATTGATGGCAGCTGTATGAGGGAAGGGACAAGATATATTCATAGTTACCATGCCCAGATCCAAGGGAATGGAAAGGGATCATCTATCCCACTCCTCTCAAGCATTGCTGGCTTCCATCCCTACTCCATCCTGGCAGAAAAAGAGGTGACAAATGCTTCTCAAATGGCCCAGGGCAGGGTGCTCTGTCAGTAGGAGAGGTGAAAGTTCCCAGCTGTGCTAATAGTATAATCACCCAGAACCTGGAAGCAAACTGTGTCCATTACTGCCACAGCCATGAGAGACCCTCGAAAAGAGACCTTGGTTGAGTGTAGTTGGTGACCCCATGATAGACTGGCAGTCAGGGTAATTCCAATGTGCCTAGTCTCCATGTCCACTAGTATGTTAGCCCCCTTGGAGTTCTGTGGAGTCACCTTTGCCCTCACAAAAAGAAAACATGGCTGAACTGTTCACAAAGAAACTTCACAAAGCATGGTATTTCCCCATTCATTTTGGATCCTGTACTGGTTCTCACAGCAACATAAAAACAAAGTTAACCCTCCTCTAGTCCTTCCTTAGAGAGATTCATTAAAATCTGCCTTTGTCCTAGGAAACCCACCTTTTTGTTAGGGACCCTTGGGTTTTAAACTCTTTCTTTTATTTATTTTTGGCAGTACTGGGGTTTGAATTCAGGGCTTCACGCTTTCAGGACAGGCACTCTACCATGCTTCTAGCCCAGCCTTGGGTATTTTTAAAGGTCAGGTTCCCTTCCCTTCTTGTTCTATCAATTCATTTGCATACATTATTCACCACATTGTTCTTCTCTCTTATTTTGGTCTCAGTAGAATAGTTGTCTATCCTTGGTGAGAAGAGGGTGGGGAGAGATGCATATAGATAAGAACTCACCCAATCTTTAGGAAGAACAGAGCTCACAGGTAACAGAACAAGGAAGGTATGGACTGTAGGAAGGGTCATACCTTGTTTAAATCCCAGCCCCTATCTTTTCCAGTTTTGTGTCCTTGAGCCACACAGCAAAATATTAATCCTCCTAACTTCAGTTTCTTATCTCTAAAATAGAGACAAAATAAGGTATGTAAAGTGCTTAGCACTGGGCCTAGCAGTGTGAGTGATCAATAAATGTTAATTCCCTGCTTTATCCTTTGAATTTGCCCATCATGTCATGAAGTCTGACTGTGGGAACGAAATGTGTGCTGGTGCATAATGTATGCGAATGGTTGGAGATAGATGCAGGCTGGTCCAAAATTCAGCTGTTTCTCATAAAATACCCCCTCCCCTTGCATCCTCTCCCCCTACCTGTACTGGGCAACCAGGCAGGTGTATTGGTGCCTGTGTGGGGAGGGAGGTTCATTTTAGCAGAAGTCTCTGCATGCCTTCCCTGTGTCCACTGTCCACCTGTCTTTCCTCAGACTCAGAGTAACACCAATGTGCTGTAGGGTTGTCATCTGTCTTGTTCTTTCTTTGTGCTCTTTGAAACATGGCAGTGGTGGTGGCTTTGGTGCTGATGGCAGGGGAAGCCTTAACAGCCCCGGAGCCGAAGCCTCCCTGTTGGTCCTCAGACCAGGTACAGTGCAGGGAACTCCAGAAATCCCCTGGTTCTGGGGTCCATGCTTATGTGATGGATTGGGAGTTATCCATCACTTGCTTTTAGTGATGCAGCATCTTGAACTTTCTCTTCATTTCTCTTTGAAATGTAGACTGGATTTGCTCATTCTTCTCCATATACTCTCTTTTATCATCATTGTTCCAAGCTCGTCATGCCCATTCCCTTGCCCCATTCTCTCCTCACCAAGCAGGCTCCTGCTGTCCCCACCTCTGGCCTTCATCACTTTTGCTTGAGGTCCAGGCAATGCTTTCTGTCATTTGTGTGCTCATGCCTCCTCCCTCTGCTCTCTTCCTTTCCTTATTGAGGGCACTAGAGAATTCAGCTTTTCTACCATGTTGGTAGAGTTAGCAGGTGTCCCACCTGCTGGCAGAGAGAGGGTGTAACCTGGGGCAGAGAGTGGAATGGGTTACCGGGCCTAGGACTCACACAGTCAGAGGCTCAGTCAGGGACCCAGACCAGCATGGAAGCCAACTGTGGGTTTATTTGCAGGCTTGTCAAATGTCACTCTCCTCCCATCCAAGTACTAACCAGGCCTGACCCTGCTTAGCTTCCGAGATCAGACGAGATCGGACGCGTTCAGGGTGGCATGGCCGTAGACAAATGTCACTCTCCTAATGGTTATAGCTTTCATATAATTCTATGGAATTGTCATATTCCATAGATTTGCCTCCCTGCCTACCACGCAGATAACTTTACCCCATCCTTGTCTCCTTCTTGCATCCTTGAAATTGAACCTTGTCCTAGTGAGGCTTCTGCAAGGCTATTGCTCAGTGAATTTGAGTAACTGGTGGTGGTTGCCATGGTACCATTATTATATGGCTCCTCAGAAATCATGGGTGCCTTGGCATCCCTTCCACCACTGTCACCCAGAGCCTTCTCAGAACCCAGTCCATCTCCCAAGAGCAATGCTCCTAACCAAGGGGAAGGAGTGACCTCCAGCTGAATTCTCAAAGCTGCATTGTGCACTGAGTCCTTCTGCCACAGAGGTCTGCACCTGACATCCTGTGTGTTTTCTATAAGCATCTGTGCTGTGTATGTAGTGGCTGGAGAGAAATCTGTTCTCTATAGCTGCATACATCAAGCAAAGGGATTCTTTATAATGTAAATCTGACGAATTCTATTTGGGAACATGATTGATTTTTGAGGAGGAGGCCAGGGGCATTTGGGATACCCACATTGTAACTTTTCTGTTCTTCAAAGTCTACTTTTACATTATAAAGCATTTATAAGAACATTCAGGTCTCCTGCTAAGCCCAGCATCTCTGCAGACAGGTGGGCAGGGTTTTGGCAGGGGTTGGGAACAGCTCTCCATAAGTCTACTGCCTTCACAACACCCCACTTTCTGGGCCATATGGAGACACAGAGTGTTTGCCAACTATAAATGTCCTGAACTGTGCCTTTTCCTCTTTGAGGTTTCAAGAAAAGTCTGGTGAGTGACTGGGTCTATGAAACCTTTGTCTTTTATCTTTTTTTTCTTTCTGAAAAAGGAGGATTCTTCTGTGTGATAATTATTTTCTGCTGAAGGACCGGAAACTGCTTTCCTCAATTTTCCTGTTGCCATCGTTTCTGCTTCCTGGCCTCCTGGATAGGAAGGCAGAGATGGTTACAGCCTTGGCATTTCTGGGTACCTGCCTATCAGCCATATTCCCACACCTCAGGGCATCCCCCCACAGTCAGCTGCTGTCTTATGGGGAAGTCAGGTGACTACCATGCAGCTTGCATTCTTGAGCCTTTTTAGAATTCTACATGTGAAGATGATGCTGTCATTGGCCTCATGGTTCATGTCTTCCATGTGAGGGATTTTCATGTCTTAGTGAAGGGATTTGGGTGGGGATAGCATCTTAGAGGAAGCATAAGAAAGGTCCAAAACATGTGTGTGAGAGGGTGAGTTGTTGTGGGTATATACACCTACGTTCTGGCATAGGACCCTGTCCTCTCCGTTTCTACTGTCTACAACATGTTACTTGATGAGGGCAGGTGAGCTCCTGGGTGGCACTTGCAAAAGTATATTCACAGTTGATGATTACTTGTTGGCACAAATGTTTTAATAATAGAAAAAGCACTCGCAGTTCTGCTCCCACCTCCTCCCCCATCTGAGGCCTCACTCTGGCCTGGGCATGAGTCAGAGTCGTGCAGGCACTCTAGCAGCTGATGTCAGAGCTTCCCATCACTGTTTGCTGTTGTAGCAGAGCATGAGGTGAGGTCAGGACTCCCTGGCACGCAAGGAGATCTGGCTCATAGCCACACTTGGCCTTTCATTATTTAGTCTTCGGCCAGAAGCAAAAACATGAGTCAATCTGCCTTTTGATGCCAAAAGGAACTGGAGTTCCCACATTAGCTTTTATTGCATTCTTTTCACTGAAGTGTGTCACTTTCCTGACACTTGACACTCTGCCCTTGTGGCCAGGATGCATGAGGTCTCTCAAGTGCATTGCACACCAGCTGTAGCAGCAAAGCTGGTTCCAAATTCATTCAATGAAATACACAGATGCAGCCAGTTTGAGATTTGGAAGGGCCCTGTGGCGCCACAGGCGGGACCTAGTCTGGCTTTGTTTCTGGGGTTTTGTTTTTCTGAAGATGAGAATGTGCAGATTCTGTTCACAACCAAAATACTAGTAGGTGCACACATTCAGCAGAGCATAGAAATGATAGAACAAAGCCTTCACCTGGACTTGTCTGTCTCCCTCCTGTTCTTCATTATTACCTGTATGTTAGGTGGTCCCCCTCGAACCACAAGCTTTGCATATAGAACGTCTTTCTTGACAGCCTTACTAAGTCAAGTGTTAGAACTTAAAAGGGAGTCTACCAAAGGAAGCTGTGATTACGAATTCACTTTATAGGCACAGAAAAAGTGGACAAAGTCCTGCCTCGTGCAAAGAAAACCCATTTACCACTGAGCCAGACAGGCCATCCAGTTCCCCTACTTTGGAGGAAAATGAAGGATTAAAATTAAATTTAGCCATCATGTAGTTCATTAACTATGGATTTTGGAAGCTGGCTGACAAGGAATTGGAAATTTCCAGCAGTGAACAGATAGAAGAATGTCATTCCTTGAGACGCCAGTGTTAAAAGTCACCTCAAGAGTGACTTCATCTAACTGTGTGCCCAGGCAGGAACACCAATGGTGATCAATGCCTGTGGACTCTTTGGGTGTCCGTGGCTATATTCTATCCCAGCTACCTTGGAAATGGGACTTGGGAACAGAGTGGAAGCCACATGGAGAGAGCATCATAAGTTCCCAGTCTACCTGTTCTTAGCATGCATGTTCTTTGGTGAACATTAGAAAATGTGTTATCTTTTGCATGTGACCTTGGTGCCATTGAGAAACTGTCTATAGGATGTGCACTTGCAGACCTTTATTTCATGGGTGTGAATACCCAAGTATTTCTCTTTATCCACAGCACAAATTTGGGAGATAGTTTGCTATAAATGGGACATCAGCCTCTGGCCACAAAACCCGGCAAAAATGAAAAGAACACAGCTCCATCCATATGGTAACCCACAGCTAGTCTAACCAGACCCATATACAAGAAGCACCCCATAGAGGTGGTCAGGCCTCACAGCCTTGGGAAGAGCCCCATCTTGCAGGATTAGTGGAAACCTTTTATAATACCCCCTAGGTTTAAAAGTAGGTTATAAAGAACTTAGGGCAGAAAGCTTCATATTGGGACTCCAGAAGTATCAGCCCAGATCATGTGACCTGCCAGCCATCTGCTTAATCCACACTCACAAGGGCACAGCCTAGCATTACATTAGTCTCCAGCTGGGAGAATGTATTGCTGCGGACTTCAGGCAAGGCCTTCCTCAAAGATTAGCAGATAAGGGGTCTTTGGGTATGTTTAAAATATAAAAACTAAGAAGAAATACAAAGTAGGCCTCTCTTCACAAGACTACATAACAGAACTGCTAGGAGACAAAGGATTTGCTGCCTCCTGATGCTTCTCCAGCAGGAGAAAACCAAAATACCTTCTAGTTGGAGTACAGCCATGTGTATGACAGATGAGAAAGTTTGTCAAAGGCCCTCATGAGTGTGTATGAGAAGCTCATTGTGGTCCCTGTGCAGGAAGGAAAGGATTATGTACCAGACACTTAGCATGGAGCTAGTTCTGTAGTCACAGAACAAAGATGACAGAGTAACAGTAACATAGGAGACCCCAGGAGAGGCATGGAAGAAAAATAATCCCCAATGGCAGCAACTAAGAGTGGCAAGGTCATAGAGCTGAATTTAGATTCCTCACACAGCAGCTGAACGTGGACTTACCATAGCTCCTGGAGAGACAAGTATTGCCAGTGCAGAGGAAAATGCACTCATTTCTATGTACATGTTCTCTCATTTATCACACGACTGTCTTGTTCTGTAGTTGAGAAGTCAATCGCTTTATTGACTTCATCTGGAGTTTTAAGTAGTTTGACTCATGTGACCAGCAAATAGCAAAGTCCATTCTTGAGAAACCTTGGGTGTGCGATTTCAGATGCAGTGTTTTCTCCATTATATTAAACTTCCTTCTACCAGGATGTTCTGCCATTAATTCATCTCAGGTCAGAGCAGCAGCTTGGAATGAATCTGCCCTCAGATCTCCCTAGAGACAGACAACACCTCTGGGCCAAGTGGGAAGGGGCATCCCCAAGTGTCTGTGTTGCTGTTTCATCGAAAACTTTCTCTTTCCATGAACAGACCTTATACTGATTAGGGGGAGTAAGGTAGCTAGCTTAATACATGAGCTCAGAAACTACTGTTTTCTTTTGCTGTTCCTTACTTTGAAGGGTTCCCATTTGAAAGACATTGTAACAACACACATAAGAGCTTAGGTTTCAGACTCAAACTTAGTTCTAAATCTTAGCATGATTTGTTATCACTGCGTTAACTCTGAGCTTCTGCTGCTTCTTCTGTAAGTGGAAATTAAAAATAACTGTTTTGGTCTTATAAGAATTAAATCAAGTAAAATATATTTAGTGTTCAATATAGTATCAGGCACTTAAGTTTTTATTAAATGGTAACATTTTTTTTTCTAACAAATAGTAATCCAGGAGCTTGAGCAAGATATTCATGCTATCATGATCACTCTGTCAGATTTATATTCCTGTGACCTAGTGCTTCCCCCAAGATTCTTTCATATCCCCAACCTGTTGCCACCTGGGCTCATGTCTTTAAGTCCTGACACTTGACGAATGAAGGTCTTCGCAGAACCTGATCCTCCATGCATTGCCCCTATGGAAGGAGAGTTGGTTCTTAGCAGAAATCAGCTTGAGAGTAAGTCCTCTGAGAAAAGGGGATCTGGAGCTGGAGAGCATAGTGACAGTGAATGATGAGTGATGGCACGTGACAGTCTGGAGGGCAGCTTGACAATTGAGCTGGAAAATTCTTATCTTTTACTGATGAGGCACAAGAGAAACATGGCATTTTTTCCCCCCTGGAGAGCAGCCAGAAACTTACCAGATGAGTAGGAAATAAATGGTAAAATGAGTGGCCCCACTGAGTCCCAATTAAAGGGGGGCCAGTGCATCCTAGCATGTGGAATTATCCTCACATTTTAACATTAGAGCCAATTTTTAAACCTGTTAAAATTTCATTAATTAGCTAGGCAGTGTAAAAAAAAATCTGATTATGCATTTAGTAGAATGATAGCAGTATTACCAAATGATTATTTAGATGACTTTTTTTAAAGCACATGAATTATTTCCAAAACAATGACCCTCAATTAAAGTGCTTGAAGAGCTCCTCCTCTTAGTTTGGTAAAACATCTCCCTTTGCAATCTTTTTGGCTTTGATAATGGGTCTGGGGGAGAGGTGCTTTGGCCTACTCCCTATGTAAATTATGATGTAATGTAATTAGTAAGAGCTAAATTGTTGAGGCTTTCCTTGACTCTGTGGCTTTGTTATCCAATCCATCTTTCATTTCAAATGGTGATTTTCAAATTAACACAACAGAGGATGCAAGTGTGTTTTTCTGCATCCATTCAAAATCATAGCTTTTCTTTTCAATGCTAGGTATTGAACCCAGAGCCTCATGCATCCTACAAAATCATTGCTTTTCCATAGCTCCTCTGTAGTAAGAGATCTGTCTAAAAGGTATGCAGAGCAATAATTAGTTTTGGGGATTTTTTGTTTGTTTTGGTTTTGGCAATACTGGAGTTTAAATTCAGAAACTGATTGCTAATCAGGTGTTCTACCACTCGAGCCACACTTTTGCCTTAGTTATTTTTCTGATAGCGCTCATGTGTTTGCCCAGGGCTAGGTTCTGACCATGATCCTCCCATCTACCCTTCCAACATAGCTGAGATTACAGATTCAGACCACTATGCCTGGCTTACTGGTTGAGATGGGGTCTTGCTAACTTTTTGGCCAGGTTGGCTTCAAATCATGATCTGCCTCATCATTTCCTCCCAAGTAGCTGGAATTATAGGTATGCCCACCATGCCTGTCCTATCACTAGAATTTATTTCACTTTTGGCTGGTGTCCGATTGCTATCCCTGCTCAGATCTGTGGATCTCCAAATAGCTCCCCAGTAGTTTGGCAGACATATACCCAGCTGTTAACAGACTGTACCAAGGAACCCATTTTCCAAAACAAGGAACATACACAGACAATGGTTAAAAATCCCCTTTGTGCCCTACTATGTTTTAAATGAATTGTTGAGAACAAATCCTGACCTTCATACAGCTGTGTGGGAGCAAAAACTATTGGGCCTTTCTGTATAAAGTGGTTACTATGAGTGTGGCCTCTGAGAACCTGTTTAAATGCTACAAGATCTCAGGGCCTCTGAGAGAAGGGCCTGGGCTAAGCAGAAGGCAAAAGCATGGGAGTGTGTGATATTAGACCACCTGCCCATAAATTGATCTATCCTTTTCCTACATCTTAGGGACGTTCTCAAGACAAATGTAGCCTGGGGAAAAGAGAGCAATTTATGTTGTTGTTTTGGTAAACTATCAATCATGATTCCATCTCTCCAGGGAAGCTGATACCTTTATTTGCATACTTGTTTTTGCGAGATCTGTCTTCCCTATTATAATAGCTACCTCACTTTTTTCCAGTACCTGGAACCGTGCCTAACACAGATTAAGGACTCCATAGGCGCTTGTTATATGAAGGAATAAAAGTCTGTTTGACCTACAAATGCCTAATTTCCTATGTGAGAAGATGCTATTACAACTCAAGGGAAGACATTTCTGTCCTTCGAACATTTGAAGAGATTATCACATGGAGGATTTGAAGTTAGAAGCCTTCAATTTAATTCTCAGATCATCCTTCATTTCACATTTACAGTGGAAATTATTATAATGTTGAATATGGAATCATTTACTGGGTGAAATACCACTAGAAATATCTGCTCATGACCCATGCATGGTGGTTTATGCCTATAATCCAAGCTATTCGGAAGGTAGAGATTAGAAGGATCGTGGCTCAAGGCCAGCCCAGGCAAAAAGTTAGTGAGACCCTCATCTCAACAAAATAAGCCAGGCATGGTGGTGCGTGCCTGTTATCCTAGCTTCAGGGGAGGCATAAGTAGGAGGATCCTAATCCAAGGCTGGCCCTATGCAAAAGTATGAGACCCTATTTAAAAAAGAAAAAAAATCCCAAGTATTTGCTCATGACATAAGGTGGTATAATACAAGTTTGTGATACAGAGAAAAAGTTAAGGAGAATCGTTTCTCTGCCTTTTGGCTAAGATCATGTGTAAAAAGTTAAGGAGAAAAAGTAATGATAGCAACCAGCAACTCAGAACCAAAGCCTGAGTTCTGGGTACTTCGTAAGAGCAGCAGGCTGAGAAGGGCAACCGTGAGACGCATGTTCACTTGTGGCTCTGAGCTCACTCACTGAGTAATTCTATGCCAGGCTGCTTCTTCCTAGGGCCTCTGTTTCCTTTGCAAATAAGTAGACCTAAGATATCTTTTCCAGCTCTAAAACTCGGTGAGCTGGCTTAATTTTGAACCAAAACCTGCTGGTGCTCAATGTTAAGAGCAAGAGCTCTCAGTGTTATCCATGAGCTGGGTTCAAGTCCCCAGTCTATTAACTAACCTGAGCACTCACTTAACCTCTCTGAATGTCATATGTGAAATGGAGAGAACAAAACCTGTGTCCTAAAGTTACTAAAAAGTTGAAAGAAAGATTTGCACTAAAAGTGCTGGGCACAGAGTCTGGCCCAGAATAAAAAATAACTATTTAAAAAGTGAAAATTAAGTTCTCATTGTTTCTATCTCAAAAAAACTTATGGGTTATGCCTCACTACTAGAGCAGGGATGATTTTTCTTCTAAAAGCTGCACAGTAAATAGTTCACAAAAGACAGTTGGTCATTTAACTTATTAAAAGGCAGCTTTTTTATATAACCTTGATAGACAAATGCCCCCCCTCATCTGGAGGTGGTTTAGTGGAGTAAGTCACCTGAGCTTTGGAGAAACACCAGAGTAGTCTGTTCCCAGATGAAGTCCTTCTGAAGGCCAGCTATACCACCGTGATTTGAGATGCCTTTCCAGAAAGTGTTTCTGGCCCAGGGCAGATAAGACTCCTTCAGCCTGGTTTTTTTTTTTTTATAAAGTCACGGTAAGCGGAGTTGGTCTGAAGACTACTAAGGAACTGAAGGTGAAGCCTGCATAGAAAAGAGCAATTCCATTAGGCTCCTTGAAACAAAATCCAAGACCTGGACTGCGGTCTTGGATTCCCAAGCTTCCAGTGCTTGGGAAGGGCCTTTGCCGTGTAGGTAGAGAGGTGGTTGTAGAGCAGAGGGTGCGCAGTCCTTCCTTTCACAAACCTTGTGGACTTGACAAGTGCCAAGGCTGTGGGCAGGGTCCTGTGGGCCCAGGCTTCCCCCAGTGTGCCATCACTGTAAGGGTTTCTTTTCTCCCTGGAGTTTTCTGACTGTTTTCTTTCTCTCCACCTCTTCCCCTTCCTGTAACTACTAACCGCTTCCTGATTGGATCCTCCATAGGAACGCTTTGGGGTAAATATGTTCAATTTTCTTTGAAGTAAAAGATATGAGGACTGGGTTGGAGGAGGGAGAAACTATGGTTGGAAGGGGACAAGTTGGCTCATTGAGAAAGGAGTTGCCAAGCCTTCTTGGGAAATGATCGCTCTGAAGGGTTTCGGTAATAATTGACTTACATGCTGTCTCTTTTAGACATGTAGATAGGTGAGCTTAATACAACAAAAGAGTTTATAAAATATACCAAATCCTTTGGATATAAAAGTTCATTTCAATGTGATACTTTTGGACTTGTTATATGCAGATCTAAGGTTGAATAAAAGTGACTAGTAGGGCATGACCTATGACCACTAAGAGAGTCTTAAAATTAACATTCTTGGCAAAGTCAGCATGCCTGAGGTTAGATTAATGTCTTCTTTCCTTCTGTGAAAGGATAGGCTATTATCTCCCTACTCTGGGGTATGGATGACAGGTTAAATGCAAGTAGAAGCCCTTGCAGTTCCCACCTGATGTTCTGGGTCCCCTTTCCTTAAATTGTTGGTACAATAGTAACCCAGGCCATGATGAGGAGAGAACAGAGCCTTACCTTACTATTCAGAGTCTTGTTTTCCACCATCTGCATGTTTTACAAATTAACAATTATTTGAATTGAATGTAAAGATCTCAGGGGGTGAGCAAAGAGGAAAGAGAAATGCAAGTCGACTTATTCATTTCATTAGATGCATTTTCTTTAGTAAGAGCAAGCATTTCTAAAAGGATCATTAGCTACAGGACAAGGGTAAAGGTGGGCATGGCCTGAAGTTTGGGCCTACTCCAGATGAGTGGCTCTCTGCAGTCTGCACCAGGTGCAGAGTGTCAGCTGTGGAAGGAACTGTGAGAAGGGACAGCCACACAGACATAACTGGGGTGTGAACCAAGATCCTGGCAAGATGCTTGCATGGCATGCTCCCTCTGGAGTGGGCAGCCTTGTCCCACCACCCTTCTTCACCTTGCTTTCCCCAGTCTGATGAACTATGCAACAGTAGTAAACCTAGACTGAGCCAAGTTCCCTGAGACTTGCTGTCAACTGTGGGTTTCCAACCAAGTCCATTAATTTCTCTTCAGAACCTGCTGCTGGAAAAGCATTGGACTAGGCCACTAGTCATGCTTTCTAGCCCATTTTCATTTGCCAGTGTGGCAATGAGCAGCATTGATGACTGTTAGGGAGAGGAAGGGGTTATTAATATATGTGTATGGGGTGTGTGTGTGTGTGTGTGTGTGTGTGTGTGTGTGTGTGTGTGTGTGTGTGTGTTCCTGTCTGTGTACAGATGCTCTTTGACTTAAGATTGGGTTATGTAAACCCAACAAGAGGTGAAAATTTTGCAAGTCAAAAATGCCTGTGATATACCTAATCTACCAAACATGATAGCTTCACAGCACAGAACACTGTGGAGTGTCAATCATTTACCCTCATCATCTCAGAGCTGGCTCAGAGCTCCAGCTGCCCAACTAACAAGAGAGTGTCATCCTGCATAAACATTAGCCCAGGAAAAGATGGAAATTTGAAGTACAGTTTCTACTGAATGTGTATCACTTTCACACCATAATAAACTTAAAAAATCCTAAGTTGAACCATTGCAAGCTGGGAACCATCTGTACAT
The DNA here is from genome assembly GCF_047511655.1 of Castor canadensis. Taxonomy (NCBI): domain Eukaryota; kingdom Metazoa; phylum Chordata; class Mammalia; order Rodentia; family Castoridae; genus Castor; species Castor canadensis. The sequence goes on along the minus strand of NC_133396.1, from coordinate 81,863,655 downwards.
GGGTGCGCACATGTGGGTGTATGTGCATATGGATGTATGCATGCATGCACGCTGGGGAAGGCTTTGAGAATATTTCTGAAGCATTTTTTTGTGAATTGGCCCAGTTTCTTGCCTCTTGCATTTCTCTCTCCCCCCTCTCCCCTGTTATTAATGCAGTAGTATGACTGCATTATTTCTTTTATTTCTCTCCCTGTCCAAATGATTCCTTGGGGACCTCTCCCCTGCAGCACCAACAAGGGGCGGGATATCAAGACCATCAAGTCACTGCGGGTGCTCCGAGTTCTCAGGCCACTGAAGACCATCAAGCGCTTGCCCAAGCTCAAGGTAATGCTTTTAGAGTTTGTCCCTGCAAGTCCCTTTGTCCCATCTCTCTGTAGTCACTGCTGGCTAGCCTTTGGAGAATTCTTTAGGGTATTTCTTTTTCTCACATGGGGACTGAGGTACTTGTCAGCTGCCTGTGCTAAGGTCTTAGTTTCAAAGGAAAATAATCAACATCTCAAGATGCCAATAAGGAGGCTTTTGCCTCTTGAATCCAGACCCAGGCAGTATCTTTTACTCCCTGGTGTGGCCTGTTGTCTAGCGAGAAGTCTGTGTGGCTTTGTCTTGGAGATTCCTATGTCATTAACGTGGACCCAGACCACTAACCTGGATGCCAAAGGAGCCCCCACCATGTAGAGTGATCTACATGCTGAGGTAAGTCAGGTAACCTGGGATGTTTTCTTTATTCATAATTTTAGAGGAGGAAAGGATCTTTTGTATTTTTGAGGCACAGATAGGTGAGTGACTTGTCCAATATCACATAGTCCACTTTAGGCAGAAGCAGAAGAAAACAGAGAAGTGTTGCCAGGACCTGGGCTTTACTAGGGATCTTATCCAGACTCCTCTTTGTCCAGCAACCTCCCTGTTAATGTCCCCTAGAGTTCCCCATGACCTTCCTGCCTCTCAGGGTGTGCTGCTAGTTCACTAGACTGTTGAACGCACCTCCCCGCCCCACCCCCCAATATACACTGCTGTTAATGGAAGCCAAGGCTCCATGGGAAAGAAGTTCTTCCTTCCTGCATTCCTGGCTCCCAGTTCATGGCCTCTAGGCCACACAGCTGAGCCTCAGCACCAGGACAGAGCTCCATCTTCATGGGCTCCAGTAGCATGCTTCGTGAAAAGCAGATTTAATCATCTACCTGCAGAGCTGTATTCAGTAACACAGGGCTTATCAAAGTGTGGGTCATAAGTCTGCTAAGTCAGGCTCACCTGGATGCTTCTTAAAATGCAAATTCCTGGGCCACCCCAGTACAACAAAGCCAGACTTCCTGGGGAGAGGCTTGGTGAGGTGCCTGCTAAACCTGCTCCCCAGGTGACTCTTGGATAGCACAGTGTAAGAACCCCTGACAAGATGGAAGAGAACTCATACAAGAACTGGCCTCTGCTCTGAGACTGAGCTCTGTGACCTAAGGCAGACTACTCATTCTTGAACTTCCCTTCAACTGGAAAATGGAGATACTTTAACCCACATTTGTCATGTAGACAAATGACCTTACATGAGGGGTCCCTGAAAGAAAATCCAGTAATTCCACTGGCATGCTTGGTCTGCTCTCCCAGACCTGCCACAGAGGACAAAGTTAGCCTTGACTCTCCCCAGGTCTCTATTCCTATTCCCTGCTGTGTTCTCCCCACAGCAGGGGGAGATGCCCCCGTGTGCTCTGCACCCATCCCAAACACCTGCTAGTCTTAGAGCACTGCTTCTCTTTCCACCCTGTACTCTGCAGAGAAAAGGCAAAATAAATGAGGTTTATCAGACGAGGGAGGGAAGAAAAGACCACTTCTCATTGGGCCCAAACTAGCTGAGACATGTCTCCTCTCAGAGCCCAAGGGTCTGGCACACTGCTTGGACTCACAAAAGGCAATACTTACACTCCATAAGAAGCAGCTTCTGACTGCTTTCCTCACTACCTCCCCTGCCATTCCCCCATGAAGCAGGACCTCTCACTGGCCAGCTGTTCCTTGCCATCTGCCAGAACAGAAACTGGCCCAGGACCCAGCCACTGCTGCTGACTGCATCTCATGCTGCTGGGGTCCTGAGGACCACACACAGCTTGATGAGGCCAGTTCCTGGGCTGGAGAAGGGGCCCCCAGTCTTGGGTAATTCCTCTAAATTAGAGAGTGCTGGTTCTTCGCTCTGCAGCACCATAACCAGAGGGAGACATAGGTGGCTCTGATGAGTCCACAAGGCTGCAGTCATTCACATTCCCCGCAATGCTGAACTAATTAAACCAGCACTGCTTCACCGAGAGCTGTGAAGAAGCAACTGCACACATGCAGCACCACTGTGGGGCTAGACTCTCTCTCTCTCTCCAGTGAGCTAAACCTAAAAACCTAGAAACTAATCTAAAAATGGCTTGATGTATGTCAAAACTGGCTCTTTTCTCTCTTACTATCTCCACTCCTCTTTTAGTAGAAAGATAAAATAGGCTTGAAAGAGAAATAAGGCTTCAAACTTATTACCACTCAGGGCCTAGGATGGCGGTGTCTGAAAACCTGTCACCAACTTTTAACTGAAGTGTAAGTCTCTGCTTCTGTCCACCTAGCTTCCGTCTCTAAGACATGACAATTTCAGTCCTTCCCAAATTGCCTTTGTTGGTCTTCATTCTAAACACAGCCAGCTTCAAACACTTACAATAAGCACTGAATGTAATAGGAATAAATTAGCAACTTACACTGAAGTATCATTTACATTAACAAAGGCAATAGTGTATTATCACCTCCTGATACATTTAGAAAGGTTAAGGAGAAAGCATGCAATCAGTACATAAACAAGTGTATAATATCATACTGTTTAATGGTTAAAACATGTTAAATGATCTTAAAGATCATTAAAGTTGTGTGTTTCACACTGAGTACCCCCAATGGCACTCCACAAAGAACCCTCTCCCTGGTTTGATGTCACCTGGTTTAGGTTTCCTGCTTCAGGTTTACTTCTAGATTCAGAGCATCTGTTCTCTTCCCAGGTGGCAGTTTCTTGCCATTGTGACCAGCTTAGAAACCAGCTCTTTTTTTTTTTTTCATTTTTCTTTTATTATTCATATGTGCATACAAGGCTTGGTTCATTTCTCCCCCCTGCCCCCACCCCCTCCCTTACCACCCACTCCACCCCCTCCCGCTCCCCCCCCTCAATACCCAGCAGAAACTATTTTGCCCTTATCTCTAATTTTGTTGTAGAGAGAGTATAAGCAATAATAGGAAGGAACAAGGGGTTTTGCTGGTTGAGATAAGGATAGCTATACAGGGCATTGACTCACATTGATTTCCTGTGCGTGGGTGTTACCTTCTAGGTTAATTCTTTTTGATCTAACCTTTTCTCTAGTTCCTGGTCCCCTTTTCCTATTGGCCTCAGTTGCTTTAAGGTATCTGCTTTAGTTTCTCTGCATTAAGGGCAACAAATGCTAGCTAGTTTTTTAGGTGTCTTACCTATCCTCACCCCTCCCTTGTGTGCTCTCGCTTTTATCATGTGCTCATAGCCCAATCCCCTTGTTGTGTTTGCCCTTGATCTAATGTCTGCATATGAGGGAGAACATACGATTTTTGGTCTTTTGGGCCAGGCTAACCTCACTCAGAATGATGTTCTCCAATTCCATCCATTTACCAGTGAATGATAACATTTCGTTCTTCTTCATGGCTGCATAAAATTCCATTGTGTGTAGATACCACATTTTCTTAATCCGTTCGTCAGTGCTGGGGCATCTTGGCTGTTTCCATAACTTGGCTATTGTGAATAGTGCCGCAATAAACATGGATGTGCAGGTGCCTCTGGAGTAACAGTCTTTTGGGTATATCCCCAAGAGTGGTATTGCTGGATCAAATGGTAGATCGATGTCCAGCTTTTTAAGTAGCCTCCAAATTTTTTTCCAGAGTGGTTGTACTAGTCTACATTCCCACCAACAGTGTAAGAGGGTTCCTTTTTCCCCCGCATCCTCGCCAACACCTGTTGTTGGTTAGAAACCAGCTCTTAATCCCAAGAGTGTCACTTCCTTAGTGGGGTAATATCTCCTGGACCAACTTCTTGGTGCTACTGGGCAGTGGTGGCATAGCCCTGCCTTGGCTCTGGGCAAATTCATAGGTCATCACAGGGCTCACAGACCAGGGTCTTCACTGTTATCCACAGGCTGTGTTTGACTGTGTGGTGACCTCCTTGAAGAATGTCTTCAACATACTCATTGTCTACAAGCTCTTCATGTTCATCTTTGCTGTCATCGCAGTTCAGCTGTTCAAGGGAAAGTTCTTTTACTGCACAGACAGTTCCAAGGACACAGAGAAGGAGTGCATGTAAGTACCATTGGCACACCACTCACTTTTTGCTACAGCATGTCCTGACAAATCCTTCTCCATCCTCCAGAGGTTCTCCTTTCCTTTACTATCTCAGCATTCTTCTTTCAAAAGAAAGACAAAATAGGAAGTTGGTAAACTTTTATTGAGCACCTCTTTTATCAGACATGATAAAATGCATTTGATACTGTTTTGCACTTCAAATCCTTACAACAACCTATTGAGATGGGTTTCATTTGTATTTTAGTTGTAGAAGCTGAGATTCAAGGTTAGATTGCACAGCAATTAGTGATCTCAGTTGAGGTTTAACCCACATCTTTCAGGCACCACATTCATTTTATTCCATGGTGATACTTGCCTTTAATAAAATTCCCTCTTATCTGTATTTATATGGTGATCATTGTTACCCCACATTCTTAAAGTCTGTAAAATCGCCAAACTCTCTGATAAGCTATAGTGAAATGGCCCATTTTATTTCTATTCTGGTTTCAGAGGCAACTATGTAGACCATGAGAAAAACAAGATGGAGGTGAAGGGCCGAGAATGGAAGCGCCATGAATTCCATTATGACAACATCATCTGGGCGTTGCTCACCCTCTTCACAGTCTCCACTGGGGAAGGATGGCCTCAGTGAGTGATGGATTGGTGTTGGCACACTTGTCTGACAGCTGGAATGGGACCACGTGGGTGCCTTGAGAAGCGGATCCAGGAGGAATAAGACTAATCCTTTGTTTTTGTACAAGGGAAAGTAAGTGGTTATGAGTGGGTGAGACAAGCAGAAGACAGGAAGAATGAAGATCCTCCAGGCAAAGCCAGAGAGGAGGAATACAATATTGAAGGACTGAGTAAAACCATCTCAATCCTGTACAACAAATGAATTTCCAACAGCTCTCTACCCCTTAGGAGAGTCCCTGGGGGCTATTTTAAAGATGTATCCTCCAGGTTGGCTCTGCACCTGAGAGCCTGAGGATGAAGGGATAAGAATGAGTTGGCAGAACCCAGAAATACTTTCTGTGATCATGCCTCTTCAGAAGAATGCAGGTTCTTATGCTGTCTGTACCTGGAAGCTAAATTTTCAGAGATTTGGCAATGACTAACTCACCACTTTATGGAGCAGCATACTCTAGTTGGGAGTAAAATGTCAAATAACACTCCAAGCCTCTTGGTATTGAATATAACCTAAATTATAACATGTCACTCTGTTGCTTCTTAGGAATTGAGTGCAGATGGAAAAGTAGGCTAGAAAGAGCAGTGGAATTGGGTGCCAGTGGGTCTTCAGCAACTTGGTTACGGTACCCCAAATTAATGAGGGAGCTGAAAAGTTAAAAAGTCCAATAAAGGAATACATTAGGTGGTTTGTCTCAATAAAGCCAAGTGTGTTATCCACCATCCATGCCCATTCATTCTGTCCCCACAGGGTTCTACAGCATTCTGTAGATGTGACAGAGGAGGACCGAGGCCCAAGCCGCAGCAACCGCATGGAGATGTCCATCTTTTACGTCGTCTACTTTGTGGTTTTCCCTTTCTTCTTTGTCAATATCTTTGTGGCTCTTATCATCATCACCTTTCAAGAGCAAGGGGACAAGATGATGGAGGAGTGCAGCCTGGAGAAGAATGAGGTAATAACAGGTGGTCTGCAGTGAGGGACCGAAGGCGCTTCAGAAAGGACTCTAGAACTCAGAGTTAGGGAGAAAGACTGTGTTTTCCTACCTTTATTGTGGAATAATAAAGAGGAAATGGGCAAGTTACTTATCATTAACTAAACATTTTCTGAGTACTTCTTTGTTGAAGGCCCAGATGTGAGAAACAGAGAACTGGAAGGTACGTAAGGTGTTTGATGCAGTCTTTATCTTTATGTGTGATAGTCTAGAAAGAAAAGATTATAACATTTGCTTACCTGACTGACCTCATGGCCAGTATTTGCTGTAAGCAGGGACTATGTCTTCTAACAGCCTCTTTTTCAGAAATTAAGCATAGTTTTGGCACTTTGTAGGGTTTTTTCATAGCTGCTTTTTCTGTTGTTATTGTCAAACAATGGAACCAAACTAGAAACTGCTAAGGACTGTTAGAGGGATGCATAGACAGATGCAGGCTAAAAATTTCTAATCCAAAAATGCAAAGGAAAAAAAAAAAACCAGAATCCAAAACTTTTTGAACAACACCATAGCATTGCAAGTGGAAAATTCCACACCATGAAACTTTGTTTAAGGTGCAGAATTATTAAAAATACTGCATCAGGTTGCCTTCAGGCCATGTGTATGAGGCATATATGAGATATAAATGAGTTTTGCGCTTAGACCTGGGATCCATCATCAAAATATCTCATTATGGATATGTAACTATTTACAAAATATCAGAAAAACATCTGAAATCCCAAATGTTTCTGGCCCCACACATTTTGGATAAGGGATTCTCAACCTGTTGATTTATAGTCCTGACTAAGGGCATCAGGGGAGGCTTCCTACCTCAGTATCTCAGCTAACACACTGTGTTTAAAAAAAACTTTATTAATAACCAGTAAGTCCTTACCCCATATGACAGCATGCTTCCAGTTCTGTGTGCTCAATTAAGGGACATCTTGCCTGTACAATGGTCCCTGTTGTCATTTTTACTTCTGCACCTCTGTCCTCTTCTTTTAACCTTCTAACGAGAGCCCACCAGTATGGCAGGTTTAGGAAATTTGAGCTTAGAATAATAACTGTGCCTTTTCTGCAGAGGGCGTGCATCGACTTTGCCATCAGTGCCAAACCTCTCACCCGCTACATGCCACAGAACAGGCACACCTTCCAGTATCGTGTGTGGCACTTTGTGGTGTCTCCATCCTTTGAGTATACCATCATGGCCATGATTGCCTTGAACACTGTCGTGCTGATGATGAAGGTGAGAGGCGGGTGAATGCTGGCAACTATTCCTTCCCAAGCGGTTGTGTATGCACAGAGACGCTGGGAAAGCACTCCAGTATACCAACCTGTCACTTTATTACCTACTCTTTTATCCCGGAATCTCTTTGCTCTTTTCTTGTTCAACAGCCTTGGACTTCTGGGATCCACTGGGCCAAATGCAGTGGAACATATAATAGCAGTTGAGGAGCTTTCTCCTAGTGATGGGAGTCTTCCTCTGACAAGGGTGAAAAATATCATTTAGGTATCATAGGTCTAATGCTCACTTACTACAAGCTTGATTGTATTGAATGGTAAATGGTAAAATACCTAACACTAGAAAATGTGTCTTCCCTGCCCTCCTTTGTCTCTAGGCAGACTGGTGGTTTTGCTATTAAAACACCAGACTGTGTTTTACTTTGTTTTGCTACATAGAATATGTAACTCTCCTCTTGCACCACAGTGTCCCACAGGGTAAGCTGGGAGATGGACGGCTTCAGGGACGTGTATTACCCCCTTACCTTAGGGTTTAAATTATTTCTTCTTTTCTCTTCCGGACAGTACTACTCTGCTCCCTGTACCTATGAACTGGCTCTAAAGTACCTGAATATCGCCTTCACTATGGTGTTTTCCCTGGAATGTGTCCTAAAGGTCATCGCATTTGGCTTCTTGGTATGTCACTGAATCTGTCCCAGAATCAGGCTTGTCTTCTCCTCCTTTTGGATGCATTCCCAGCCTTTGTTGGAAAGGGGGTGGTTACTGCTGTTCCAGAATGGTTCACACACCTGCCCAACTAATTAGGTGAACTTGTTTGACTGCTCAATGAGCTGCCTTAAGATGGGCTGATGTGGGCAGGTATGAGAAAGGGCAAGGGAAGCCACCTATCCAGCTCCACACTCATCTATTTGCATTGGTCCTGTCAAATTCTGTCAGTATCAAGGGGTGGCTATCATTGGATTTTACTAGAACTGTGGCTTTATGTATAAAAGAGCAAAATAAAGACTGGACTAATAAACCTTGAGTCTTAATGGTCAAAGGCATAAGAATTTTATGACTCAAACATAGCAAATAGACCTATTAGTTCTCCTCCATTAGAGGCATCAAGAGTAATTTCTGCCTATGAAAATAAATGTTTATTACTTATAAAGGCCAATGATCTTTAAGGGGTATGTATGTGGGTGGGAGGAGGATTCTGGAATTGGGTTTAGGAGGGATGAGTATGAACTTTTCTGGCATGAGCTCTCCTTTTACTTATTCTCAGTTACTAATTATAATTGTTTGGTGAATTCTTGCATCTGCTCTCAAGAGTGTTAAGAAAGCCTGGCCCTTTGTTTTAGTATCCGTTACACAAAATAATACCTTCTCCCTCCTTCCTCCTTGCTTCAGTGTGTGCTGTGAGTTCAGTGGGATGCCAATAAGCCCACTTGACAGCTGCTTCACACTTACTTAGAGTGTGAGCTACCGTTTCAAATTATATGCAAATGTGTGTGTGACTTTCTGTGAAAGAAGAAAAAACTTTGCTGCTGATCTGACTAAGTGTGTGTCTGATAGCTCCAACAGGGACTTGGTGCTGGGTTTAATTGTCAGTGTTGATTGTGGGGGCTGCTTTTGGTCTCCTTCTGGTTCTTTGAGAACCCATTAATTTGATCATTTGTGATGAAGAGTTGAAGGGAACCCATTGTAGAGGGCTGCGTTATGGCTGGCTTGACTCTCTTTTCAGCGTTTTGAGACTTGAGGAAATAAAAAGGTTAAAAAAAAAGTACCACCAATGATGCCTTTACAAAACAGTCAAGACCCAAATAGGGTGAGCTGAAAGAGAAGCCAGCACCACAACAGGGAAAGTTTCTCTATGCATCTTGATGACTTGCATGTGCTATTGACATTGTCTGTAAGTTAGTCCCCAATTATGTGTCTAATTATGGTGAATGCTGAATACATACTTACAGGTTTACCTAGAAGATTCAGCCCTGAGGCCTGCCTCTTTCCCACCCTCACTTCTGTGTTCCTATTCAAGGTCTAGAGTCATTCACACTAGAAAAGGCACCACCACATTGATACGGCACTCTAGATTTTCAGAATACCCCATCTATACTCTTCTGTCAGATCTCAGTAACTCTGAAATAGGTATGACAGATGTCATCATTATCATTATTGTTGTTTTAAATGGGGAAAGTGAAATTAGAAAAACTATAGCTTTTTAAAAATTAGTAGAATTGGAAAGCAGAGTAGGAATAAAATGAGAACAAGAGATATTAGATAGCTATTAAATACCAAATGCTATACATACTAATTTTATCTCCATAGCAACTATATTAGATAGGCACTATTATGTTTTTTTCTTTTACGGATGAACTGGAGCTCAGAAAGGATGACTACTCTGCTCAAAGTAACCATAAGACAAAGTGGGACTCATATCCTGATCTGATTTCAAAGTCCACAGTAATCTATGCAGTAGTCCCCCTTTATCTGCCACGGATACATTCCAAAACCTTCAGTGGCTGCCTGAAACTCTAAGTAGTAATGAGCCCTGTGTATATATACTCATGCATCACTAAACCATGGGATAAACTCAGAGAAGCAACTTGTTAGGTGATCTCATTACTGTGTGACCATCATAGAGTATACTTAACACAAACTACAGTAACTACGATCTCACTAGGCAATATAAGTCACGTGGGGCCAGCATTGTATGTGTGGTCTGTCACTGATAGAAATATCATCATACTGTGTACTTTCCTATTAAGTTGAGAACCATCACCTTTTCATGTAAAAGAAGCCCTTTATAGTTTCTCTGTGAAATATCCGAATTGCCAGCATTGCAAAGCACTCTTTTACTTTGGGACTATAAAGTGAAATAAGGGTTATTGAATGCAATCACTGTGATCCCATGACAATTAATTGGATATCTGAGACAGCAACTACATAACTAGTGGGTGGATAGTGTATACAGCATGGATACACTGGACAAAGGGGAGAGTGATTCATATCCTGAGTGGGGTAGAGCAGGACACTATTAAGATTTCATAATGCTGTCAGAATGCTATGCAATATAGAATATATGGATTTATTTTTTCTGAAAAAATATTTTTAGACTGCAAGTAACTGAAATCATGAAAAGCAAAACTACAGATGGGGCATACTGCTCTGCCCTGTGCTATTTGCTATTTTATAGTACAATATACTATTCTGTATTGTAAGGCATCCTCACCTGGAACCCAAGGCTTATAGCCCTCTGTGACCTACATCTATGAACCAAGAATTAGGAAGTTCACCCCAGGTTGGGGAATAGGGGGGCCCTAAAACATGAGGCATTTGGGGACTCAAATTGGCTTCACCACCAATGAACTAAGTATCCTATCGAAAAGTGAGCTTCCTACACTGGTAGAGTGGCTCAGGTGGTAGAGTGCCTACCTGGCAAACACAAGGTCCTGAGTTCAAACTCCAGTACCGCAACAAAAAATAAGAAAAAAGTTAGCTTCCTGATGAAGCTGTGCATATCAGCTTCTCTCCATGCCTTGGGGGTGCATGTGGCTTTGGAATCAGATTTCCACTAAGCCTCAGTTTTCTCATGTAGCTATGTGGGTGCTCATTAAATGTAACCTCTCTCTATCCACTCATCTTCTCTCTCTATTGCATATCTTTCTTTACTTCTCTGGACCACACTTCTACTCGATACTTATGAACAATGGTCATTTATCATTATCTACTTATAGGACCCATGATAGGAATAAATGAGTTGGAAGAATGCCAAGGGCCTGAAGCTGATAGTAGGAACACAGTGATGCAATTGTATGAGGCTGGGACAGGGGATACTTCTTCAATGCTCTGAGGACCTCTTATGGGAGATGCTGCCCAGAGGGAAGCAAGGGACCTTTTTGGAGACCCTAGTATGCTGTTTTAAGGATCCTAGCCAAGATCTGTGTTCACCGGAATACAGGAGATGGATGCATTGTCCACTCTCTGAATAAGTAGAGTGTTATCTGGTTGGTGGATTTTTCCAAGTCCTTTCTAACTCCTTCGTTTTCTTCAGCCCACTTATTTCATTACTGCTCTCTTGTTTTTTTTTTACTTACTTACCCCTTCTCAAAAGGTGTGACAGCAGAAAAAGAGGGGAAGATGAAGTCTGTTCATCTTACTGTTAATCACTTGTAGATTTGAAAAGACTCAATGGAGTTAACAGGAGATTTTTGGCATGTCTGTGACTTTTAGGTCCTTATAACTTGTGTGAATTTTATCAATAGTTGAAAGTCAGCACTGTATTTTTATCAAGTCACTTGAGGCAATGTGGATAATTTAAAAGTTGTTATAGTTGTATGATGGTGATGGTTTCACAGAGGTGTACTTATCCCCAAACTCATCAAGATATATACATTAAATATGTATAGCTTTTTATCTGTCAATCATACCTCTGTAAAGTGGTTTTAAAAATAAATGTTTGCTACAAAAAAATTTAAATCTCTTTCTTATGGGCTTTTTAGTGACAGTTTCGAAAACAAGGTCTTCAAATAGTGATGGGACTGCTTTTCCAAATGAGGAATTCCCAAATTAGTAAGGGAGAAGTAGAATTTCTGGTTAGAAATAGGAGACTGAAGCCAAAGTTAGAATGAACTTGTCCGTGAATTGACAAGTTTTAATTCCAAGTGACAAAGTTATGTAATGAAAGATGTCTTTTCTTCTTCTTGATTTTTTTTTCTCTTCCTAATGTTCCTACGACTGAATTCACTTGGCAGAACTATTTCCGAGACACCTGGAATATCTTTGACTTCATCACCGTAATTGGCAGCATCACAGAAATTATCCTGACAGACAGCAAGGTGAATGGCTCATAAGATCCTTCTCTTTAAGCTTGGCCATGGAGTAACACTAAAAAAAAAATCCTCTCCACATTTAGTCCATTTTTAACCCACCACATCAAATGTGTCCCATTTTAAGTATTGGGGATTCACTTCTTCACTCCTGAACATTACCCAAAGAATGCAAACTTTGGTGTGCTGGGATCTTGTGCAAGGCCTTATTGTATTTGCATGACTTAAATAGCAGACATCTAATTTGGGTAAGTAGAATAGAGGGTGTTGGGAGAAAGCTAGTGTGCACAGTATTTTGCTAGAGTCTCAAAGGAAGCACAGTTATATTTGCCCTTAAAGTTCTTAGGTCTGAATTGCTTCCCTAGATTTGCTCATCCCAACAAAAACCTGGCTAGCTCATTATAACTCTCTTTGAGTATTGGAGAACCATCGTGTGCTACAGGGGTTACTAGTTTTGCTCCTTTGGTATCTAAGTACAGACTTCAGACCACTCGGTAGTGACTAAGGAAATCAATTTTGTCTCATGTTTGCTGGGGTACTCCCCTGCCTGTCTTCCTTGTAATAGAGGGCAGGCCTGAGAAGGAAGGCATACATAGATGGACTTCCTGGTTGGCCATCAGCTGGAGTTGGGGTTAACAAAGAAAAATCGAGACTGTGTCCTATTCTGTGATCTGAGAAAAAATATACTAGTGCTTGGATTTTTCTAAATGACCATAATGTCACTAATTATATGTTTCATTTGGTCCACCAGCTGGTGAACACCAGTGGCTTCAATATGAGCTTTCTGAAACTCTTCCGAGCTGCCCGCCTCATAAAGCTTCTGCGACAGGGCTACACCATACGTATTTTACTCTGGACCTTTGTGCAGTCCTTCAAGGTAAGAGGCACTAGGAATTCTCTGAGGGTTGAGGTGGCCCTGTCACATCAAACAGCACAGCCAGGCCAGACTGTACACCAGCATCATTTGATCTATTCCTTCACCTATAGAAAGGTGAAGCTGGTAAGATCGGATATTTGTTGAAAACATTCAGTAAATAGAGCAATTCTTAGTTACAGTAAAGTGGCCAGTAATCAACTTATGTCTACTGCACAGAAACTTATTCTTAAAAAAACCCTTGTCTAGTAGCTCAAGCCTTCTTTCTGTCCACTGAGGCAGGCAACATACTTCATAAAGTAAGCTCCTTTCCTGGGAGGTACACATCACCCTGAGCAGCAATCTCACCCATGCAAAGAACCAGCCACCTTTAGTCAGGTGGCCTCAATATTTCAGGGACTTGTCAGTGATTTTATTTTACACTTTAATAGTTTTTCAGAGGATTCCTTAAACCTATGTCTCATAGCAAGATAATTCATACTCAGTCCCTCCATGCCTTCATCAGTGCACCTCCTAAACTACTGGATGACCATGCTTATGGTCAGCTCTGTGTCCTATAAACAAATAGGAATGGCAGGGCAAGTTCATCCAATGAGTTTCTTCTAAATAGTCTCATGGGACCATTCTGAGATATGTGTATAATAAGTATAAGTTAGAAATAAAAAAAAAAACCAATAAAGAAATCAGCACCTGAGAACCACTTCCAAACATATTTAAATATCTATCAGGTTTAGTAAATATCATAGTGTAGGTTTTTTAAGGTTCTGGAGGCCTAAGTGTTATTCAAATACCTTTTCCTTTCTTGTGAAAAAAGTTTTTCAATGAATATGTTTATGAATCATGGGTTAGGGATGTAACTCAGTGGTAGAGCACTTGCCTAGCATGTACCATATCCAGGGTTTGAGTTCCAGTAACTCAAAAAAAAAAAAATTGCTGTGTATGAGAGTAGAGTGTGGTGTGTGTATCTAGGGAAAGTGAGGACCTTGAGACAGTGGGACTGACTAAGAGGTGATAATTACTGATCCAGGTGAGAAAATTAAAGAGTGTAAACTAGCATTCTGGCATAAGTACAGAAGCAGAACAAAGATTGTGAGAATTTGATGACAAGTAGCTTCTAGGGTGACAGAGAAAATCCTTGTGCAAAGGATATCAAAGGGCCTTGGAAAACAAAGTACCAAATAAAATGCAAGATAACCTTATAACTTACACCTTCTAGTGGGCTGTTTGGAATATTCGTCCCTGGACAGGGAACATGGCTGTTTTATTCTCCACTTATACCTTGTGTTTATCAGAAAGCCAATGAATATTAACACAAAAGTCTCCAAAAAGTTCTTAATCAAGAAATATGTTAAGAAATCAAAGCCAAAACCAAAAAATTTGAACATGTAAAACTCAATTTGATTAAATTAAGAGATAATAAAGATAAGAAATCATGAGTTCACTAAATTGTCTTCCTTATTTTAATTATTTATAAATTTAAATTAGAAATCAGAGAACAAGCCATCAGGTTCACAATTTGTCATCCTTTGTAAAAGGAGTTACCTCCACACCATCATTACTAATTTACTTGTTCATCAGATTCTTGGAGTCTGAGATGTGAGACCAGTTGTAACAATGTTCAGGCTTCTAGGTGCAATCTTGACATTTTTACCATATCTGGAGTAATTGTTTGCCATTATAACTCCCACAGAGGCCTTACCTCAATAAAAACTATTTTTTCAAAGTCAGATGATAGATGAGAAATCTCAAATCTTAGCAAGAATTTGCCATCTGAGTCTCAGGTGAATTTAGATTCCGAATTGTAAGGACAAGATGCTTTTAAAGCCATTTTTTATCTGAAGAGGACTGCCCAACAAGCTTCAGTTGTTAGTGAGTCTCTTAAGAAATATGTGTCATCTTGTCATGTTATCACTATCTCCAAGTCTCTGTGAAGCTATATACTATTGAGGTTAAAGAAAGAGATGTCAAAAATTGACAGCTTATTCTGGTGAATACTATGGAGAACCGCAAAGACAGGTGAATCTGCTTCGAGGTGACACTGTGTTCCAGATAGGTGTTTCCTTTTCAGAACAGTTCTGAGGCACAGTATAGAAGCAGATTTCTTAAATGCAGATTGACAAGAGCTGCTTCTGCAGAAAAAGAAGAGCTGCACACAGAAACAGCATCACCCTTGGCGATACCTATCCCTGTCCAGCCCTGGGCCTCACCCACTTCTCTACCCTTGACCCCTGCTCAGAAGTTCTTTTCCCTTGTTTTGCATTAGGATTTATGGCATGTCAGGAGAGAACAAATGGAATCTTTGGTCTTCTCCCTAGAGTTAGCAGTAGGAAAGATGAACGGGAGCTAGAGACTTATGAGTGGAAAAGGCAGAACAAGGACAGAAAGTAAATATAGAAAGCGACAGCACTCCAGGTGGCAGGAAACCCTGCTTCCTCATGCTCAGCCCTTAGCAGTGGAGTCTCCCATCATCCCTCGAAATGTAGCCTTTCCTTTCCTTAGATCTTGGGAATCCTCACTTCCCTAGAAGAGGGGATTCTCCCACCAGCTTTCAGTTGCATTTAAATGTTTTCCTGTATTCAAGTTATAAATAGTTTCGTGGGGCTCTTCATTTCCTTAGCTCTGTTGATAAGCTCTTCCCTGCTCAAGCAGTCTGAAAGCCTTCAGTAGGTTTCCCAGGACTCATGGTGTGCACACTCATGACAGGGTAGAGAGTCGTGACAGCACTGGCTATCGGGAAGCTTACTGTATGGTAAAGGAGAGGGCCTTTCATATCGGCACTTAGATGACCCCACAAGCATAGTGGCCCATCCTGGCCCCAAATCCAAACTGTCCTATGTCTGTACTCTCTCCCAGCTACCAAGGCAGCTCCCTGCCTTCTGTCTCCTTTATTTGCTCCCTACTCCCATATCGAAATGCTATCCTCCCAAAGCAGTAGGAAGTACACACAATATGGAATTGTATGTTACGTGGCTTCATGGCAGAGTTTCATGGCGGCTAACACTTAGCAGGCTTTGGAGAATTTTGTGTAAAACAGAAAGAAACATCAGAAGACTTAAGCACTGGAAAATGATATATCAGATGATGAAAGAACCTTCTAGAAATGCACAAACAAGTGAGACTCCAGCCATTTCACTTTGCATTTTGGATTCTCCTTTGTGACCTCCACATTGGGTATGGGAGTGGGAAAGAGAAATGCAGGGATTTGGAAGCTGAGGTTGGACGCTTGCTGTGTAATTTGCATTGCATTTGTCCAGATTATTCATCCTCTGCATGCCAAAAATCTCCCAAGCCCAGGAAGATTTCCTAGCAATCCTTGAGATATGGTCTGTCTATACTTCTGGATGCATGAATGTTCTTCACAGAAGGCAAATTACAAACCTTTCTATGACTGACTGTTTATATATCCATCAGAAAATATAGACATCTGAAAAAGTACTGCACCCAAAATGGAACAGTCCCAAATAGTGAAGTCTTAGTCCTCGGTTGAATCTGCCTCAGGGCAAGAGTTCCTGTGCTGTTAGTGATTGCAGGTAGTTGAACGTGGAAGCTACCTTCCTTTGATTAATAATTGTCTTTCCGCTTTCCTTCCAGGCCCTCCCCTATGTCTGCCTTCTGATTGCCATGCTCTTCTTCATTTATGCCATCATTGGGATGCAGGTGAGCAGGTGCATCAGGGGCCTGGTAGGGACAGCTGTTGCTTGGGTGGTCTCTGACTTAGCAACCTGAGCATGCAGGATTGAAGTCATTTTCAACCACTGCTTGCCTAAGGGTGCTCTACCGAGGTCTTGTTGCAGTGACCTTGGGACTTTCAAGTAGTTCTCTAGGTATTCAGGGTGGTCAGCTATGGGGGTCTCATCTGAGGTTGTTAGATCGTGGTGCTGACTTACAAGCAGCTGGGCTTCTGTGGGCATAAATCAAAACTAAAGCAAAGATGGCTATTCTTAGCCAGAGGGATCCCCAAAGAGATGATGATCCCTTTCTCAGGATCTCTAGTATTTGGACTTGACCTAAAAGAAATCTATCTGATGGGGTTAACAGGCTTTCTGCTTGTCTCAGGAGGGCTCACTTTCTGTCTAGGAAATAATCATAACTAAATCCAGCAAAGAACTTCTGCTGATAGTCTTCTGTGGCCAGGCAGTCTGGCAACCTTTGGAATGCCAGCTGCCTTCTCAGTGGTATCTGCCACCTGGAGCCACTGTTCCATCTCCCAAGCTTGCTTTGTCAATAGCCTTGTCTAGAGTATCTCAGAAATATCTCTTTGCCCCTCTGTCTTGTCTGTAATTCTTGGTTTTGTTTTTCCTCTAACTTTATCATTGGAGAGTTTTTGTTCTCTGAAAATACAATAGAATGTCAAACATCAAAATAATGTGAAATTTGTTGAGAAGTAATAAGTTCTCCTTCACTGAAGGTATTTCACTAGAGATTCAATGATGGTGTCAGCAGTATTACAAATAGAATTCCCACTGATGTTTAAGACTGGCTTGTTAATGTCTACCAAATCCTTCTCAACACCCCCAAAATTTGATTCAGAAATTAGTTGTGAACAGAAAAATGAAAGCTTGATTAAATTCTGTTTGCCCATGATCAAAATAACCTCTTTACCATCTTTAAGTGAAATAAACTAGAATAACAGCATCTCCAATTCTGACCTGCAACTAACAATACTGATACTAATGATGATGATAATGCTATTTATCATCACTTGCACTCCTTGGTATGCTAGACATAATGCAACATGCAGATATATTACATACATATACATTTATAGAGACAGAGCACAAAACATATGGACTAATGTATTCAGAAATGATATAAAAACCTTTATAGGTGATTTTTGTGGTCTCCGGTAATGCTTAGCATGGGTAAGTAGTATTTAACATCAAGTTCTCAGACAGTATGTAGAAGCACTAAGATTTAAACTCCACTCTGTTCCACAGTCTATGTTGTTAACTCTGTATCCTCTCTGATCCCACCAGACAAACTAGCCCAAGTATTTCTTTGACCTTTCAGTGGGAGGTGGCAACTGCTCAGTTATAAAATTACGATCTTCAGAATAACTCTAATATTAGAGATCTTTCAAAAAATAAAAGCAGTATTTCCATCCCACAATGACATGAATGCCACTTCCACTGCGACTTGCCTGTAGTTGGCCATTCCTATCCTGATCCGTGACAGAGAGAGACTTGGCACTATGTACAAAGCTTGCCCAGGCCTGCACTTATTACTACAGAGGCTGTAACCAATATAGTTGGCACAAACAGAAATCTACAAACAGGTAGGGGACAAGCTTTTGGAAAGACACATAAATAGCAACCAGATGTATCTATGAGAAGAACCATTATTCTAGATTCTCAAAGGTTTCTTGGAAGAAGAGATTTTTGTAGAAGAATCTGAAGCTGGAAGGAAGGAGTAACTTGCTATGTATGGGAAGGAGCTGGTGGTTACAGGATATTAGAAGTGAGGCTTTCAGCCTTAGCTCTGCCACTCACCAGCTATGTGAACTTGGCCAAGTCAGTGAATCTCTCTGAGCCTTAATCACCTCAGTCATACAGTGGAGGGGTTGCTTATATACTATCACTGGTCCCTTCTAGTTCTAAAGTTTCATGATTCCAAGTGGAGATGGATTTAAGCCTATAGTCTCACGAACCTTTCTTAATCACTCCTTCTTTTTCTCCCATACCCTTTTGAGGTAGGATATTTGGGTTAGTGACAAAGACTAAGTGAAAAGCTGAAAAAAAAAGGAAAGAAATATTAAAGACCACCTTCACAATGGATATACATTTTTGACTTAGAAAATATTCACAATAACTGTGGTTTCTTTGACTATTGCACATATACCAAGGAAAATATTGCAGTCTGACCAACAACTAGTTCATGATTGCACATATTGTTCAAGAAAATCATATTCAGGATAACTAATTATGGTACCTTAATTAATGTGATGGGGAGAAGTAGCCCTGTAAGTTGTGTGCATGTGACGAATCAGGGCTAAATCATAGATTCTGAGCCAAGAGAATGAAAAGAAAGAAGAGAAAGGGAGATATGAACAGGTCAAGAATAAATGACAGTCTCCTCATGGAGTGTCTAGACTAATTTGATTTGATTGCTTGGGTGGAATTTTTAAAATGCAATCATTTGTCACTTAGTAGGCCTTCTACCTTCTTATCCCCATTCTCCATTCTGCTGCCTCGCTTACCACTCTATTTCCCTTCAGAGACAAGTAGTATTTGGGTTTTGAAAAACAGCGTTGAGAACAAATTCCCAAAGCAGGTGTCAGTGGGAGTTACTTGAGCAAAATAGCTGGGGGCAGAGATTGTTCCTCAATTGCACATTCTAAAAACTGTTAAGGAAAAATGTGTTCCATTTAGCATACATTGAATAAACTGAAGCATGCTAAATGTAGGTTGGAAATTGTCTCAAAAGGCTGGAAAAATGACCTGGGAAGCCCTCAATTGTACCAACACTGATTTGTAAGAGTAAATCCTGATCTTTGAAACCTGAATGGGTGAGGAGAGTGTGCATGTAAGTGCACCTACTCATTGAAAGGCTTTGGGGTTGACCTCGGTCACAGGCTGCATTGTGTCTGAGACTTCATCACTATTCTCTCTCTTTGTGGACAAAGATCTCTGACTCTTACTTCCTTTTCACATGAGTTTGCAGTGGCCACAGTCCTGTAGCAACTTAGTAAGCCTCCTTCGGTTGCCAGACCTACCTGCTTTTGCTTTCTTTTACCAAGCCTCCAGTTATCCTGACTCTCCCTACCCTATTGCCTGGATTTTGTTTTAGCTTGTGCATCAGTGGTCACTTTTGGGTGGGATTTGGGTTACTGTTGGATGGTGCATACATACATTCAGATATGTGAGTGCTGATTTTCATGGATTGTAGATTATTGACATACCAACTTTCTGAGATATGACTCTCTGGATAGAAACATGCCCCTCTTTGTCCTAAACTGCTTGCAAATTCCAGGGAAGCTTCTCACACTAACTATAAATGATGTCTTTGCAAACACAGATGTTCGCATTATGACTACCAAAGACAGGAAGTAAGAGGTGACTTCTTGCCTGCTCTTCCACTGTGAAGCAATGTCTTTGACAGACTGCGAGTACCATGGTGATAGGTACCAAGGAAATGAAAAAAAATAATTAGGTATAGGAGGAACTGTGTACAGGGAGAATGACTTTAAAAGATTTTGCATTTTGTGTGTACTTGGACCTTACTAGCATTAGTCACCATGGCTGCACTGAAGCAGTACAGTAATTAGCCCTCCACATCAGGCCAAGACCATGGATCTGAGCTGTCTGATTCAGGGACAGGCCATCATGAAATCGTGTCCTGCCTATGCATCTAACAGCCATATACACCAGACACATCAACAGCTCAGGAATGCTCATTGATTTCTGTTGTTTTTTTCTCCTCAAGGTATTTGGAAACATCAAATTAGATGAGGAGAGTCACATCAACCGACACAACAACTTCCGGAGTTTCTTTGGGTCCCTCATGCTACTCTTCAGGTACCCGTATGCATAACTGTTCTAGCTGGAGTTTGCCTGATGGAAAGAAAGAAGTAGTCAGCCTCTTCCCCCAATTTCCATTCATCTCTTCACATTGCTTCTACTGCTCTAGGAAGGATAGGCAGGGGAAGGGGACAGTCCTTTACTGAACTGTCTCCCATGACATTAGAAAGTTTCATTAATATCTTTGATTCACTAGTTAATTTGTACATTTCAACTTTGTTCAACATGTCCTCTAGGGTTTGGGGAGGGGAAACAAGGACAGTTTCTTGCAGGTCACATTCCATTTAAGGGCTGAAACTTTTATGGCTTTGTTTATGTAGAGTCTTTGGGTCCCACCACTATCTCAACCATTAATAGCAGAGAACCCTCACCAAATGGAGAAGTGGTGGGTGGGGTGGCAGAACCCAAGAGAGACCCCACTGGCATTTTTCCTGTCTGCATGGAAAGCACTAGAAGGGCCTTTGGGTATGGAGGGAGCCCAGTGGGCCTGCAGCAAGAGAAAGGATGGGTGAATTAGAAATGAGGCCAGAGGATGGGATAGGACATACAGACTTGCTGCTTCTAACCAAAATGTCTTTGGGTTCAGGAGTGCCACAGGTGAGGCCTGGCAGGAAATTATGCTTTCATGCCTTGGGGAGAAAGGCTGTGAGCCCGATACCACGGCACCATCAGGACAGAATGAGAATGAGCGCTGTGGCACCGATCTGGCCTATGTTTACTTTGTCTCCTTCATCTTCTTCTGCTCCTTCCTGGTGAGCTACATTGTGCCCTTGTTTGAGATGTGGCGTGTAACACCTCTGATAAAGAGACAAGAGGGAATTTCTTCTGTATATATATCCATGTTTTCTCCTAATCATCTCCTTTCCTCCTCCATTCCAGGTCCCTTACACACACAAAGATTAGATTCTCCTCTAGAGAATTCTTGGGGGCCAGGGTGCACCTGGACTGGTGACTTTCATTGGTTAAGAAGAGTCTTTGCTGCTTCTAGGGAGAAAGCATTGTTGTGAGAAAGGATGAGGCATTGAGTATAGCTCTATAAATAGAGCACTGAGCTTCATGTAGACTCCAAGGTGACCTCAGACATTTTATCTTATAGCTAGGGATAGGGACAGCTTACCTCTCTTTGGGAGAATTTTTTTTTTTTTTGGCAGTACTGGGGTTTGAACTCAGGACCTCAGGCTTGTTAGGCAGGCATTCTACCACTTGAGTCATTAGGCCAGCCCACTTTAGGAGATTTTATAACTGTTTAAGAAAAGGGACCTTGAAAGTATAAGGTATAGCGTTACTAAGAGTAGAATGATGATAAGATATAATATTTGATGATAACTGGCCAGCTTGATGGTGTGAAAGGATCTGAGCACTGTGAACATTAATAAATATTGAGTAATATATTCACGAGCTTGCCCACTTATGAAGTGGTGAGAAGTCCTGGGTGCTTTCTTAGTTCTTTCTTTCAGAGAAATCATAAATAATCACACCAACATCCAGAAATTTCTACC
Organism: Castor canadensis; assembly: GCF_047511655.1. Taxonomy (NCBI): domain Eukaryota; kingdom Metazoa; phylum Chordata; class Mammalia; order Rodentia; family Castoridae; genus Castor; species Castor canadensis. The sequence continues at coordinate 81,841,764 of NC_133396.1, read as the reverse complement.
CTGCATGTTAGATAAACAATGATAAATGAAGTATGTGCACGAGATCAATAACAGGGTCACTGTAATGTCCCTGGCCACTCTGACATCCCTCAGCTCAGCTTCACTATGACTGCCACTGGCTGTGCAAAAATCTGAAGCTAAAATAATGCTGCTGAAAAGTGGTCAACTACATGGCTGTGAGTCTGATTTCCAGACATTTCTACCTCTTTAAAGTGGTCTTTCCAGGAGATAGAAATGTCCTAGAATTCAGCTCTCTGGTGTGGGGGAGGCGTTACAGGTAGACTGTAAAGTGTGGCACACGGGTTCATGTTGCAGAGAGTAAACTAACTGGAGACTTGAGGCAATCCCTTTGTGGTTTTGGCTTTGTTGTTATATTAGCGTTAGTTAAGGCATGTTCTTCTATAAAATGATAGAAAGAATGATTTGGTAAGAGTAGTATGTGTACAGTAAGCTGATGCATGTGTTTTTATCACCAGTCCTTCTCATGGGTGCCAAATATTTTTCAAAGGAAAAAAGATCACAAAAAATCCTGTTTGTAAATCTGGAAGTATAATGTGTAATGAAAATAACTGGCAGAAAACTTAGAATGATGATATTAATTGGGGTTTTAAGTTCATTTATATTTTCAGCACATCTTTATTGAGTGGCTAGTCAAAGGCTGGCACTGACCTAGGCACAGGGATAGAACTGTCAGCAAAGCACATCCTCAGTCACCTACAGTCAAAGTGGAAGCTAGTTTATAGGGTATCAGCACTTATCAGTAGGGGTGAACTAGAACAGAAAAAAGGGCGTGTAGACATCTCTATTTTATCTTACATGGTTTAAGTGTTTAATAATAAATATTTTAAAGTAACCAAAGATATAATTGGAAAAGTAACTGGAGACTATACAGGTACTTTTAGAATTTTCAGATGGAGAGTGCTGCATAATTCACATTAATGTTATTTTTAATGAGGCTATATTCAGTATGAGACAATCTGCATTCAAGTCTTTACTCTACATAAGACTGACTTTGTGACCTTGGACAAATCACACACAGCTTCTCAACTCCAACCACTCTACAGAAGTTTTTACTAATGCCCTATGATGTGCCAGGCCATGGGCTAGGAGCTAAGAACACAAATGTGAAGAGTTGATGGTATTAAACGTGGCTCACAAAGAGTTAGTATGTGCATAAAAACAAATAATAAGTGTGATTGCACACAGCTCAATGTTAAAGACTGTAAAAATGTGGAGCAATAACAATGCTAATCATTTTTGTTCACATTAATACTAGGTACCCTGAAAGGGGTGTAAAAGAAATATGTGGCTACATGGAAAACCCTTTATCGTCTGGTTAAATAAATTCACTGTGGCTCCAATGTCAGTGACAGAAAGAAAGGCCCATGTTAGGATTAGGTTCAGCTGCATGAAACAGCAATCCTCAAATAACAGCAGTTTAACCAGGAGGGTTGTTGGTTTCCCTCTCTCTCATCTGCCAGTGAAGTCTGGAAGAAGGTTGTCAGGCTTGCTATGGTGGCTCTACCCTGACTCAATCTACATCACCAATAGGAAGTGGCTCTCCCCACCCTCATGGTAAGAGAAGACAAGTAGACTTCCAGCAATCCATTTGTATACTAGGCAGCAAAAGGGAGGGAAGGAAGGGGGAAGACTCACTATTAGAATGTAACCCAACCAGTACTATCTCTGTGTTGCAGAGAAGACTCTCAACCCTGTCCTTCTGTACACTCTGTCCTTATCCTGTAACCTTGTTTGCATATCTAGCAAACTTAACCTGGGAACTCACAACTGAGACTTCTGTTTTCTCATCCCTATAACCAGTTGGTCTCTATCAGGCAGGACTCTGAATTTCAAGTGATGGAAATCCCAATTAGATCCAGGCTAAGCAAAATTAGATTTTATAGGCTAATGTCAGTGAGGCATCCTGGAGCAGAGCAGGCTTAGGCAGGACTTGATATGGGGTCCAGATGGCATTACCAGGACCAGATTCCTCTCTCTACTGCCAGATCTCTTCCTCCATTTTTTCTTATGTGAAATTGTTTCTCAGAACCCCACCCTATGGCTCCCAGAGGAATGTAGCCGCAGCTCTAGACCTTATATTCTCACACATTCAAGAGCAATTGGGAAGAGCAAATCTTTTGCCCAGTACCCACCCCCCTCGTTTTTTTTGGCTTTGATTGGATCATCAACTACTGTGGCTCAAGGAAGTGGGATTCAATGACTTTCTGAGACCTAGGTCACATGATGGCCCCCCATTGGATCACACTCACTGGGACAGGCAAATCTATACCAGAAATATAGTCAAGGGGTGCTGGGCACCAATGAAACACCATAGCACTGTCACCAGGGTTCTTTGTGAATGCAAATATCCCTTGGTCTCTCTTCTGTTTAAACCCCTTTAGTGGTTTCTGGTTCTATTCCTCTAGAGATCAGCAAACTATAGCCCGTGGGCCAAATCCGTTTTGCCATCTGTTTTTGTGTGGCCTATGAGGTAAGAATGGTTTCTATATTCTTAAATGGTTGAGAGGAATAAAACCAAAAGATGAATAATATTTCATGACATGTGGAAATTCTATGAAATTCAAATTTCAGTGTCCATAAACAAAGCTCTCTGGAACACAGCCATGCTCATTTGTATATATACTATCTGTGGCTGTTTTGGTGCTATAACAGAAGAGCTGAATAGTTGCAGCAGAGACTGTACGACTCACAAAACCCACGAGATATGCCATCTGGCCACATTGCTGATCTTGGTCTAGACTCTGTAGTGTGGTTAGAAAACACTTCTGTGATCTGGCAGTTGACCTTAGCTGCTCTGCCCTCTTTACAGATCCCTAGAAGGTGCCTGTCCCATTGTACTTCTGTGCTCGCTCTCTCTCTCTTTCTCTCGTTCATGCTGTCTCCTCTGCCTAAGTCCCCTCTTCTGTACCTGTGTCTGTCTGGTAAATAGGACCTGGTCTATCAGGACTCAGCTAAGGAATCAACCCTTTTCTACATTTTTTCTTCAGCCAGGAGAAATTGCCTTTACATTCCTTTCTGTCCCTACTGTTAGGCATGGGGCTCTTCTCTGGATTTCAGCTTTCTTATATCACACACCCAGCAACTGAGACTGTGTTTTTGGGACATACTTAGATGCATAGTAAAGGAAACAAACACATGGGAAAAGGGTGCTGGAACCCTCTTCAGATCCAAGAACACCTTCCAACCCTCACATAGTAAGCCATGGCCTTGGATCTGAGACTTCTCACCAGTTCTTTCTTGGGCCTCTTTTGTGCAGCAAAAGTGAGAGAGGGAGGCTGGAGAGGGAAAGCGTCTGGCCTTGACTTTCTCGATCCTTTAAAAATGATAAAGTTGCCACTGCTACAGAACAATTAGGTAAATTGGACAAATAATAAAAGAGACTATGGACTATTTTATAAATATGAAGGGGCATAGCAAATAAAATCATAATGCTTATACAGTGAGATGTGGAGTGTGAAAAATGACAGCACTTTTAGTGGAATTTCAGCCTCACAAACTTTTGAAGTCTTTTAGCCCACTCCCTTAGCTCTACTAGAAGTTTCCCCTAACGCCTTCTCTCCCCCTTGCCCTTCAGATGCTCAACCTGTTTGTGGCTGTCATCATGGACAACTTTGAGTACCTGACTCGGGACTCTTCCATCCTGGGGCCTCACCACTTGGATGAGTTTGTTCGCGTCTGGGCAGAATATGACAGAGCAGCATGGTGCGTAGGCCTCTTGGCCATTCAGAGGTCAAGGGCCTCTGGAGTTCTCAGGAAAGAGGTTGGAATTGGAACCACATAAAAGCTTACCTGTTACAAAAGGAAAGGAGACTTCTCCCACGGAAGAGGCTCTGGTATCAAGCTCGTCATCACAGGGTTTCCTTTGCCCTCCCTTTCCTTCTGTGACAGGCTTTACCCTTTGTGTGCCAATTTCATCACACAGCCATCACCTCAGATTGTTTGGGTTCACTCCCATAGGAACTTCCAATTGTCTCTTCTGATCCTGCCAATATTAGTGAACTCCTTTGGGGTACTGGGGGCTTTGATAAGGGTTTTCTCGGCTAGTGGTACATCTAGCCACCATGGTCAATGATATTAGTGTTTTGTCTCCCTTATCCCTCTTGACAGATGCAGTTGGATACAACTGTGAAATTATATTTCACAAAACCAAGCAAGTTGTTCTCCCAACTGTTCCTTTAAACATTTGTGAATTTTTAATACATGGAACTAAATTATATGGCAGGAGCTGGTGGGAATAGCTTCTTTACTATCTTTTCCACTCTCCAGAAGTTCTGAGCTGACATTGTGCCTTCTGGGCTTTAGAAAAGCAGGGGTTAGCAAACTGCTATCCATTGGCTAAATTTGGCCCACTGGCTGTTTTTGCAAATAAAGTTTTATTGGAACAAAGTTACAATTATTCATCTATGTATTGTATATGGCTGCTTTCATTCTACAAGAAAGAATTGAACAGTTGTGACACAGATGGCATGGTCCTCAAATTAAAAAATATTTACTTTCAAGATATTGCCAAACATTTTACTGTGGAAAAAAGTTTGCTAACCCTCACTTCAAAGTACAAAGGCAACATTTTGGACCACATAGTTGAGGACAACGACAGAGTTCTGTGAATGAAAACCTTTCTGACCCAGGTCATCTTAGCTTCTGGGTCTTCACTTACCATTCTACCCATTCTGGTCCCCCTCTGAAAATACTACAGGAAATGTCATCTTTCACAGGAATGGACCACGTTGCTTCCACCTGGAACCCCCTTTATAATCTGAGACTTCCCCCAAGTCTATCCCCTGTGAGGCTATTGAACTTGGGTTACTGTTTTGGGGGCTGATCAGTGAATCAGAATTATTCTTCTGTTTTCTAATTATTGATGACTTAGGGCGTAGAATTACTTACATTCACTCCTGTTACAATGGCTGAGAAATAGCTTTTCCTTTCTGGATTCACTTTCTAACAGATAGCTCTTTTAAGAGCAATGGGTATGGGGGTGTTGGAGAATGCAGCCAGACCTGCATTTGATCAGCTCTGTGGCCTTGGAGAAGTTATACTCCCTACCTTGAAGGGTGGTTGTGAGGATGATAATACATCGTGCAGGCTACCAATATAATTGTCAATAACCCTATGAATGCAACTTGGAAGTAAAGAAAATCAGCATCTGGAAAGCATGGATAGCAATGGAGGCGGTGGTACCTGGTCACTCACCTGAGAAAAGAGAAATCATCTGCTACCAAAGGAGTTCATTGCTCATCTAGCCTTCTCCAAATGTCCTTGTTCCTCAGAAACTCCAACTTCCTGTGGTTTCACCCTATCATAGGATCCAAGTGCCCCGTGTGCATTAAACATGCTCCTCCCTCATTCCAACTGCTGGGAAGGAACCATTTCATGAGGATTAATCATGACACTCAGTCACATGAGCATCTGAGAAAAAAGACAAAGGAGAACCTCTTCTATTCTCTTTGAAAGTTACACTTTGAAAGCCACAGTGTAACTCATTCTGATTGGAGTTTAATTGGCTTTCTGAATGCAATAAAGAAGCTGGGAAGGGATAAGCAAAAAGTACAGTGAGCCAATGTCCTTAAAAGGAGGACTGATACAAGGTTGTAAAGAACATCAGCCTATAGCCACTACCTAGCAAGCCACTTACTTCCCAATCTCACTAAGAAGCAAAATAAATGGACACACAGTTAAATTACCTCCCTTCAAGAGGTAAGAGACTTGGTGGGACTTATGAACTGCTTTCTGGAAGAATAAGAGGAATCAGCACCCAAATCAAGAAAAAGCTACAAAGAGTGAATCTGGGACAAAGCGCCGGCCCTCATGTGACTGCTGGCAAGGATGCTGAGGTGGAGATACTGTACTTATAATTAATTTATAGTGGAAACCCTGGTCCATTCCAGGATATGTACAGATCTGCAGAGCCTAACCATGACTTCCTTGTTCTGACCCCTGGCAAGGAAGATGCTGTAACCACTGAGATTAATCAAGTGTTAATTCTGTCCCTTCCACAGGAAGCCAGGACTCTCTACCAGGCTCAAAGGAAAGGGGGTTGATCAGATGACTCATCTTGTTCCTGGAATTCTGGTTGAATCGCACTTGGATCCTAGGTGGCAGGAACTGAGCTGGAGAAAGTATGTTCCAGGTTGCTTTCTGGACATGGATCCAGCAGGCTCCCACCACGTAAAGCAGAGTTTACCCAAGCTGAACTTGGAAAAAAAATCTGTCACAAAGAGAATCAAAATCCTTTGCAAACTCTCTTGTGCCAACTGTGCTCTGTGCTAATTAGCTTAATAGGAATTTGTCTCACAAAGTCTGCAGAAAGACGCTGACTTCCCACTGCCTTGACAGGCAGCTCTGAGTAACCAACTGTAATTAATGTGTGTGAAAAGCAAACAGTTCTGCAGTCCTCCACTCTACAACAGCCTGGTATTGGTCAGAGGAACACTGGCAGTCTTTTTTCTTAGACGCCTACCTAGAGCCAGGGCTATGGCTGCGCTGAGCCAAGTATGGGCCAGATAGGCATCTCTGGCTTTTCTTGGTCAGCAGGCAGTTCTTTTTTGACATCTGAAGGATTCTAATATCTGGAGAAAATTGGGGCAGTATAGTTTGGTAAAGTAACAGTTCTTTGGTGCTTGCTGTTCTCTGTTCTGGCTTTTTTAGGCTCAAGAAAAGCTGTACTTACTCTTCCAGCCAGCCCCTCCAGGGCAAAGGTGTCATTTCTTTCCCATCCTTCTCTGAGTATCCTATTAACCCACCTGTGCTTCCTTTACAGCGGCAGGATCCCGTATAAGGATATGTACAAATTAGTGCGGGTGATCTCGCCTCCTCTGGGCCTGGGAGAAAACTGCCCCTACAGGGTGGCTTGCAAGGTTTGCCTCCAGTCCCCAGCCACGACCTGCGGTGGGATGCAGCATCTACCCTTCCTTTCCGTCCTCTGCTCCACCACCACTACGCCACATGAGGCAACCTTCATGTTGCTTTCCTTTGAGTTTAAAGAGGTCCAAACCCTCCCAGAACCAGCAGCTGTTATGAAGGAAAAAGGGCACGTTTTGTGGGGAAGGCAGAAAAAAGTTAAAGACTTAATATCAAGACCAATTTGATCTCTCTTTTCTTCCCATGCACACATTGTGTATGTGCACACACACACACACACACACACACACACACACAATCTATCCCACCTTAGTTCATACATTTTACCAGGAAGACCTCTCCCTCCTCTGGAGAATGCAGCAATTTTTTTTTGATCCATCAAAGAATTCTGGTTTCCCTTCACTGGAGAGAGAGAGGCCACACCCCATGTATAATGACTCTCGTGTGAGTCGTTATCCCTACCTCTGTCCTCCCTCCCAGCTTCTGGGTAGTTTGGCCAGCGATGATAATAAAAGTTGTAGGACAGGGGACCACATCTGGTGGTGTTCACCTGTGATCCCAGCTACTGGGGAGGTAGTAATTGGAGGATCACTGTCCAAGGCTGGCTCAGGCAAAAGTGTAAGACCCTATGTGAAAAATGAAAAGCAAAAGGGATGAGGGTGTGGCTCAAGTGGTAGAGCACTTGCCTAGCAGATATGAGGCCCTGAATTCAATCCCCAGTACAGCCCGCAAATAAATAAATAAATTTGTAGTACAGAGAGTGAAGAACAATAAAGAATTAGGGTAACACGTAAGAGTAGGCATAGATTTGGGAGTGTGTTGGAGATGTTCATAGCTCAGAGAGTCTGGGATGGCCTCAGTAGACGCTGAAGGGAGAGTCAGCAGATTCTTGGCTGTAGGGCCTTGCCGTATACAGTTGTGAGGGATCTGTCACAATTGCAGAGTCAATTCTTATTGGTTAGACCAAGGACATTGTTCAGAAGCACATAGGACCTCCCTTTCCAACCTTGTCATACCCTGAGAACACTATGTCCCAAAGGCTCTACCATGCCCATATCCAAAGCCAAGACTACTAAATAAGGAACCCTCTCTCGGGACTGCTTCCTGGGGCATAGCACTGCCCAGGCAGCTGGAAGAAGACATAGGCTCAGGAAGGATGTCTGGGCAATGGATGGAGCTGACTTGGGATGGTGACACAGTGATTCCGAACTCGGGAGGCTGAACAGCTGCCTCTGCTGAGACTCTTTAAACTCCACCCTGGTGAAACCTGCAGCCCAGCTGCATGCGGGAGAGCTGGGGAGGGCAGCATGGCATGCAAGATGCTCTTCCTCCTCCTGGTTTTGTTTCTTCTGTCCCCAGCATGTCATCAGCTGGTGCATGCTGGGGAATAAAGAGCACTCTTGTCCACAGAGCCAGGTGGAAGCAACAGGGCCGACTCTGACAAGCAACCTTAGCCTCCCACTTTCAACGCAAGCCGTCACCGCCTCCTGCTGCACACACACCACAGAGGGGGGATACACGGTGCTCTGCCTGTGGGTTCGTGGGAGGGGAGAGGCCTGACTTCCAGGCCAGTGTCCCAGCCAGAGCTTCAAATTCCCACCCATAGCCGGAGCACCGTCTATCCGGTTTATACCACTCACGCACAGCCCTGGGAATTGAATACACGCTTGTGTTATACTGGGGGTGGGCGCAGTGAGCAGGGAAGTCAGGACAGCACTAACCAAGGAGGAGAGGGCAAGCCCCTGTCAGTGCCCTCTGACAATGTCAGAGGGACCAGAGGTTGCCACCAGCGTTCCCGGGTCTGTGTGGGGTGTGATATAAATCCACACCAGGATGGAGTCACATGTACGATTTGCCTTGATTAACAGGTTTCCTATTCTTTTCCTGTTTGTCCATTTTGTTTTGTTTTTCTTCTCCTGTTTTCTGTATTGTTTTGCTCTCTGGGAATGCCTGTTCTCCCCTCCTATCTGTCTGCATCCTTCCCCCACCAATTCCTTCTCCTTTCCCTGCCTCTCCCCATCCCCACCCCAACCCCCCTGGCCTGCCCAACCCCATCCCAACTTAACCACCCCCATGAGCAGTGGCCGCATCCATTACACTGAGATGTATGAAATGCTGACTCTCATGTCACCACCGCTAGGCCTCGGCAAGAGATGTCCCTCCAAAGTGGCATATAAGGTAGACCACCCCTTCCTTTGTTCTGGGCTAGAGAACAATAGGAAATGGGATCAGTTGTGGGGAGGCCAGAACATGGGAGGAAGCTGGGCTGGGGAGGTGGAGGAGGGATGTAAGGAAAAGAGAAATGATGAGACTGAAGTCAGAAAGTTTCACAGAAGGATGAAGTCATAAAAGGATACACGAATGGTTCCCAATACTGTTCACCATGCGGGGTCTGTTTTTAAATGTGTTTGTGCTCCTACAAGTGTGTGGCTTCTCATCAGAGGGTTAGATGAGGGTTAGTGCCTAGAAAGGCACTGTTAAGAGGTGGGTTTCCTTTTAAAGGAGGCGGAGTGATGGCCAGAGGAATTGTGTATGGCCAAGAAAGAAGCCTACAACAAAACAGCTGTCAGAGCTTCTTTAAAAAAGAAACCTCTTCACTCAGATAAATTAAAGAAATAATGCAGAAATTCCTCCAAACCTGGTTCCAGAAGAAATTTTAGGGAGAAAGGAAGACTTAACCAATTTCTTCCCCCCACGACACAGGAACAATGGTATAGTTTCCTTCCAGCTATAAGACAAAAGGATGTTGTCAATCCTGTGACGCATTGAGGAATGCAGCTTTCTGCCTCAGTTGGCTCAGCTACCCAGCTCTCCCTTGGAAACAATCAAGGGAGAGGACAATGGGCACGAGTTGCATTCTGCTTTAGCTTTGCCTTATTAGCATGAGTGAGACGCGGAGAGATTCCCCATGGCTCACTTAGGTTGCTCGTAGCTTTGGGGCCTGAATTTTTCTTCATCTATTAGTAATAGTTAATTCCTCTTGGTTGTTTAGATTGACCCAAGACTCTGGAGCTCTGAAGTTCACCCAGGCATACATTGTAGTAATATTGCCACTCTCTGAAAGTTCACAGAAATGGGAGAGATGGAACTCAGAACCAAGCAAGAAATGATCTTTATACTCTTAAGACATCATGCCTGTTTGTCAGGCAAGATGCCCCAGTTGAGTACTAATGACCCTGCCTTGTGAAGAACACTTCCCCACTGCCAGGCTGGTGGTTCTTCTAGAGGCCCTTCTGCTACCTACCAGAGAGCATCTCACTAGAATGTGGCTATTAAGGACCCTCATCTATCTTGGAAAGGTAGTACAAGACTCCTTGTGCAGCTTAGGGACTGGTATCCTTTTTGCTCATGATGGCCACAGTCAAAAATACCAGGTGGTGGAAGGTAGCCTTGAATTCTTTGAATTTGTGGGATGAAGCTTGGTGGAAGAAAGGGAGAGAGGATTGGTAGGAAAGTTAAAGAATTCCAAAAGCAAGACACTCTCTGGAAAGTGGATTTGGCCATTTCAGTTGGAGCCCTTCTTCTGGGTGAGGGGAACAGGGCCTGCCCACTCTGCTCCTGCCTGTGCCCCCTTCTCTCATTTTCTCTTCCCTGCTCTCCCTGTCTTCCTTCCCATAGAGCCTGTTTGCACTCTTTCCCTATCCATCCTGCTCCACCTCATCCTTTGGATAAGTTGGACTTATGCATGTTCAATTATGTGCTGGCAAATTCCATCCTTTAAAGACTCAAAAAGGGGGCACCAGGATGCATCTTTCAAGTCAGATAAGCAGAGTAAAACCTCCCCTTCACTATGTTCCATCAAGTCTGGGGAGTTCATGGGACAGGTGGGAAATATGGGAGCAGCCTTGATACAGGGAGTGGAGCCACCTCCCAGAGCTGACTCCTTTCCTTTAGCTGCTTCTTGAAATCACCTCCCATCTCTATGGAAGATATTCTTGGGACTTTCTATGGGGAAGTTCTACAGAATGACTAGGGAGCTCCCTTTGCTTGGAATTTGGCATCATTCCCTGGATGGGAATAAAAACAGCAGCTAATGAGCCTTCAGTGAGAAGTAGGGAAAGCAGGACTGGGTCAGGGGATGGGGAATCCTTGCCCTTCTTTTTCGTCTGTGCATTTGACCTCTGCACTTTTCTTTCCTTTTCACCAAGGTGTCTTTCAATATATTTTTTTTTTGCCTGCTGTTTCTTTTTTTCTCTTTCACACAGAGGTTGGTCCTGATGAATATGCCAGTAGCTGAGGACATGACAGTCCACTTCACCTCCACACTTATGGCTCTGATCCGGACAGCTTTGGACATTAAAATTGCCAAAGGTCAGCTTAGGAAGAAAAGAAAGGAAGGAGGGAGGAATTCTGGAATAATCTGTGCAGTGTGGTATAGGATGAAACCATTTGAACTATTACATACTTAGCCAAGGACACAACAAAACAGTGACCTGGAAATCAAATAATCAGGGTCTTGGTTTCACCTCTGAGACTCAATAACTGTAATACTTGCCTTTTTTCTGTTGAAATAAATGGTTTGATCTTCTCTAGGACTCCTTTCAGTTCTAACAGTGTATAAGCTACAGTGTTTGGCATATAGTAGGCATTTGAGAAATATTTGTTTATTGAACACATAAATTATAATTCTAACATTTTTTTCCCTGGACGGCATCTTTTTTTCTAAGTCTTGTAAAGCTTCTGTAGCAGGTGCCATCATGGAGGCACAATTCTTTGGCCATCTTGATTGCTAATTTAGTGGTGTAGAAGATAAATGGTTTCCTCCTTCTAGAGAGGCCTTCAGCCTGCCTTCCCCTTTTCGATCCAAATCCTTTTTAAAATCAAGTCACTTTGACTGTGGAATAAGGTCGCTGGAAGGATTGATGTGTGTATAACAAGGCAGGGATGCTTCTCGTGGCTATTTAAATTTTCCCTCAGATGTATTGAGTACCTGGGAGGCTGTTAGGATCAATGAGGAAGCTGATCTTGGTCTCAGGGCCTCAGATCTCTGGAGTGTCATATGAAAATGGGAGCCAAAGTGTGTTCTGCTTCCTCAGCAGAAAGACTGGTATTACAAAATTTGCTGTCACTAAGTGCCAAGATTTTCTCTTGGAATGTGAGGTGCCCTGCTGATTCAGCTCCTGCCCCTACCTACTCCCTCAGCCCTTGTTATTTCTGTGTCTGTTCTGATTTGTTTATTAATAATTTATCTTATTCTAGGTGGTGCAGACAGGCAGCAGCTAGACTCAGAGCTCCAAAAGGAGACGCTGGCCATCTGGCCTCATCTGTCCCAGAAGATGCTGGATCTACTTGTGCCCATGCCCAAAGGTGTGGGGTCTCCTCCTGAGTGTCTTTGTCACTGTGGCCTAGTATGCCAACAGCACATCTTTTGGGGAACCCAGAGTAATCAAAGAGATAAGGGAAGATTGCTCTTTGATCTTTAGGAAACTAAGTCCCCCACTTCTTAAGTTCTTTTTGTCATCATTAATTGAAAACTGTTCTTCAGATACGTCATTGTGATTGTAAGTGAAACTGACTGTATCCAGGGCTCCCTCCCTTCAGATAATACTGTTCAGCAAATCCTCTTGCAGTTGGGAAAGGGTATTATTACTTAGATATTGACATCTAGAATGGTAGGAGGTGATGTTTACTCATGAATTGTTTAACATCAGTATTGTTATCATCACCATCATTGGGTGGATATGTCTGCCCCTTGAGACAGATTTGGGGACCTATTCACGTGTCCTCAGAGCCTCATAAATGTTCAATGAATGGGTGACTGAGGGTGCAGACTACTTTGAAGAGTGGATAACAAGGCTTGTAAGGTATACCTACTCTCTCTCACCTGTCTTCCCCTTGGTCACCTGTTCCACATTTACGTTTTTAGCCTCTGACCTGACTGTGGGCAAAATCTATGCAGCAATGATGATCATGGACTATTATAAACAGAGTAAGGTGAAGAAGCAAAGGCAGCAGCTGGAAGAACAGGTGAGGATCAAGGACAACATGGCAGGTGGGTGGGCCATGAAGAGACATGTGGGCAAGCTGTGTATCCCTGGGGCTTAGTGCCCTTTGAGTACAATAAGGGGAGCAAGGTCCCAAGAACTTTCTAGTGACACAGGATTAGAAACTCAGAGGATCAAAGGTTAAAATAGTCAAAGTGGCAATCATGTTTCAGTGTTAATCATGTAAAGTGTATTTTACCCATATTGGGTCCCACAAAATCATGGGAATTCATTCTTTCTTATTACGCAGAAAAATGCACCCATGTTTCAGCGGATGGAGCCCTCATCGCTGCCTCAAGAGATCATTGCTAATGCAAAATCCCTGCCTTATCTCCAGCAGGACCCTGTTTCAGGCCTGTGAGTCCATGACCTTTCCTTGCATTCTGCCACCCAGGCTACTGTGAAGACCTGGAAACACAATAAATCATACTGTGAGATAGTTCTTTTCCTGAGGTTGAGTATCTCAAATTGGTTAATGTGTAGGGGTAAGAGAATGGCAAACTAAGCATGTTTGCTGCACCTGCTTCAGAGTCAGTAGTCACTGCTAAAGGACAGTAGAAGAAAGGAGTTTTGACTAGCATCTTAGCTGTAGTTCTCTTATGAAGAATAATTGTCTTCTATCACATTCTTGGTTATCACTTCTCAGTGAATCCCTTGCCCTGATAAAAGATGCAAAGTCTTTGACAGGTACCATGATTGCTGAGTATAAAAGGGGAAGAGAAGTAATAGTTACTGGATTATTTTTGTGGGATTGACACTTCCACAGATGTTATTTGCTTGATCTCACTTGATTCTTAGTTTAGTAGTCAGCTATCCTGGGGATACATGTTAATATCACTGTTTTTACAAATGAAGAAATGGGGGCTAAAAGAGGTTAAATTAGTTGCCCAAGCCATATGGCTAGTAAACCAAACTGGAATTTTAAGTGAGTTATGTCAGACTCTGAAGTCTTTTCCCTATATCTTGTTACCCTTAATGAACAAAAGGGACCTTGTATCAGAAAAAAAATGGAAGTCAGAAAAAAAATGGAAGTAAAAAAAAAAAAACCCTAATTAAAGAATTTTCCACTTCTTTTGAGTTATAATTCTTAACTCCAGTTTGGTTATTAGTCATAAATGACCTGATGTAGCATGTATACCTCATCATAACACTGTCTTTCTGTCATCAGCAAGCATGGTCTGGGCACCCAAAGAGCACGAGTTCCTCTACTCAATGTAAATGCATTTTTGTGGTTGCATTTAACACAGTCCTAGTTCTTATAAAACCAATAATCAGTAAGTCACACAACTTAACTAATTATCAGGAAAGTGATATCCAGGGCTTGGGAATGAGACCACTGCTGGAATGCCATTTGGAATTACTCACACCATTAATTTATTTCTACCTGTGGTGTTGGAGATCTGTTTTTGAAAAGCATTTTCAGAGGTCACAATGCAACATATTTGGAAGAGAAGATCAAAGTCATGCCTTATTTCCAGCAGGACAGAGTAAGGTCTTGGTTATTTTTACAAATAATTTTATGTGATGAGGTGATTTTCTATCCCCAGAAAACAAGTCGATGTCCATTTTTGCTTTGTGCAGGAAGGGAAGGAAGGAGATATGACTAGAGCAATGGGATCTCCTCGGCCTAGAAATGGAAGATGCCCTCTTCACCCCCAGATATAAATGTCTTCTCTGTCTACTGCACTTATTATACAAATTTCCCCACACCCTGTTATCATTCCAGGTTCTCTTTTGTTTTATCTATTCATTTACTTACTGATTTTACCAATATTTATTGAGAACCAATTTGTCCCAAGCACTGGCTCAGGCACTGGAGGCAAAGCTGGAAAAAGAAATTGTAAGAGTAGTACAGGATAAAGTACAGAAGAGTGGGATATTGTAAAGGAAGCCACTCACTTTGTTTGAGGATTTTATTTTTTGGAGGGGGAACTTTCCAAGGAAATAACATTTAAACTAGACATAAAGGCAAACTCTTCAAGAATGGTGAGAAAGTATGGTACATTTAAGACACCTAAAAACTGTAGGCTGGTTGGAGCAGAAGGCACAGGAGAGGTGGCAGCTTCTGGGTTTGGAGAGTTATATAGGAGTCAGGACTTAGAGACCATTATAAGCAAGATAAAGAAGTTAGATTTTGTATTAGGAGACTAGGGCTTTATTCTTCAGAGTGACATGATAAGATACGTGCTTTTCAAAATTCATTCATGAATTCAATGTAGACTTAATGGATTTGCGGGAGCAATTCTAGAGACAACATCATTTAGAAAGTAACTGCAATTATGTAAACTATTAATAACAGTGACTTGGACTGACAGGGTAGAAATGGGGAGAGATGGGCAGATGAGAGATTTCATAGGAAAAATGGGTAGGGTTTAGTGACTGATTTGCTACATGCAATGATAGAGAAGGAGGGATCAAGATGACCCATGTGTCTCTGGTCTGAACCTTTGGGAAGATGTTGGTAACAGTTCCTGAAGTGGGAACACCAGAGAAATAGCAAGCTGGTTCCTCAGGAGTACCATATGTCTAGAGCTATGGATTGTTCAAGCAGAGATTGCTCTGTCATGGTGAGCCTGCAACTAGGAAAGCCATGCATTAAACAGGAGAATTACTGGAGAAAAGAAAAGTTGTTATTTTCAGTGATTTAGAGTTGTGATAAATTCTAGAAAGAAAAAAGGTGTATGATATGAGTGCATATAAGGTGTTTTGACCAATTATGGAAGATAGAGGTTCCTAAGGAAGTGAATATTGGTAAGAAAATTCAAAATTACATGGAAAGAGTTCCTAACAGGGAACTGGAGAGAAGCATCCAGCACCCTGTAAACAACCTTTGTTAAGAGTCTTGAGCAAGGAGAAGAAACCTGGCACATACAACAAAAAGAAAAAGCCAGTGTGTTGAATATCTGGAGCAAAGAGGAAAGTGATGTATGGGGAGGTTGATGAGGTTGGGGCCAGATGAGATGAGAGAGGCCATGTGCTGGCTCCAGACTTAACCCAAAACAAGAAGGTTTTTAAAGTAGGATATCACTCTGGGTTCAAATTATTCAATTTGGTATGGTTGGTTAGTGATTCAAACGATCCTATCTGTCTGTTTTCTGTTATTCTGACAAACTACCTGGAACCAGGTAGTTTATAAAGAATAGAATTTTATTTGGTTTACTATTCTGGAGGCTAGGAAGTCCCAGAGCATGGTGCTCACATATGGTGAGGGCCTTTTTGCTGTATCATACTGTTGTGGAGGACATCACACAGTGAGAACAGGCATGTAACTGAGGTCTTTCAGTCTTTTTTCTTCTTCTTCTTAAGCCATTAATGCCATCATGAGAGCCAGATCCTCATTACCTCACTGAGTCTTCATTACCTCCCAAATGTTCCACCTTCAGATACTATTAACATATAACTTTAGGGATGAAATTTCTAACACATGAATTTTCAGGGGGTACATTCAACCCATAGAAAATCTTCTCTACCTCTTGATTCTATAATTACTCATTCTCTGTCATTGCACAAAAGTGGGTTCACTTCTAACGCTTGTAACAGTCATTTTGTTCCCAGATGGTTTTCAGGGCACAGCATACGAAGGATGTTCTGACATATAGACAGGTTATTTAAATATCAGAGGAGTTTGTAGTAGTTAGGAAAACTCAGCTAAAGCCCTCACTGACAGAAGGGGACAAACTGGATGATTCTCTGCTGTTTAGATCTTCCCTATAATCTAATCTACTAAGATTACCCCTATGGATTATTTTTTAAGTAATTGGCAATGCTTGCTGTGCCTCCAGTTTTCCACTGGTTGCAGTTTTCAGTAGACTGAACTGTGAAATGACTTTGTCTAGAGAAGACTGACACTGGCTGAGATGGCATCACATCTGCTCCTAGGCCCACCACCTCTGATAGAGCTGCTGCCTAGCCACTGGCCTCTGTCCCTCTTCCCATAACCCAGAAGCTCACTTTGCATTATTGATCAGGCCAAAGGTGGCTGTTACCATACTGGTGGCAGTGAATAGCAACAGGAGCCAAAGCCTCAGGAAAGGTCAGCTGTTTCTATTTCTTCTAACCAGCCCAATGAATCTGATTGTCACAGAGTATCTGGAAATGCCAAATGGTAGTTAATGAAAACCTACTGTCATAGCGCTTCATACCTTTCATTTTAGAGGCCTCTAAAACACTTGCAGACTTTGTCCTTGCCCTTACCTCATCACCATTTAATCAAACCTTGGGGTTGATTACCTTGCCTTAAATTCAGAAGTTTTCCCTTCCTCAACACCACCTCTGGAATTATCCCCCAGTTCAAGAGCTAGTAGATACAGTGCATAGTACAGAGTAGTCTTTCAGTAAATTTTCATGGAATTGAGTTGGATTGAGTCTGGTTTGGCCAGGGATGTTGGCACAATAACACCATATTACTGAGAGTGGGGATTTTTTTTTTTTTAAAGACCATGGCTGCCTAATATTTAAACAAGCTGTTCACTGTTTAAACTGGCATTTTTTGGCCCAGTGGGAAAACTCAACAGAAACAGGTTTACAATCTTAACACTGGTCTTCCATATGGCTGAGTGTGACAAATGATGTCACTTGTCACAGAAATGCTAGTTGCTAGCAGAATGATGAGTGATTCCAAATGCAGGTTGCAAACACAACTTTCTATATTTCCTATACTTTAAAAATAAGTCTTGTTCTAGGGCCAGCCACCTGTAAGTCACTAGGCTCAGACCAGCCATGGGTAAAGGAAGGGTGTTGCTCTTGTGGGGAAGGTCTTGTCTGGGGTGGGAATTATTAGTGGAAGCTGTGGCATGACTCTGTCTCTCTCATTAACTCTGAATTTGATACTGGTTTTCAGGAGTGGCCGGAGTGGATACCCTTCAATGAGTCCACTCTCCCCCCAGGAGATATTCCAGTTGGCTTGTATGGACCCTGCTGATGATGGACAATTCCAGGAACAGCAATCTCTGGTGAAGAATGAATTATATGACCTCAAAAATACTTCCTTGGTTTCTTGATTCCACTGTCATTTTCAAATTTTGTTTCATAGCCATGATACATCAGGAAAACCCTTTCTGATAGTCTAACTAGTTACCATGGGAATTTACCACCTTTGGCCCATTCATCTCTGAGAATGTGCCCTCTTCTGGTTTTACAGTTCCAGAGGCTTCTTCCCTCCTGTGGGAACTTATATTGCTTCAGGCTATGCTTTCTTAGTTTATATCTCTGAGCATCAAATGTAAGAGCAAAAATCACATATAAAAAAAAAATTCCTTATCAGAGGCAAGGAGCTTTAAAATAAATCTTCATAGAATGAAGGCAACGTAGCCTATTGTACTGGGTACTGCTTGGAGAAACACAGCAACGCCCCTGTCAACCCTTAGCAAAACCCTCATACTCTGGCACCCAGTGGTAGCCTGTGTAACAGTGGTTAGCTGTCTGCCAGAAGGTGAAGATTCTACTGCTTCTGCTCTGTGTGGATTTAGGCAAATTGGCCCTTTTGTTCACAATTCCCCAAGGCCATATACATTCTAACAAGCCCCTGAAGTAATTTTCTTGGGCACAAAATGAATTTTTTATTAGTATAGTGAAATTTTGGAGAGGCCTAATGAGTCAAGTTAAAGCTTGGAGAAGAGAGGGACAGTTAAAATTTTGGCTTTACTAAAACAAAGCAAAAGATAATTTTTAAAGCCAATCAACTATTATTCCTAGTTAAAACACCGTGAACCAAAATTCTCTCCCAAGCTTAACTGGACTGGAGAGAAAAATACAAAATCCAACTTTTATAACAGCTAAGTGAGCCATGATACCACTTAATGATTCATCTGTGGTTCTTTGCTCCCCTTCATTTCTCTTGTGACCCCTCCCCACCACTACTGCGCTCCTCAGAGCAAGCTGAAATGAATTATGTGATTGAGTGAGTGTGGCCTACTTTTGGAGTACATCTATGGATGGAATGGGTACCCCTTGGGGGGGTGGGAGGACACTTACAGTAGCTCAAAAATTGGGTGATTCTGTCTCTTGTGATTACTGAGAGAAGTATACATGGTTGTGTTGGAAAGATAGCAAGGCCAGATTGTCTTGGTGAGGTGGGTAGGACATCTGGTGCAGACAGTTTGATTCTTAAAAGGCATCTCAGCATTCTACAGCCCGGTGCTATGTCTGATGGGAAAAATCTCAATGTGTCCTTTTTTCCCCCCAGGAAAACTTAATTACTTCATCATTTCTTCGGGCTGAACCATAGTGCCAGGACTTTATGGATATGTGTTCATCTTGTTGTCAGTGCTGGTGTCTACAATTTAATTCAGGTGTTAGCTGTGCTATATACCCCTGTGTACTTCTGCCCATCCTTCAGGATCCCTGCTCCACACCTGAGGCGTGGCCATGATTCATGTGTGTGCATATGGAATGTGTCTCTGGCACCTGTAGACTGCAGTGTTGTTACCACATCTGTTTGAAGTCAGAACTATGTGCTACATACAGCATGTACTGCAGACGCTGAAACTTCCTCAAGTGCACACATCATATGTTTTGGGGAGGCCCTTCTCTTGTACACACTAGAAGTCATGAAGGCTGAGGGGGCATCCCTTCCTTTGAGCAATGCCCTGCTCATATGCCTTTGTTTTTAGAGTGTCATTTCCTTAATATAAAATGGCTTTTTACTAGTATAATCTCCAGATGCCACGATGTTCTCAGATCTCTTTGTTGAGTGGCCCGTGTACACATCTCTAAGGTAGTGCCATTCTTTTTGCATCAGCATTAGTTATCTTTATAAAGTATGTATGCCTGCCAAGCTGATATCCTTTAACCAGGAAAATAACAAAGAAATTTGACAAAAACTTAGAATTTCCCTTCCAGTACTCTAGAGAGGGCACAGTTCAGTACAGTAGACATCAGCCATACATGGCTGATGAGCACTTGAAGTGTGATGAGTCCAAATAAAATGTAAAATATCTTAGTTTTTCTATTGATCAGATGTTGACATGATAATATTTGGATATATTGGGTTAAATAAAATATGCAATTTAAAATTTCCTAGTAAGCATATTTCTAATAACAGAAGTGGTTTGCATTATATTTTTATTGGACTATACTAGTTTAGCACATCCTGACAGATGGCCACCCACCACATTTTTGGATGGCTTCAATCAAAAGAAAACTCTTACCTACTAAAAACATGAATTTTAAAGCTTGAGACAAAATATTTGGTATCAGCTAATTAGTGAGTTCCTTTCAAATCCTGGTTCCTATTTAATTAATAAAGGCTTCTTCAGATTTAATAAATAAGCCCAACACTAACACCTGTCAGAAAGTGTACTTCACATATCTGAAGTGTATTCGGACCAATGTTTGTTTCATAAAGCTATAATATCCAAACCATTACTTAATGATAAAAAAGGCATTTAACCAGAAAAGGTGGCCTCCATCTTTCCACTTCAGTTAAAGCTTTTTCTGTGAGACATCTGGTATACCACCTGTGCATACATAAACACATGTATACACATACAAGTAAGGCCTTAAAGATTCCGGTCTCCCTTCTGAAGGCCATTCTTGAGGAGGCAGAATCATCCACTGGAGGTGAGAAGCAATGAGATGGAACCAAGTCCCACAAGCTTGGCTGTGTGTTTATTTCCAGGAGCCAGAGGTTAGTGAATTAAAAAGCGTGCAGTCCTCTAACCATGGCATCTACCTTCCTTCGGACACCCAGGAGCATGCGGGATCTGGGAGGGCATCCTCTATGCCACGTCTGACTATGGATCCCCAGGTAAAAATCAAACACCACTTACCTTTCCCAGTGACATCCTGGGCTGTATTAAATGGGTTATGACATACCTGATACCTTCAGGTAAGCCCTAGACTTATTCCCACCCCTGCCCTGTATGCAAAACCTGGCTTAGAGGCCTTCTGTAATAGAGCCTGCTCCTCCTGTTTTCAGTGAACTCCTGACCACAATAGCCTAGCCAACAAAATGGTATTAGTCCCTCCCACTGGGCTGAGCATTCTCAAGACTCAGCCAGCCAAGCAAGAGATATTCTGCAGAATTTATTCTTTGTGTTTTTCCATTCTTTTCTCCTTTCCTAGCTTCTCCAACACATGTGCATTTACTTACATACACAGCTCTATGTCAGGACTGTCTTAATCAGTGCAGGCCACGCCTCATTTCTTTGTCTGTTTTTCTGGTTTCTTTTTTCTGTCTGTCTGTCTTACATCAGGTTTTGACAGAGATTAGAAGTTTTTTGTGGTTCTGTTTGACATCTGTGGCAAATCCAAATGCCAGCGTTTGAGGTGGAGCTAGGGTGAGATTGGGAGGGTGGTGCCTTCTTAGGTTAGGTGGTTAAGTTGCAAGCTCTCCTAGGTGCTAGTCCTACAGGACAGGCCTTCTCTGGTGAAGGGATAAAAATAAGCCAAAGCCATGTTTCTTGCATGGTGTAGCACTTTTGACAACTGTCCTTACACACTTAGAAGTGTCTCAGTATTTGTGGCAGGTCCTGAGTCTTTGTTGTAGATGGCTCTGGGATGCCTGCACAGTGCCTGTCTGCATTCTGTGTGGCTTTGCTCTCATGCACACAGCTGCTTGCCTTCTTGAGCAAGATCCTAGGCCAATTTCAGTCACTATGTTAATCAGATTGAAACACTTTCTTAATCAGATTGTCCAGCTAAGGGAGGTCATGATTCCTAAGGGTTATATTTCACAGTTCTCAATAGTCACAATCCCACTTCTGGACTTTTAGACCATTTCAATAATTAATCCAGATCTTGTGTTTCTCTGTGGGCTCATATTTCTAGGTGGTGACAGACCCTAGCTCCATGAGACGTTCATTTTCTACTATTCGGGATAAGCGTTCAAATTCCTCATGGTTAGAGGAGTTCTCCATGGAGCGAAGCAGCGAAAACACCTACAAGTCACGTCGCAGGAGTTACCACTCCTCCCTGCGGCTGTCAGCCCACCGCCTGAACTCTGATTCAGGTGAGGGGTTTTTAACATCATTCTCTCTTCTAGGGCTACTGCCTGGACATTGGGCTCCTACACTATTGGACTTACACTTGCACGGATTGCAGATGACTAGAAAAGAATTCAGATCAAGATAAGAATTTAAGAAAGTGAAGGAAGAATGCTCCTTACCAAAGGGGCTCCCATATCTGACTTAAAGTGCTGAAATAGGCCAGCACTGTCTACCAACCACAGATGCTGATATGATTCCTTCCTTCTGAGAAGGGTATATAAAGCAATAGAACTGAGGTTTTCAAATAGCTTTCTGCAAAACCACTGAGATTCCCTAGGACTGTCCAAGTGATCCTCAGGGAGGGGTAGGGGAAGGAGGCACTAAGTTTTAGCCACCAACTCTACTTCCACCAAAACAGTAGTACCTGGAATTGTAATGTATTTGAGTGTTGATTAAACTTTACTTTCTTTCTTCCTTTTAATAGAAAGGGTTATACTGATTTTTTTAAAAAGTTACAAAATTAGTCTGGGTCAACCTATCTTACTAGATGAAAGAAATCAAGGTTGAAAGCCAGTGACTTGTCCCATATTATAGGACCAGTAAGTGGCAGAATTGGGACTGAGATCTTTTCAACTTCAGTCCTGGAGTTCTCACCCTGGTATTCCATTAAGTAATATCATTATTTCATTGGTAGAAGGTTCCATCTCTCCCACCATACCTCCCAAAAAAGCTGCACACCCAGAAAATTCCTGAGCCATACTGTTGGCATAGATGCTATCTTTACTGTAGCGAGCATAAGTGGACTCAGACGATAATAGATTGCATTCTTTGACATGCATGTCTTTCTACTGACAACTTGCAGACTTGCCTGCTCACGAAAGAATAATTTTCTAGCTTTTTCCTCTCACTTCCCTTTCAAATCATCTGTTGACACGCCTAGAGAAGTCAGCATTCTTTACTCAGTCCAGGTTGCTACTGGACTTACCCTAGACTAGGTGACTTAAACAATAAATGTTTTAAAGACTGGAAAATCTAGGATCAAGGTGACAGCATACCTAGTATCTGATGAAGGTCCTCTTCTTGGTTTGCAGATGGCTGTCTTCTCATTGTATTCTCACAGGGTAGAGAAAAGAGAGATAGGACACAAGCTTTCTCTGGGTACTTGTCCCTCCCTGAGGGCTCCACCCTCAGGACCCCTCCAAGGCCTTACCTCCCAATACCATTCCTTTGGGGATTAGGATTCACCACTGGATTTGGGGGCGACACAAACATTCAGTTCAAAACAGGGCCCAATCCCTGGTAAGAGTTCATCTTTAGCAGCCAGCATGAGATGAGTTATAACCAGTTGCTTTTGCCATCTCTCACAGGCCACAAGTCTGACACCCACCGCTCAGGGGGCAGGGAGCGAGGACGATCGAAAGAGCGAAAGCATCTTCTCTCTCCTGATGTCTCCCGCTGCAATTCTGAGGAGCGAGGGACCCAGGCTGACTGGGAGTCCCCAGAGCGCCGCCAGTCCAGGTCACCCAGCGAGGGCAGGTCACAGACTCCCAACAGACAGGTAAGCATGGAGAGGAGGAGGGGAAGGCTGCAGCATCAGAGTAGAATGTAAATCGTCTACAGCCTCATTTCAGCCACCACGGAGACCTGAATGTCACAGGAAACTAAAACCCAGAGAGAGGTTAGCTACTCTAAACTTGTGCATCCAGAAATGATGCAAATTCCCCAGAAAACCGTATTTTCTCCTAAGAAAGATGATGGTATGCAGAGGTCTTTCCATTCCTGTTCTCAGAATTCAGAGGTACAAATACAGCAAGATTTTACAGAAAACGATGATCCTTTAGCCAAAAAAGGGTTGACTGTTGCAGATTCATCTTTCAGGCCATAATTCATAAGTCAAAGTCAATTCGATTACGTTTACCTATTGTCCTGTCATCCCAAGAGAAAGACCAGTCTCTCCTTCTGGTCTGCTGAAACTCAAGCCTATACCCAAGAACTAAGTATCAGCTATAGGAAAGCATTCTTTGACCTAGCATTACCTCTCCCAACCATGAGCCCAAGAGGAAGACCCATTGAACAGAAATGGCCATCCAGGAAAAAGGAGGACCACAGAGAAGTTTGCCTTCTAGAACAGTGGTTTTCAAAGATCATAGCAGAATAGAATCATCTGTGAAAATTTGCTATCACTGGACGTTCCTGAGACCTCAAGGCTTCTAGTGAGACCTATTTGGGAGGACCCCTGTCCTTGAAATTCTGAATAGGTGTTCGTAGGTCTCACATACCTTAAGAAACACTACACTGAAGTTCATTTACCAACACCTGGGCTTAGGTTTTCTTGGGAAGAGATGAGGTCAGGTAAGGCCTGAGCCATGAGAGTGCAGAGAGGGATAAAAGCTCCCTCCCCACTGATGGCAGAGAGGCAAAATTCAAAGGGAAGGGAAGGAATTTCTGCTTCCTTTAGAACCCACTTCTCCCAAAAGGTTTCCATTCATTCACCCTTCATAGAATTGTCTTTCTCAAAAGCTTAAAGTCATTCTGTGCCACTTGTTATCTACATAGAGCTTTCAGATTCTTGCGAGTCAACTGTTTAGCTTTTTGGAAACACAGATTCTCAGGCCTTCTGAGCCTCATCTGCAATTTAACAGATCCACAGAGATTTGTTTACATGGTAAAAATTAAAATGGACCTGTTCTGGAGGGTATTGACTTTTCCATTTCCTTCAACCCCTGTGTCCTTCAGGGATGTGAATAGTACAGGCCTGCCTCCTTCCCCTCCACTCTTAACAGAGACCCCAGTGGAGAGCCTGCCAAACCCAGTCTAACATGCCATGTTTCTCCTATGGTGCAGGGCACAGGTTCCCTGAGTGAGAGCTCCATCCCCTCCATCTCTGACACCAGCACCCCAAGACGAAGTCGTCGGCAGCTCCCACCTGTCCCACCAAAGCCTCGGCCTCTGCTCTCCTACAGCTCCCTGATTCGACATGTTGGCAGCATCTCTCCACCAGCTGATGGAAGTGAGGGCGGATCCCCCCTAACCTCCCAAGCCCTGGAGAGCAACAATGCTTACCTGACCGAGTCTTCCAACTCCCCACACCCCCAGCAGGGCCAGCACTCTTCTCCACAGCACTACATCTCTGAGCCCTACCTGGCTCTGCACGAAGACTCCCACGCCTCAGACTGTGGCGAGGAGGAGACACTCACCTTTGAAGCAGCTGTGGCCACTAGCCTGGGCCGTTCCAACACCATTGGCTCAGCCCCGCCCCTGAGGCACAGCTGGCAGATGCCCAATGGGCACTATCGGCGACGGAGGCGTGGGGGGCCCGGGCCCGGCATGATGTGTGGAGCTGTCAGTGACCTCCTGAGTGACACGGAAGAAGATGACAAGTGCTAGAGGCTGCTCCCCCCTCCGATGCATGCTCTTCTCTCACAGGGAGAAAACCAAGACCGAATTGGGAAGCCAGTGCGGCCCGGGGGGGAGGAAGAGGGAGAAGGAAGATGGAAGGACGCCATGCATTATCAGACAAGAGGAAGTAAAGGACACATGGAAAAACAGTCAAACCCACCAAATTGCTTTATTTCCCTTTGCAAGATGGGCACTGCCATAGTTCTGCCTCTTTGCTGGGGAAAGAAAATACAGGATATGGAGGGCTCTTCCCATAGGAGAAGGGACATGAGAGTGGCTTGGCTTCCCTTGCCCCCTCCCACTTTTCTATAAGCCTCAGAGGGGTCTGGCTGGCCTGTGTCTATGCTCATTGCCCTGAGGAGCCTGGTGTAGACTTTTTTTGGCTCTTAACCGGGGAGTAGTGGAGAGGGAAGGAAAGGAATCTCTTCCCCACCACCTCTTTCACCTCAGCTGGCAGCACTGCCACCAGGGCATCTATAGCAGCATCTCATGCACTCTCTCGAGACATGCTTCCTCCAAAAGCACTAGATGCCGAAGATAGAAGGCAAGGAGGGAACAAAGTGGACGTGGAAGGGGTTAGGTAGGGTGCTGTGGCAACAGCAGCAAGGGCTGGTCTGGGTGAGAAAAGCCATAGCCCAGCCACCCACACCATGGAGATGAGGGCCAAAGAAACAGAACTGGAGGTGCTGGTGGCTGCGGTCCTAGATCCTAAGACCTGTCACCTTACAGTAGGTACTGTGGTAGGTAGGATAAGTACAGTGGTTCCTCAGGGCACCAAAAGGTGCCTGTAGCCCTGGTAAGGGTCATATTAACTCCTTTGGCCAGGGTACCAGCCCCAGTAGAGTTGGTCCACAGCGTGGTAACCCCATGCTGTTTCTAGTGTTGTGTTCAGCGAGATGGCTGGTCAAGGGGGAATCTCTGACGGTAGGCGTACGATGGAGGAGGAGACCTAAGGGACTCGAGTCAGTTTTGCAACCGGTATAAAAGTAACTCAATATTGGTGACAGTGTTGTGGCCATGCCAGCACATCCTGCTGAAGGTCAGCCACACTCTGGATTGGAGATAGCTGGCCTCTCTGTCAGACAGCAAGGCCAGTGCTGACCCAAGGCTCAACCTTTCCTGCCACTCCTCAAGAAGGCAGAAAACACATACCCCCCCCCACACACACCTCTACAGAAGCGAGAGGCTGATAGAGGGAAGAGAAGCTTCACTGAAGGAGTCAGTCTGAGTTTACTGTGGACCTCCTGTGAGGAGGGACCCTTGAGTCTACAGCTCCTGCAGCAGGTGTGGGGTTGAGGGTCAGTTAATCAGGATGCTTTAAGGTGATTAGTAAATATACCTCAGCTGTGACTTAGGCTGCTCTGTCTAGCAAAGTAGGCCCTGATGGGGCCCCACTCTCCCTGAATGGGTCAGGACCAGGTTTCACCCCTCTCCAGAGTAAAAGCTGGGCAGAAAATAGCCTCAGGACATTATCATTCCTAGCCCCCAAAACAGAAGCGTTGAGAAAAACAGGGCCCTTCCTCAGCTAGTCAGTGTTCCTTCTGGGAGCACATTACTGTCTTTATCTGGTGGAACTACATCATCACAGTAGGTTAAAGAAGGCCTGGAGAAGGGTGTCAGGCAGGACCTTCCCTCAGGAAACTTGAGGGCTCAGCAGACAACCATTCTTCATGGGTAGGACACCATGCAGGGTCCTCTGGGGCTCTTGAGTAGGAGCAGTCCTTTTTCTTAGAAGGAGCCTCTCTTTTCTTATGAAGTTGTTTTCCTTTTTTGCTCTTCTCCACCCTAAGTGGGTTGAAACAGAAATAAAGCAAAGCAGCTTCAGCTCTGAAAAACCAAGCTCAACCATGTGGCTGGAGAGTCATTGGTCACAGTCCACCTTCTCTTCTTGATATTGATGGAGCTTTAGGACCTATGGTCAGCCCCAAACTGAAGTAGTCCCAGGATAGGAGGCTACTGAGGCAGACACACAGGACTCCCATGCTCAGATCCTCTTCCATGTTCATTTTCATCTTCCACTCAGCACATGTGTGCTTGGGAGCAGCTGGGGACATGAGCATGGTCCTAACAGGCATAATCATTACATAAGACTGATGCTGGGACTTGCATTACTTTTAAGGGTTTCTCTGCTCAGGCTCATTTCATGCCAAAGTGCTGCTCTGGGCTGCTTTGTGTGCACAAAATTGCTTTCCTCCACCTTGGACATGTTGCTTTCCTTAAGAGAAGGCTGGAGCAGGATGACCATTCTGAGCCAGCGAATCTGTTGGATGATGATTGGAGAAGGCCAGTTGCAGTGATACCTTATGCCATTTCAACCATAGGAGAAATGAGGGCAGGCAGAACAATTATCAGAAATGGAGTTTATCTGCAAAGAATAATTTGAATGCCAAATTTACCGTGCTGGAAACCTTCCTGCACACCTGAACGCTCACAACATTTGCGGCCTGAGTAAGCATTGTAAAGTTGGAGTACTGCAGATAAGGTGGCCTGACTGACCACCTGGTTTTTCTAGTACTAATGAAATTATAAACATATTGCTTTTATTCAACTTTCCCTGACCAAGAAATTGAGTTTCTTTTCCCTTAGCCTGAACTTCTAATAAGACCAGAAAATAAAATTTTTCTGTTCAAACTCATTATCATAATCATCTTTGGTTTCCTACTCTCCCCCTTGTAGCTGACCAGGACTTCCCTTCCTAGGTATCAGATTCTGTCTCTTTTCTCTTTCCTTTGAAAAGAGGGCTGTTTAGATCTCAAAACCCATGCTTCTATTTGCATTAAGAATTTTGACTGCATCTTATGATAAGCCACGTGATAAATTTGGGTCCTGGAGGTCCCCTCAGAAGATTCTTTAATCAGATGCTCAGTCCCCTTTGCTAATGCTAGTCTTCACTTCTCCTCAAAATAAGAGTGGGAAGGAGGAAAAGAAAGCAAGGCAAGGAGATGGTGTTTAGATATGCCTCTTCATTTAAGGCTCCAGACAGACTTGCCTGTCACTGTCTCTCCATCTGCAGTAGGAGAGTGCCAGCAGGCTTTCAGACATGGGGAAGGGCTCTAGCCAAGGTGCCCCATGGGTCAGGGTCACAACAGAATCATCTGCCCATGAAGAAATGGCACTTTTTAGTATCCCCCAGACTCTACATGAACCATGAAGATAATTGCCCAAAGGGAGCTATGGCACTCTTCTAGCTGAAGAATCTATTTCTGTTCTAGGCTTCACTTCTACTCCCCACTGCACTCCCCACAGGGTATGGGAGGGCACCAAAAACATTTTCCTGAAGCTGACTAGATGTTCTGGATTTTTACCTTCCTTGACTCTAGGGCTACAAAGAGAAGACCCCATTGTCTACCCCTCAGCCAGCATCTCCTTTCCCTACCTACATTCACTGCCCACCACAGAGCCCATGTGGTGAGCTAGAGTGTCCTGTTATCTCTTGTTCTAGCCTCTGTTTTGCGGCACGTTGGCATAGGTGGTTAAATCACCCAATCCAAGCTTATTTGCTGGCCTAACTTCCTCTGTTGTGCTCTCTGGTTTTAGGGAATGCTGCATTCTAATGAAATATATTCTGGATCCTGCAGTGATCTTCACAAGATGATCTGAAATGGGCTTTAAGGTGTGCATTTAATTAATGAAATGTTCACATACTCAATAAAAACTCACTGCAGAGAAATTAGCTCTCTCCTGGCATAGTGGAACAAAATTTTCAAATAATTTTTGATTTTTTTAAAAGATCTCAATATTTTTTTACATCCTATTTGTGAAACCAGTTCTGGATATTTAATTTTTTGACAGTTCTTTCGTGGGTAAAGCTAGGGACAAGTTGAGAGATTATTTCATTTCTTAGCCCAGTTATAGACTTACGTTTGAGGTTGTGTGTAAAGAAAGTATGTATCTTGCAGAACTTTTGTGTGACTTGAAGGTTAAAGAACATTCACTACTATTTCCATTAGATCAGTGTCTCATCTGTTAATTTTTGAGAGCCTCTAAGGACTGAGGCTCCTGTGTGCCAAGAATCCTGGTGAGGCGAGACATTTCCATGTCAAAGGGAGGACTCTTTCCGAACAGCTGTCTTACCCAGCCTGTAGGTTCTTCCATCCTGGATTTTAAACCATTGAAGACTGTCTAGAAGGATCAGTATATGATTTATGATAGAAGAAAAAAGGAAGAAGTGGACTAAATAGGCTCCTCACAGGTGGTCAGAGTATGATGGAGTAAGTCCAGATAAGAGCTCCTAAAAAATCAGGTACAGGTTTAGATAACTCATCTTTAAATATCTCCACACTGAGACTCTTATTTTAACAAATGCCAAACAAAATTAACTCAGGAGTTAGGACCTAACTTTTCTATGAAGGTGGTCAAAGTAGGTCCTTTATGAATAAGTGTTGCCTGTACCAGCAGCTTATTCCCCCCATGTAGTACATCCTAGCCAGGTCTACCCCAAACAGAGCAGCTGGTGATGGCTTCTCTTCTGGTCACAGACTGCTAAGGTGTTTTGTCAGCTGTCATGTGCTGTAACTCACCCAAGGGAACATACATGAACTACATTGGGGGAGGGGGGACAGAGGACTTAGAGCAGAAAAAACTATCTGTGGTTTCTGGTTGCCATCTTTTCCTTTCCTCGAATTGTTCTTTTCTGCTTTGACCTTCTATGGTGTGAGCATCCCAGAAAGGTCACACCACACCAAAAAGAACAGACTCACAAGTTGTCTCAACCTATCCTAAGGGCCTGGAAAAAAATCTCTGAACAGAATTCAAGCCAGTTGGTTGAGAAGTATTACTGGGGTTCCCAGCAAAGTCTAATAGGATGGCTTGTGAGGCTGGGGGTGGGGAGGATGCCCTTCCATTTTTGTAGTTTCCTTCCTTCCACTCATCTACTCTGCCATTCTATGGGAAGAAGAGGGTTAGTATCTTCACCTCCTAATTGCAAAAGGAGATTTTATAATAAGCCATGCTACTCCTATGTAAATATCTTCCTGAGGTCTGAGTTATTCCTGGAGGTATGAGAGTTGAGTAGAACAGGTAGAAAGAGGTGAGGAGATTTATGTTTCTTTTTATCTCCTCAGAGTTTTTGGTTTGGTTGGTTGCCTGAGTTTGTTTTTGTTTTTTTTTTTTTTTTTTTTTTTTTTAAATAAACCTGTTCTGTGATGGTGGAGAAGGATAAATTTGTGCTCTGCCATGTTCCGAATCTGCTTCTCTTTCAGGATTAATTTCTGTCAAATCAATGCAATGATGGTTGAGTCAAAAGTCTGAGGTTATAGTACCTCTGTCTCGCCTCTCCTTTCTTGGCTTCTTCCTCCTGTCTGGCTAAGTTGGCCTCCTACTCTTATCTCTGTGCATATCTTTGTCTTTTCTCTTCTGGGGACTAAAAATATAATCTAGATTTATGAAATCAGTGAAAGATAAGGAAATTATAGAAGAGATGTAGAATTTTTCAGGACATCTTTAAACAACAAATACAAAATTTGTTCTTGATAAAATTTCTTAAACAGTGTCATAATCTGATAAATGAAAATTATAGGATGTTAAATTTTTTAATTGTTTTTCAGCCTTCTATCCTAATTTGTGCCTTCAGCAAAGGTATCACATCCATTTTCTTTCCCTTGTTGGTAAAATTGAAATACTAATTCTTGACTAACTTATGAGTCTGTCAAGTGCTTTTAGGTTAACAATACATAGTTTAAAGCACTTAGTTTCCACAAATCAATCCTTCTGTCCTTAAATCCCACCTATGAAATTCTTGACATTGCTGTAAGTATTTAAGGAACCTTCCACACTTAATAGAAGCTGAATCTAAGATTTGCTTTAATTTCACATTCTATTTTCCCTTTTTGTTGTTAGCTCTCTATAAGAAAAAAGTCTGTATTTCTTTTTACTCAGGAAGAAAGTTGAGTTTTCATACTACAAGCTTCCCCATACATCTTTTCTTTGTGGACACTTAAATCAGTCATAGATCAAATACCCAAAAACTAACACAAAAAGATCTTCATCCAGGTATCTTTTCCAACCCAAGAAATCTGAATGAATATTTTTTCTCTCTTTTTGTTCTGCAAGTTTTTCAGATATAAGAATGGATCACTCTCTATGTTCTAGAAAGAGATACTTGAATTTGTACCAGGTAATGCACTACTTCCTCTTTGATTCACTCAGAGGATGGCCCCCAAACTGAAAAGGAGCCCAACCTACTTATATCTGCCATGTCTGAAACAGACCAGATTAGGTGATTCAATTGTTTTATCTTCAGTATTCTGATTTCATATGGTAATGACTTATACCACATAAGAACCACCAGTTAAAGTGAGTCAGTTGAAAATATATAGGAGGGATGAACAAGAAAAACACACACCAAAATGTCAAAGTGCCATTAACCAATTTTTAAAAATAAAGGTAATATGAAATGAGGGCTAAACAATGTAACCTAACTGCCAATTAAAGTATACAGTAGTTCTGGTCTTAGTTATATTTGATATGAAGTTGTATAACATTAAGCAGATCCTAGTGGGTTTAGTGAAAACGTAAGTATTGAACTTTAATGGCTACCAATGGGGATCTATACTTAGCCTGCAGGCTGAGCTCTAATCGGTGTTTTTCTATCCCAGTGTTTTGTGAACAAGCCAAAATTTATACAAAGCCACCCTAAGTGCTGCAATTGCAGAGGAACTTCCCTCTTGGTGATATTTGAGAGTAGTCCAAGTCCACTCAAACTGAGTCCAAGATTTGGAACTCACCCAGAAAAACAAGTGGAGGAGAAACATTAACGCGCCAAGTTGTGTTTAGTATTTCATAGCTGGGACAACTGGATAGAGGTTAAGAAGACAAGCTATGGAATAAAGACAAGGTTGAGGTGGAACTAGCAAGTCCCAGAAGAGGTCAGGCTTAGAGATTTGTGATCTTGTATGCTCCTTTTTACTTAGGTTTTGGGTAAACTCCTTTGCACGATATTGGATTCAGAGCAGTTTTTTCCGTTAAACTCACCTGGGGTAGAGAACTTGAATCCTCAGAGGACTAGTAGATTCCTGAAAATTTTTTCCAGACCTGAAAGATGGAGAGAAAAGAGGCTGTTGCTTTAAAGCAGCCCAAAGATAATCTATGACTTCAGCAACTCTTCAATATAATAGCACCAATAATGGAGAGATAACATTAACCTTCCTAGTGTTACAAGTACCATGGGAAGGGAGAAGAGTCAGTGAATGGGAAAGGGGATGAGTTTTATCAGGAATAGATTTCAAGTTGTAAGGTGCACCAGTACTAACCTCAAAAGATAACACAGCAAGAAGGTAGAACACAGGGTGTCAGTTCATATACTCTGTCCTTTGGAACCCATGGCCAGGCCATTCCCTCCTTGATTCGCTCTTTGAAGATGAGCATGTAAGATGGGTTTGAGAGGGCTATTGGGTGCTCTGCCTCAGGCTATGAAAACGCTGCCACCTGCATTATATACCTGTGAATCAAGCCCATGAGACCCCTGCTGATGGGCAGCATCTACTGTGGCCAGCAAGCCTGACACTGCAAGAGCGGAGATTGAATGGCAGCCAATGCTGGCCCACCCAGAGTGTCGGTGCATCTCTCCTATAGCCAGAGTTCAGCATTGCATGTTGATTGGGTGGATATCCTGTAATATAAATGCTCGTTTGGATCCAAAAGGAAAATCATTACAAATAAAAGAAAGATGAACAACTTTAATGTTTTTGGGGGGTCAAAGAAAAGAATAAATAAATAAAACCTTGTTGTAAAGAATTAATCAGCCTGATTCCCTTCACATCCCTTGTGTCTTTGCTTCTACTGAAAAGGGAGATCATGGGAACAAAGTCTGGCCAAGACTCTCAAGTAAGTGAAGCAATTGGCTGCTCAGACCAGTTAATTATGAGGACTCCCAGACAGTCTTAAGTTTGCAAGGACATCCTGGTCCTAGAAGGTTTTTTATTTTAAAATGGCCTTTACCTTAGAAGTAAAAAAAAAAAAAAAATGGAGCCTGAAAAAATTGAATAGATTTTTCTATTCAGGATAATATTTTCTCCAGGTGAGGGGTTTAATAAAGTAGACAGCCTCCTTATGGAACCAAAAGGCTTCATGACTAGGAAAACTATAACCAGCCTCCTTGGTGAAACAGGGAATTACAGGACACCTACTTAGGTGCCAAGTTCAGGGAGGAGCTGACTGCCCCAGGCCCTCAGGAGACATTGTCCATTCTTTCCTTATGCCTCTATCATTCCTCAGTTAGCTGCAGTAGTCTCCTAAATGGAGGGAAGGAAGCATGCCCTGGTCCTGTGGCCCACCTGATTCCCCATTCTAATACCACTATTTTATTCTTCTTGAGAAAACATCTTTATCTGCTTGCTCCTACTGTTGGTCCTACTATTTTAATCTGAATCTTTTTTTTTTTCAGTTAGAAACCAATATTCCAGGATAAGTTTCTGTAGTTTGGTCAAAGATATCATCAGGATTTTATTAGGTAAGATTTTTCTTACAGTCAAACCATTCAAAAATGTGGCATGTGGTCACCTGTCAGGAAGATTGAGGTCATTGGAAGCTGGATTGTAAATACCTAAATTCCTGTCCAAATTTTAGCTTTAGTGATATTTTCCAATCATAATTTCTTTCCCATGGATTCAATCACTCTTGAAGTTGGAAGCACAAAATCTGACAACCTATAACCTAATTTTTTTAAATGACAAGGTGGTTTCTTGGGCAAAGGTAGATTTGTAAGGAATTTACATGGAATAGTGATTTTTTTCCCCTCTAATCTAGAACTCAAGTCCACATCCTTTCACAGGCTAATGATCTCAGGAAACATATATACCCTTATGAATTTCCCTTGAAATTCTCTATTATAATCTGAGGGTCTATTGGTTGCTTTACACAATATGTCTGTAAACCTTATTTTTGCCTCTGGATCATTACAAACTTATCTGGTACACCACATAATTTTGCTAATGAGCTGGAAAAATTCCCAAGCTAAAGAGCAGGTTTCAGTTTCTTAAACATTTAAGCACAAAGTACTGAGGTTAGTCACAGAAGCATATGGCTCTTGGAGTAACTTAAATATAAGAAGTAACAAAGGGAGATAATAGAGGCTATGAGTGAAAACCTGTGCACCACTATTCATTTACTATGTGCACTTGAACAAACCACTTGCCTCATCCTTTGCATCTTTAAATTGGGAATGATAATACCAACCAAAGGGTTGTTGTGCAGAATGAACATGTTTCTGCATATGAAGAGAACAACCAGTGTCTGTTCCATAATAGGCATTTGTCAAATGTCAGGTCTCACCATGTGGTCGTCATTATTGTTATAATCACCACAGAAAGGTTCACCCCCCCAAAACCCCCATACCCGAAGAACTGAAACTCTCAGAATTGTGTACCAGAAGAGGGTGCTGGCTGGGTGCTCCAGTTCTCTTTATGAAACACAAGACAACTTGATCTTCAGACAGGTTTCTAAGAAAAAGAGAATAAAAGAGGTTTATAAAGGAAGCAAATCATAATTGCATACCTATTTTTAAATAATGCCTCCATTCGTATCTCAGAAACAAATCTTAATTTGCTTATTCTTTATTTCTAATTTCCATATTCATTTAATAACAAAATGGGAAAAATATTAGTGGGAGATAGTAATTGTAAAAGAAGCAGTAAAGTTAAAAATACTGTACACATATAAACAGTAATATTCAAAGCAATTTGAAATCTCAACTCACAAGCTAACGGCACATGTAAATGACCCATAAATTCATTGTCAGTGCCTAATTTTTACTCCATTAAAAACAAGGAAAAAATAGCCATGTTGGTGGTACATGTTTGTAATCCTAGTATTTGAAAAGTTGATGCAGGGGGATTATGAATTCAAGGCCAGCTCAGGCTACCTAGCAAGTTTGAGGCCAGCCTGGGATATATAATGAAACCATCTCAACCACCACCTCTTCCAAAAAAAGAATCCTTCTTAAAGACCATTCCTAGGTCATCCATAAAGAGTGATTAGTTCATAAAGTATCAGCTCTGGCCATAAATAAATTGCTCAAGCCTTTACAGGAGATTGCCAAGGGAATATTTAGGATGGCACAAGATAAAACAATGTGAAACTGAAGCCAATTGCTATGAGTCCATCAGAAAGAGAACTCCAATGCCTTGGGACATTGCTTCCTGCCCTTTGCCCTCTGCTTCCACATGCAAAACAATAATAACTACAGTCTTCATGAAAGAACATGGGAACCATAGAACTCAGAACGTTTGAGCATGAAGGAGTCTAGGTATCAATTCTGGCCCAGTCTATTTCATATATGAGACATTTGAGATTAGAAATACTCTTAAGTGTTCCAGACATCAAGGAAATATGCTCTAATGGTGGCCTTACTAACCCTACATGAACATCTCAAGAGAGCAAAACCAAGAAACACCTGAGGAGGACCTTTTGCTAACATCTCCAGAAGATGCCTTTACAAATCTCATGGAAGCTGTGGACCATCTCCCTTGAAAAGGGCAAAACCAAAACCTCAGAGAGTTCACATCTCGCAGCCTCACTCCAAAGCCTGTTTATAATCTCTGAAGCAGTCCTGGGAGATATTAGGGAAAGGACAAGCATAACACAGAGATACTTGCATCAAAGGAATTCAAAGGGAGAGCTGTTGTAGTCAGGTCAAACTATGCAGACTTGGGAATAGAAGACAGAATCCAGGCTGATTTCTTGGCACACTGAAAACACCACTTTCCTCTGTCTCCAGATCACATAGCTTGACACAGATGAGAGAACAGTGTGGCTGGGCAGACAGCATTTAGGAGGAAAGGATTCCTCATATAAATGTAGCTACTAAATTTGCTGATACACTTACTGAATTAGGCAGACCTGGGTACAGATTCCAGTTATGCATTTCATATTGACCACAGCCATGTTACTTAGCCTCTAATTCTTGATTTTATTAAGTCTATAATTCACGTAACAAGGCCAACCTTGCATAGTTCTGTTTAGGATTAGGGATCACATGCACAGTGCATCTTGTATGGTGCTAATCATATAGGAGGCTGTCAATAAAACCTGTCTTATAAGTCCATCCACTCATTCATTAAATAATGTTAATTAACTACTTATGATTGTGCTAAGCAGTGGGGTTTCAATAATGAATAAGCCATATGAAGTACTATGCTCTCATTGTCCACAGCCTAATGGAAGCTACAGATAAGAAAACAAACCACTGCACATTAATAGGGTGGGGACCTTTCAGGGTACAATGGATGCCCCTAGGAGTGACTTGGGAGTCAGAAATGGCTTAAGGAAATGAGGAAGGAAGTAGCTTGCTTGAGGTCAAGGCCAAAATGGCTTAAGGAAATGAGGAAGGAAGTAGCTTGCTTGAGGTCAAGGCCAAAATGGCTTAAGGAAATGAGGAAGGAAGTAGCTTGCTTGAGCTCAAGGCCAAACAAAGCTTTGAGTCTCAGAATTCAGCCTTTACACCATCACATATTGGCAAATTGCAATGACAAATGTTAAATCATGAGAAGATTAGATACAGACATCATGTAGGGAAATCAAATCAGGTGTTCTTACCTCAAAAGTAAAGAAGGAAGTTAGGATAGGGAAAAATAATACTTTCACATAGTGCTATTTGCTCCCATCACTAAATTCTGCACAAGGAAGTCCACAAATAACCATGATGATGTGAGTGACTCTCTAAAGACCTGTATCCTCCAGGTTTGGCTCATGAACACACACTCAAGCAGCTCTTAGGGTCACCTGCAGAAGTGCCTATCGGTAATTCCAGACTGAGCTGGACTCTGGGGGGCAGATGCAGCTGCTGATGCAATCCAAGCTGAAAGACAGTTACTTAAACCTCGAGCAATAAATAGAGTTCTGAATGGCAGCTGCTCTGTAAAGAGGAGGAACAAATACAGGTTTTCAGGCACCATAATTAGTCATGAGCATGAATTTTCATGAGAAAGGAAGAGCAAAAGAAGGTGTAGGACAGGAAGAGAAAGGAGAAAGAAGAATAGTATGTGGCAACTTTACCATGACCAAGTATCACAATCTAGTAAGCATGGTAGAAAGGCTCTTTTAATTAGAAAACTAACGGGTTAGTTATATACATATGAAGATCAATTTTTGCTTGAATTACGTCAGTCTTTGTTAAATGCCTCTCTAGAAATAGATAGAGGTCGAACTCCCGTCGGGAGGTTTGCTCTGATGCAACAGAGCTACTCACGTGCACATGTGCTGCTCTCACTTGCTGCACAAATGGCTAGGAGCGGCTGATGGGA
Organism: Castor canadensis; assembly: GCF_047511655.1. NCBI lineage: Eukaryota > Metazoa > Chordata > Mammalia > Rodentia > Castoridae > Castor > Castor canadensis. Next base: position 81,804,333 of record NC_133396.1, on the reverse strand, counting down.
GCCTCCCTGCCAGCAACTCGAGCTGAGCGTCAAGGCCCTGAGGAACACTGATGTGTGAATGGACCCCAGAGTCGGCAGTAGCATTTTCTAAGCATATCTCTATGCCAAGAACACTGAGGTTGCTTGACCTTCTGCTGAACAGAGTGCAGCAAAAGACAGCATTCAGTTGTGAATGTGCACCTTGCACAGCAGAATTATGCATCATTACTAAATGGTAGGTATCTGCAGTGGAATAGATCACTATTGAGTTGGTGGGGTGGCCAACTCATTGCAGACTACCTGGACTATCCTGGTTTTAAAACTGGCAGTCCTGCACTCTTGGAGTCTCCTCAGTCCAGTACCAGCCAACCATTGGTCATCACTCTTCATAAAGGGTAAGATGCAGGACCAAATCTTTATCTGAATAATGTTCCAGATTTTTCACAGTGGTTTAGAAATCACTGAATGAGAAAAGAGTCAGGATGAAAGGGATATTAGTAATTACCTGATCCAGCAGATCTCAAACTTGACCTGCACTGCATATTAAAAATATAGATTCCTGAGTTCTACTTCCAAAAATTCTGACCCAGTAGGTCTTGGGTGGGACTCCAAAAGTATAAGCATTCTGAGTGATTCTGATTGTAAGTGACCCAAAGACCTGTGTTTGAAAAACAGATTCTATTACAGCCTCTCATTTTATTAATAAGAAATTTATATTGCCCAAGGCTACACGACATGCCAGTTGCAACCTGATTTAAAATAAAACCTCAATACACAGTGCCTTCCTAATCCAAATGTGTTTCTATTTACAGCATTGGAGAGTCCATGGTTCCTTCTTTTTGCAAAGATTTATTCATATAGAATTCTTCTAGAAAATATCATCCATTTGAACCAGGTGTAATGACTCATGCCTGTAATCTTAGCTACCACTGAGGCAGAGATCAGAAGGATCATGGTTTGAAGCCAGCCCTGGCAAAAATTTCCTAACACCTCATTTCAACCAATAAGAAGCTGGGCATGTTGACACATGCCTGTCAACCCAGCTATTCAGGAAGTATATATACAAGAATTGTGCTCCAGGCTAGTCCAGGCATAAACATGAGAGCCTATCCCAAGAGTAACTAATGCAAAAGGCTCTGGAAGCATGGCTTAACTGGTAGAGCACTTGCCTAGCAAGCACAAGGCCCTGAGTTCAAGCCCCAGTACTACCAAAATAAAAATAAAAAAGAAAGAAAATGTTTCACAAAAAGGAAAACCAAGAATCATTAGAACTAGCCATATTTATAGAGTGTGGCATTTGTTTTCTTTGAGGAGCTGACATCACCCTCAAAGAAACAGAAATGGAAGATCTTATTTTCCTTCCTGGGCACTTCTTAGAAGCATCAGGTACTTCGTGCTGGTTTTCTCTCATATACAAGATTCAGAGACCTCTCACTGACTGCCAGAGAAGGGGATGTTAATTTTAAAGGTAGCTAGAACTAGACATACAAAACATTCAACTTAGATTACAAATTTTATAGTTTATAGAATTGGACCCATGGCATTTCATGTCAATATGCCTCACCTCTGGTTTGTCCATACCATGTAGAATCAATCTTTAAATTTCAGGATAAAGGGTGACATTTTGAAAATAGTATTCTAAGCTAGCTTTGTCTAAAAAGTGGCAATCAGGATGGGCTGATCCAGCAATACCACTCTTGGGGATATTCCCAAAAGACTGTGACACAGGTTACTCCAGAGGCACCTGCACACCCATGTTTATTGCGGCACTATTCACAATAGCCAAGTTACGGAAACAGCCAAGATGCCCCACCACTGATGAATGGATTAAGAAAATGTGGTATTTATACACAATGGAATTTTATGCAGCCATGAAGAAGAACGAAATGTTAGCATTCGCTGGTAAATGGATGGAATTGGAGAACATCATTTTGAGTGAGGTTAGCCTGGCCCAAAAGACCAAAAGTCGTATGTTCTCCCTCATATGTGGACATTAGACCAAAGGCAAACACAACAATGGGATTGGACTTTGAGCACATGATAAAAGTGAGAGCACACAAGGGAGGGGTGAGGATAGGTAAGACACCTAAAAAATTAGCTAGCATTTGTTGCCCTTAATGCAGAGAAACAAGGCTTGGGTCATTTCTCCCCCCTGCCCCCACCCCCTCCCTTACCACCCACTCCGCCCCCTCCCTCTTCCCCCCACCCCCTCAATACCCAGCAGAAACTATTTTGCCCTTATCTCTAATTTTGTTGTAGAGAGCGTATAAGCAATAATAGGAAGGAACAAGGGTTTTTGCTGGTTGAGATAAGGATAGCTATACAGGGAGTTGACTCACATCATTAATTTCCTGTGCGTGGGTGTTACCTTCTAGGTAAATTCTTTTTGATCTCACCTTTTCTCTAGTTCCTGGTCCCCTTCTCCTAGTGGCCTCAGTTGCTTTAAGGTATCTGCTTTAGTTTCTCTGCATTAAGGGCAACAAATGCTAGCTAGTTTTTTAGGTGTCTTACCTATCCTCACCCCTCCCTTGTGTGCTCTCGCTTTTATCATGTGCTCATAGCCCAATCCCCTTGTTGTGTTTGCCCTTGATCTAATGTCCACATATGAGGGAGAACATACGATTTTTGGTCTTTTGGGCCAGGCTAACCTCACTCAGAATGATGTTCTCCAATTCCATCCATTTACCAGTGAATGATAACACAAAAAAAAACTTGATCGTGGTGAATAATCTTTTTGATGTGTTGTTGAATTCAGTTTGCCATTATTTTGTTGAGGATTTTGCGTCAACGTTAATTAAGGAGATTGGCCTATAGTTCTCCTTTTTGGAGGTGTATTTGCCTGGTTTTGGGATAAGTGTAATACTGGCTTCATAAAATGTGTTTGGCAGTTTTCCTTCCCTTTCTATTTCGTGGAACAGTTTAAGGAGGGTTGGTATCAGTTCTTCTTTAAAGGTCTGATAGAATTCAGCAGAGAATCCATCAGGTCCTGGACTTTTCTTTTTGGGGAGACTCTTGATTGCTGCTTCAATTTCATTTTGTGTTATAGATCTATTCAGGTGATTAATTTCCTTGGCTCAGTTTTGGATGGTCATATGTATCTAGAAATTTGTCCATTTCTTTAAGATTTTCAAATTTATTTGAATATAGGTTCTCAAAGTAGTCTCTGATGATTTCCTGGACTTCCATGGTGTTTGTTGTTTTCTCCCCTTTTGCATTCCTAATTCTACTAATTTGGGTTTTTTCTCTCCTCATTTTAGTCAGGTTTGCCAGGGGTCTATCGATCTTGTTTATTTTTTCAAAGAACCAACTTTTTGTTTCATTAATTCTTTGTATAGTTTTTTTGGTTTCTATTTCGTTGATTTCAGCTCTTATTTTTATTATTTCTCTCCTTCTATTTGTTTTGGGATTTGCTTGTTCTTGTTTTTCTAGGAGTTTTAGATGTATCATTAGGTCATTGATTTGGGATCTTTCAGTCTTTTTAATATATGCACTCATGGCTATAAACTTTCCTCTCAGGACTGCCATAGCTGTGTCCCATAGGTTCCAGTAGGTTGTGTTTTCATTTTCATTGACTTCCAGGAACTTTTTAATTTCCTCTTTTGTTTCATCGATAATCCATTCTTCATTAAGTAATGAGTTATTTAGTTTCCAGCTGTTTGCATGTTTTTTGTCTTTACTTTTCTTGTTGAGTTCTACTTTTACTGCATTGTGATCAGATAGTATGCACAGTATAATTTCTATTTTCTTATATTTGCTGAGGCTTGCTTTGTGCCCTAGGATATGATCTATTTTGGAGAAGGTTCCATGGGCTGCTGAGAAGAATGTATATTTTGTAGAAGTTGGATGAAATGTTCTGTAGACATCTACTAGGTCCATTTGATCTATTGCATATTTTAGATCTTGGATTTCTTTATTGAGTTTTTGTTTGGATGACCTATCTATTGATGATAATGGAGTGTTAAAGTCTCCCACAACCACTGTTTTGGCGTTTATATATGCTTTTAGGTCTTTCAGGGTATGTTTGATGAAATTGGGTGCGTTGACATTGGGTGCGTACAGATTGATGATTATTATTTCCTTTTGGTCTATTTCCCCTTTTATTAGTATGGAATGTCCTTCTTTATCTCATTTGATCAATGTAGGTTTGAAGTCTACTTTGTCAGAGATAAGTATTGCTACTCCTGCCTGTTTTGGGGGGCCATTGGCTTGGTAAATCTTCTTCCAGCCTTTCATCCTAAGCCTATGCTTATTTCTGTCAGTGAGATGGGTCTCCTGTAAGCAACAAATTGTTGGATCTTCCTTTTTAATCCATTTTGTCAAACGGTGCCTTTTGATGGGTGAATTAAGTCCATTAACATTAAGTGTCAGTACTGATAGGTATGTGGTGATTCCTGTCATTTAGTTGTCTTAGTTGTTGGAAGGTTTGATTGTGTGTACCTAAGTTGAGGTTACTCTCTACTGTCTTGCTTTTTCTTTTCCTGTGGTTTGGTGCTGCCTGTCTTTTCATGGTTAAGTTGGGTTTCACTTTCTGTGTGCAGAATCCCTTGCAGAATCTTTTGTAGTGGTGGCTTTGTGGTCACATATTGTTTTAGTTTCTGCTTATCATGGAAGACTTTTATTGCTCCATCTATTTTGAGTGATAGTTTTGCTGGATAGAGTATCCTGGGGTTGAAGTTATTTTCATTCGGTGCCCGGAAGATCTTACCCCACGCTCTTCTTGCTTTTAATGTTTCTGTTGAGAAGTCTGCTGTGATTTTGATGGGTTTACCTTTGTATGTTACTTGTTTTTTCTCTCTTACAGTCTTCAATATTCTTTCCTTAGTTTCTGAACTTGTTGTTTTAATGATGATATGTCGTGTGGTAGTTCTATTTTGATCTTGTCTGTTTGGTGTCCTGGAGGCCTCTTGCATCTGTATGGGAATATCTTTTTCTAGATTTGGGAAATTTTCCATTATTATTTTGTTGAATTTATTATGCATTTTTGTGCATTCCCTTCGCTTGCACCTCTTCTCCTTCTTCAATGCCCATGATTCTCAAGTTTGGTCTTTTGATGGAGCCGGTGAGTTCTTGCATTTTCTTTTCACAGGTCTTGAGTTGTTTAATTAATAGTTCTTTGGTTTTTCCTTTAATTACCATTTCATCTTCAAGTTCTGAGATTCTGTCTTCTGTTTGTTCTATTCTGCTGGATTGGCCTTCCATTTTGTTTTGCAGTTCTGTTTCATTCTTTTTTCTGAGGTTTTCCATATCCTAGGTGGTTTCCTCTTTAATGTTGTCTGTTTTTGTCCTGAGTTCATTTATCTGTTTAATCATCGTGTTCTCTGTTTCACTTTGGTGTTTATACAGTGCTTCTATGGTTTCCTTTATTTCTTCTTTTGCTTTTTCAAATTCTCTATTTTTGTTGTCTTGGAATTTCTTGAGTGTCTCCTGTACATTTTGGTTGATCATATTCGGTATCATCTCTATAAGATTCTCATTGAGTACCTGTAGTATGTCTTCTTTTAAATTATTCTTGTGGGCTTCATTGGGTCCTTTGGCATAGTTTATCTTCATTTTGTTGGAGTCTGGATTTGAGTTTCTGTTTTCTTCATTCCCCTCTGGTTACTGTACTAATTTTTTGCTGTGGAAAAACTGGTTTCCCTGTTTTTTCTGTCTTCCCGTCATTGTCTTTGGTGTTGTTATTGTCCCTGTACTGTGTGCAATTAAGTATTTTCTAGCTTGTAATAATAACAATGGTAATATTTAGAATGGAAGGGTGAGCTGAGATGGAAAGCAAGAAGTTAAAGAAAAGGGGAAAACAAATACACAGACAAGAGGGAGAAAACAGAACAAGATTTCAGACAAGAAAGTTTCAAAGGTATAAACAGGGAGCGTTAGTGTAGTAATTGACAGTGAGCTGCACAGACATTAGAGAGACAGAGAGAGGATTGAAAATCAAAAATAAAAATAAAGATAAGAATAAAAATAAAAAATAAGTAAATGAAAGAAATATCTATATATAAAAATGAATTAAAATAAAATGGAAAATAGAAAATTTAAAAAAAAAACAAAAACCAAAAAACCAAAAAACCTCCAAGTTCAAATGCAATGAAGTTTCAGTCTTAATAATTTGGGTTTCCGTCTCAGTCTCCAATCCTGGAGATGGTGCCTCAGATGTTGTTCTGTAGTTGTCTCATCAAAGGGGATGCATAAAGTAGAACAAAACTACACACACACACACACACACACACACACACACACACACAAACCCACCAAGTGTCCCAAGTTCAAATGCAATACAGTTTCAGTAAGTTTTTCAGCATGCAGGTGTAATTCAGTTGTTCTCTCATCAAGGGTAGGGAGAAAAAGAAAAAAAAGAGTCTGGACACAGTTCTGAGAATGGTATCTGCAACTGTGGTTTGCCTGCCAGCTGCTGTCAGCCTGCTGTTGCTGGCGGCGTTATTTATGCAGATCTCTGGGGTGAGCTTAGCACTCACCTGGTCCCACAGGCTTTGTTTGCTCAGAGTTCTCCTGTGCGGGAGCCTCTGCTACAAGCTTTCCCCTTTCCAAGTACACTGGGAAAGGTGACACTGCACCTGCGTTGTCAGGCCTGCGTGTTTATTTACAGTTCACGTGGGAGGTGGGTCTTCCCCCCTCTCCTGTGGAGTTTTCCTCCCACCGCCACTTTCACAAGCTTTCCTGCTCCTGATTACTGGGCGGTGCTGCTGCTCCTGCCAGCCACCATGTTTGTTTACAGCTCACGTGGGAAGTGGGTCTTCCCTCCTCTCCTGTGGAGTTTTCCTCCCTCCACCACTCTCACAAGCTTTCCCGCTCCTGGTTTCTGGGCGCGCACCTGGCTCCTTCCAGAGCCTCTCTGGCCTGTCCAGCTTGTTTATTTACAGTCCCTGGAAGGATTCCCTTCCCCCAATCTTCGGCGCTCAGTGCACCCCACCCTCTTTCCCGTGTGTCTTAATTGTTCTTATTGCTTATTACTCAGTTTCTCTTTTTTCCCCGGGTGGAGGTCAGTCTGTCCAGGGGGCTACGCTGCGCTGGCCCAGGCTTGTCTGTGGGAGTACCGCGGTACCGTGAAGCTCACCTGGTCCACGTCTTCCCAAGCCATCTGGGCACGGGTGACTGGCAGCCCGGAGGCCCTCCTGGTTTCTCCATTTAACATGAAGTGGAGATTCTCTGCACCGGCTGGAGGTGTGGAGTGGTCAAAGTTATGCCTCTTCTCAGTGATTATGCCTGCGAAGTGTGTCTCTGGTGTCTCCAAGATTTCACTATAGGAGGCTCGCTTTCTGCTTCCTCACTCTAGCCACCATCTTGGAATTCCCCAGTGTTTATTGTTATACACACACACACACACACACACACACACACACTTTAACGTACATTCTAGCCTTTTAGGGTAACCATTCATGATCATGTGGGATGTGAGATTTTTCTATTTGTATCTATAATGTGCTAGCAGTTCTGTATGCATTGAGAGTCTGTGTTAGAAATAAAATTTGTACAATTATTCATTATCTGGTATTTTACCTGGAACAAAAAAATAGAGATAGTCTAATCTTTTAAGTAAATAAAAAGAAAAAAATGAATCCCCAAGAAAGTAATTTACTCACTCAGATTTAAACAGCTACAGAATGGCAGTTACTGACTTAAAACAAGGTCTTTTGATCTTGTTTCAGTTTGCCATTATCCAAAATGGGACCTAGTACACAATGGCAATAAAGAATTTTATTGAAAAATGTGAATGATTCACTCTAGCACTTAGAATGTGCTGGAGTGATATAAAAGAGTCACTGACCTTTAGTTTCTTTATTGCAATATCTCTCTCTTATATCAGGACTTAATCAAGCATTTTTATTTACTTCAAAAATGTTTTGTTATTATCTTTTGCCTAACTTCCCACTCAATTTTGAAGAACTGAAGCAGGAAATCTCTCATCACCTCATGGCATAAGTCTGGGTTGATCACCACTTCCACATACTCCCACAGTACCATGTACTTTCCCATCATTTATCTAAACCACGATAATGAAAGCTACATGAGGACAGGAATTGTGTTAATAGTTGAACATTTTTCATTCCTGTCATAACAGGGCCCTAGTGTATATTAATATTTTCAGATACATAAAGGGAAATAATGATTCTCAGTATTCTTTTCCCCTCCATTTAAAAACAGAATTCTGCCAATATCAGGCACATGCAGGGTGTTATGGCCTTAGATCGAAGTAAAGTATACTCACAGCAGGGATATGTTGAGAAACCCTTTTGGACATCAACTTAGATGTTAATAATGAAAGACAGGACTGTAAAATAGGTACAGTGTGTGTGTGGCGGGGGTACTTGTGAGAGGGGGAGGGTGAACAAAGGAGATGAAGGTAAGGGAATATGGTTGATAGACTTCATATGCTTATACAAAATGGAACAATGAAACCTCTTGCAGTTGCTTTAAGTAGGGCAGAAGGGGGTTGAGGGGAAGAGATGGTGAGAGCAATCTAACCAATGTGCAATGTAAGCATATTTGGAATTGTCACAATAAGGTTTAAAAAACCAGAATTCTGCCCCCATGGATATTTAGAAGGTCACATGACTACCAAAACATTTTCCAGCCAACCTGGGAGCTAGATGTGGACATAGTTGTCACCAATGGAACATAAGCACAAGTGATATGTACAACTTCTTTAAAAAGAAATGCCTGTGATCTACATGGTACCTTTCCCTCTTTAAAACAGATTGAAGCATGTGGAGACAGAAAACATCCCAAGGAACAGTGAAACAAGGAAAAAGGAACCTATGTTCCTGGATGATCTTATAGGATAGAACTATGTGACCTATCATGATCTGTAATGGACTGGCTGCCTAACTTTGGACTTTTGCAGTACAGGGGTTTGAACTCAGGGCCTCACAGTTGCTAGGCAGGCATTCTACCACTTGAGCCACTTGGCCAGCTATAATTTTGAACTATTAAACAAAGAACATATGAACCTATAAATTGTTTGAATCCGTCTCTTTTGGGAGCTCTGTTACAACTGCTTAGATCATTCTTTAACTAAAATAAAAAACAAGTCTATGGCCATACCACCCTGAATGTGCCCGATCTCGTCTAAAATAAAAAACAAAGCAGGAGGCTCCTAAATAATCCATGTGGGGGTAGGGGAGCTGGGTGGGAGAGACACTGTACTTTCAGAGCCTTTGAAATTCTAGGCACTAGCATTACTTAAGTTCTACTGGATATAAATAATAACTATATCCACTCAGGTGAGCCCTAGTGCCAGAGGAAGTTTCATAAGGCTACATCAGGACACAGGATAACCATGATCTTAACCATCTGTCTAGGTGTCACTCAGACTGGAAAAGCATCAACATACTGAGTCAGATTAGGGGGCACCCAACCCTGCCAGTATTTGGCTGGGATTAAGCATTGTTAGATAAAGTTCATTGATGATGGAGAATGTTAATTTCATGTAGATCTTTGCTGTAAGCACTGCTTATTTTTTTCCCTTGGATGACCAGAGAGCTGTCGGGAGTGAGCCGTTCACCTGCTTGCTTGATTGACAGCTGTCAGACCCTTCCCCCACATGCAGCCATCCAGGTTGAGCAGAGATGGAAGCCAGACTAGGAACTGCTATTGTTGTCTCTATGATTCTCGAGTCTGGCACAACTATAAACAACATTACTGCTGCACCTAAAGTTCCATCAGAGAAGAAGGTAACTGCAATTTCAGCCCCTCTGCTTTCCTGGAACCCTCAGAGCTTTCAATCAACCAACTGGTTTTCTACAATCAGGGGGGCTGTCATTGTGACAACAGTGTCTGCTTTAAATGTTTCATGGCTGCGTAGGAAAACTCCATGCTGGGAGGAGTTTCCTTCCAGTTGTGGAAACCATGGTAGTTGCGGCTACCATAACTGCTGATAAAGCCCATGGCTTCTGCTTCAGGAGGCTTTGCTTCAGTCACAGCCATTCCAGATGTGTTTTTGTTTGGGAAATTTCACTATAGTTATGATAGCTTCAAATGACTCCCTCTACCCTATTTTGCTGATGTCCTCAATCAGGTAAGGTAGGAAAACTTTGCCCTCTCATTACAGCTGGAGCAGGCAGGCTCGGTAGCCTGTGCAGACTGGTATGACCAAGCCAAAAGTTTGTGGTTAGCAGATAGGAGATAGTGGAACTGGCTGTATGAAGAGCCCTCCTCTCGCTCTCATTGGGTCATCCTGGGAGACCTCCCTGCTGTTCACTGAGCCCTGAAAGCCTCATCCAAGTGATTTTATTGTTAATTGTGGTCCTTATCACAAATGGAGTGGGCTGAGCTGATAACATGTAGAGCAGAAAAATTCCAGGGGTGCTAGCCTCAGGCATATCCAACAACTGAAAGATGAATGAAGAATTTTGGAGTACAGCAGGGAGCAGAGACTGCAGAGGGTGGACAGCTGAGACTGAAAAGGACTGTGGAGCTGCTAAGAAGGTAACAGACTACTGAGAGCTGAAAAACTACAGCAGAAGTTGAAGAAAGCAAAGGACTGCAAAGGCAGGAGGACTGCAGATAAGCAGTACATAGCAACTGGCTTGGGCCACTGAAAGAGCTCCAAAGAGTTGCCATGAGTTGAGTGACCACCACAGATGGCTGACAGAGCTGTTAACACGAGCCACTGAATGCTGGGCCATTCAAGTAACTGCATTTTGCAAGACCCTCAGTTGACTAGTAATATTATTACAAAATTCTGGTGACTTGATAGACAGTAACTGTTCAGAAGAGGACATCTATTCATTGTAGCCCAAGGGCACCCCTGCTGAATCCCCATCATCAGCATGATTCAGAGACTCTACCCTTAACTGATTCACTCTGGCTCTTTCTACCCATTTTTCTTCTCTTTCTATTAAACTCTGACTGTCATATTTCAAAACTGAAAGACTCAAGGAGAAAAATCTGATTAACCCAATTTAATCAACATCTAATGCCAGATTGATTAATAACTGGACAGAGTGTACATGGGATATTTTTATGTGAAATGTCCTCCATGTGTCAATTACCTGTGGCTTAATTGGGATTAGGAGTCCTTTGGTGCAGTACATTACCTTGTCTGTGTAAGAATCCACTTAATATTTTACCCTTAGCAGGGTGTATCAGCTTTCTATTGCTGCTATGACAAATTATAAAAAATTAGTGGCTTAAAGCAACCCAAATTTACTTCTTACACTTTTATAGATCAGAAATCCCATGTGGATCTTACAGAATGAAGGTCACCATATGTCAGAAAGATGTATTTTTTGGGAGGTTCTAGAGAAGGTTGTATTTCTCTGCCTTCTCTGCTTTTTTTCAGTTTTTAGAGATGCCCTCAGTATTCATTGTCAGCAACAAAGTCAGCAACACTAGGCCAAGCCCTTCTCAAATTGTCATATCTCAGGTTCTCTCCTCTGCTTTCCTGTTCCACTTTTAAGGACCCTTGTGATTACATTCAGTTCATTCGAACAACTCAGGATAGCTCCCTATTTTTATATTAGCTGATTAGCAAACTTAATTCCAATCTTCCTCCTTAATTCTTCATTGCTACATAACCACACAGATTCACAGATTCAAGGAATTAGGCCTTGAACATGTTTCAAGGGTCATTACTCTGCCAGCCTCAGGAAAACTATGAATAAATACTTGCTAGCCTCTTACAATAACTTTCATCTGTGTTTTCTTATGGGCTAAACATTTCATAGTAATTTTCTATTTATGGGATTAATCTAGGGTTCAGACTTCATTTTCCTTCATATGGGTATCCAGTTGTTCCAGAACCATTAAAACCAAAACAAAAGACTGTGGGTTTTCACTAAATTATATTGGATCTTTATTAAAAATTAATCAGTTAACTATATAAATGTGGGTCTATTCTGAGATCTTTAAAATGCTCCATGTTTTGTAAGTTCATATTCACATCAATGCTACACGGTCATGATAATAAATAATAAATCTTGAAATCAAATAGTGCTACTCCTCCAACATTTTCAAAATCATTTTGACTCTTCTAAGTCATTTATGGTTCCATGAAAAATTTGAAATTAAGGACTGGGCACAGTGGAACATGCCCTCTAATCCCCAGCTATTCAGGAGGCAAAGGTAAGATGATCACAGTCTGAGGCCAGCTGGAGCAAAATTGCAAGACCCTATCTGAAAAAACACATCCTTAGCAAGCATGAGGCCCTGAGTTAAAGACCCAGTACCATAAAAAAGTAGCTTTGTCAAGTCTCACAATGGTAGCCTGCTATAATTGTAACTAGGGTCAATAGGAGTTCTTTTATATATTGCTAAATTAATTGAATAAACTGCTAGGTTCCATTTATTGATATTTTATCAAGGACTTTTTGATGTTCAAGAGAAATATTAGTCTGCAGATTTTTTTTTCCTTAAAATATGCTTAGGATACAAGCAATTCCATCTTTGTAAAATTAATGGAGAAGTATTCTCTTCACCATTTTCTGAGAGAGTTTCTGTGGGCTTCATATTATCTCTGCTTTAACATATCCATATTGTTATATTTAAAACGTGTTTCTTGTAAAAAGCCTATAGTTGGACCGTGTTTGTTTTTCCTGTTCTCAAATATGAAAATCACCGTGTCTCACTGGGGGTTTTTAGACTATTTATTCCCAAAATAGTTATTGATGTTGTATTGCTGTATATAAATCTGTTGTCTTCTTATTTGTGCCACCAGTTCTTTGTCCCTTTTTGCATCTTTTTCTTTTTTGCGTTAAGTATCTATCATTCTCCTGTTTAATTTCCGTCCTTGGTTTGTTACCTATACATTTTTGTTTGAATTTTTAGTGGTTGCTCTAGGGTTTACAAAATGCACCTCAAATCACTGTCTACCTTCTAATTACATTGTTTTAGTTCACATTTAAGGCTCATATAATAGTATAAATCTATTTCCTGCTCCCATTCATGGGCTATTTTTATCACATATTTTATTTCTACATGTTATAAGCTCCACAGAATGTTGTGATTATTTTTAAAGAGTCAATTATTTTTTAAAGAATGTTGAAATTGAGAAAATGAAGTGTTTAAATTTATCCACATGAATAGTCTTTCTGAACTGTTCTTTCTTTTTTATTAATTGGACCAAACTAGTAAGCAAAAGGAGCTCCTGTGTTGAAGGTGGTTTTGACTGGCACCTGTAACTCCTTAGATATAGAGTTAATCATGAGCAATAAACCCATCATGGTGTTGCCTAAAGTGCTTTTATTCTGGAGACTGATCAGTCTTCCTTGTGAGCTTGAAAGATTAGGACAACAACGATACACTGATACAGCTGTGAGCATGTGTAGAGCAGTATATGGAGAAGATAAAGATAGAGCCCAAAAGCCAATTCCCAGACCTGGCAAAATTTATAAAACAACTAAATGGAAAAGTCAATTGGGACTAAATAAAGCTAAAAGTAACCTCTGCTGATGAATTTTCTTTAAAAACCCTCACTTGTTATCATTTGGTCTGACCTGAAAGCTACTGGGGAAAGCAAGTCATATCTGTGTCTGGACTTCCCCTTGCTGCCTTCTAGCCTAGGGCTACAGTGCATCCACAGGAATGGTTAGTTTTCATCACCATAAACAATCAGCACCATCATTCCCAAGCATATTCTTCTTTCAAGCATTCATAGTCATAAGAAATAAACACCTATTTCTCCTAAGTTCAAAACCATGGCTTCTTGGAGGACTCTTGCTTTGTTTTGATCAAACTTGCAGAGCATCAATGGCTACTGCTGAGAAGAAATGACTCCCAGAAAGAACTGTATTAGCACCTCAAAATTATTTCCACTGTGGAGGCTGAAGACAACAAGTAAAGAATGCACAAATATGGTATATACCTACATATAAAAAATACAAATATAGCCAGGCATGGTGGGGCATGCCTGTAATTCCAGCACTTGGGAGACAGAGAAAGGAGGATCATGAGTCCAAAGCAACCTGGGATATGTTGTGAGTCAGGGGCCAGCCTAAACTACATAATAAGACCCTGTCTCAAAAACCAAACCAAACCAAAACAAAACAAAGCAAATTTTAAAACCACAAGTACATGTGTGTATTTAGAAGTTCATTCTCAAAAGCAGTCATTTATTATATTATTCTAGATTCTCAGAACTGTGCTAACTGATACAAGGGATATATACATGTCAAATAAGAAAGGTACTTAGGATGAAGTAAGCTCACAAATTAGATGAGGAGACTGATAGTCACAATATAATTCAAGTACTCAGCAAAGAATAATAAGTATAAAGTGTTAAATGAGATGTATTTATATACATACATAACCTGAGAGTGATGTGCATGACACAAGTAGGGGCTCAATTAATATTATTAGTGAATGAGTGGATGATGAATAAATTTCTCTTGTCATATTAGTTCAAATAATATCATTGGATGCTCATTGGATGAGCAATTATTGAGCAGGAGACAAAGACTGAGGAGTACAAGAATACTCATAAATTAATCTTGACTTCCATCTATGCTGCTAGCTGTGTAGTCCAGTTATTTCAGAAAGAGATGCTTTTGAATGAGTTTCCTAAAATTCTTTCTGGGGATTATTTTATAATGAAATGCTATTTTGTAATGTCATTAGTTAACAATATTACACTCGTTTTTGCTCTGTGTCTATAATGCACACCCAGGAATCATCATTCCCAGAAGGTTACAGCATTATTGAAAGGCAGAATTCAACTGGGACTATAGAGTACTTAGGTAAAAGAGAAGCCAAGTGAATGTCCAATGCTGAGACATGGTAGAAGACGGTAAGATCCTCTAGGGAAGGCAGTATAACAGAATTCTATTGCTCTTCCAGAATGCAAAATAATTCTACTCTTAAAAATGAGGTAATAAGGATGCCCATTAATCCAAAATGGAATGAGAAACTCCATTTTTAATCTCCAACTTGAGACAATAAAAGAACAACTGTGTGAAACAACTTGCAAGATACTGCATATCTAACAATGAAGGAGAGACAGCTAACACTGTGAGCACTGTGATTACCCCAGGTAATGCCTTGAGAAACTTTTCAGGCCATGGTGCAAGAGCAGGGGGAAGAGAATGCATGTGCAGCTCTGTGAACTACCTGAGTTGAGGACAAGGAGTGAAGAGTTTGTAGGAGGCTATGGCAGCTTAAGTTGGTTGAAAAGAACACAAGAAAAGAGAGAACTCATAGAACTCTGGAGATCTGCAGAAGTTGCTCTTGAATATTGAACTGAATACTGTTTAGCACATGCATATGAGGAAAACATCTAGGGTTGAGGGAAAAAAAAACATTTGAAATGATTAGAGGTAACAATATCTGATGCTAAGGCAGGACTGGAAACCAGACTGAAAAACCAGAAGATGAATGGACATTCCATAGAGTACATGAATAGCTCTTATCTCAGCCAATGGAGTGTAATTAGCCCTAGACTGATAACTACTCCAGTTCACCTTATATACCTTGAACAGCAAAACTTCATAGGATAAGACTCCATCTGGATAATATAAATCCAACCCAGAAATGTTTGTGGGAGAATGAGCGAAGTGGTTTGTGCTGGTAATCTTTTTCTTAACTACTTAGGAAGCAGAGACTGAATGTATTGCAGTTCAAGGCTAGCCTGGGAAAAAAGAAAACAAAACTTCAACTCAAGAAATATGCAGGGTATAGTGGCTGTACCTGTGAGCCCAGCTACATGGGAAATATACATAGGATGATCACAGTCCCAGGCAAGCCCCAGGGGGAAAAGAATCTTGAGACCCTATCTGAAAAATAGCTAGTGCTTGCCTAGCAAGAGCAAGACCATGAGTTCAAACACCAGATCTCTCTCTCTCTCTCTCTCTCTCTATATATATATATATGCACAGATACATATATATATGAATATAAAAACATAAAAATATGCATTACCCCATGAATAAAGTTCAAACCATTTGGCATCCAGTCAAAAATTACCAGGAAATTTTTGCAAGAAACCAGGGAAATTCAACTCATAATTAGTAGGTAAATTAATCTAAACTGATTCACAGACATTAGAATCAGCAGACCATAATATTAAAACAATTAGTATAGTTGTGCTCCATAGCTCAAAACATTAAGAAGAGACATGAAAGACAGAACAGTGAACCAAATTAAGGAACTAGAAATGAAAATTACAAAGTGAGACATGAGAAATAAACTGGGTGAGATTAATAGATTAGACTTTGCAGAACAAGTTTGTGAACTTTAAAATATAGTAAATATAAAATATACAAAAAGAGAGACACAATGGAGTATTATTCAGCCACAAAGAATGAAATTATGTGGTTTGCAGGAAAATGGATGAAACTAGAGATCATCATGTTAAGTAAGATAAGTCAAGACAAATATCACATGTTTTTGCTCATATGTGGAATCTAAACCTTAAAAAATATGACATGATTGTAAAAGGGGACTGCTTTTGGGGGGGCAACAGTGGGTGGGGAGGGGGAAAGGAGAGGGTGATGGGGATGAATATTCTAGAATTACATTATATATATATGTGAAAATAGCATAATGAAACCCATCAAAAACTGTTTAAAAGAAGGGAGAAGGGTTAAGAAAAAGCAATATAGAAGGGGTGAATTTAATCAGAATATATTACATGCATTTCATAAAGATCACAATGAAACCCCTTTGTGCAATTAATTTATGCTAATAAAAATTAAATTAGAAAAGAAACACAGACAAAAAGGAGAAGTAAAAATATAACAGAGTAACGTTGATCTGTGGGACAACTTCAAGCACCATAAAGAAGTATAATTTGGGGATTTCAAGATGGCTTAATAGAGTCACTCCTCTTCCACAAAGAAGATCCAAAGAAATAGGTATACAGCTGCATTTTCAGATGAGTGATGGGGAGAACTCTAGAAATCAGCAAAGAGGGACTGGAAACTTGTAAGAGTCAGAGATCTGGGACAATAGTATAGTTAAAAAAATACTTCAGTATCTGCCACCCTGGCTCCAAAGTAGGGGGCCAAAAGTGAAAGAGACAACCACAGCAGTCTTTGTCCATGTGGATGCTGGCTGTTCTATTTACAGAAAGTTTCACAAGCCTCACACAGGCTTACAGTGCATTTAGATAAGTAACCTGAAATCCACACAGAAGACTTGCCTTGGAAAAGGATTTCCCATCATCTCCCAGTGAGCCCCCAGCATGCTGTAACATGGAGCTATAAAAATGGTGATATCTTATCCACCAGATGTATAAACACCAACATAGGAACATAAGAAATATGCAAAAATCAAGGAAATAAGACATCTCTAAAAGATCATAGTTCTGTAGTAACAGATTACAAAGAAAGTTAAATGGATGAAAGCCTGAAAAGAATTTAAAAGAATAATTCAAAAAAACCTTAATGCATTAGGAAGACAATAAGATTATAAATGAGAACATTAGCAAAAAGAGATTCTGAAAAAAAGAAACAAGCACAAATCTTGGGAATGACAAAATAATAAATAATAAGCTCAATAAATCAAATAAAAATTTCAGTTGGAGGCCTTGACAGCAGACTAGATTAAGCCGAGGAAAAAATACATGATCTCAAGGACAGATTTCCTTGAAATGTTCATTCAGACAGAAAAAAAAATGAAGAGAGCACTCAAGATATTTGGAATACAAAAGCAAAAAAACCAGATCCTTGGAAGACAGGAATTCCAGGAGACAAAGATTAAGGGCATAGAAAATCTGTTCATAAACAGAACAGAAAACTTCTCTAATCCTGGAAAGACATAGATATCCATGTACAGGAGGCTTATAAATTCCCAGAGGCCCAAACAGAAAAGATCTGCAACACAGCATATTGTAGCAAAGTTTTCAAAAGTACCAAGAAAGAAAGAATATAAAAATATGCAGTAGATGAGTACCAAGTCATGTTTAAGGGAAACCCCATTAGAATAACAGCAGATTTCTCAGTAGAAACCCTATAGTTTGGGAGGGAAGAGAGGAATATATTCCAAGTCCAAAAAAAAAAAAAAGATCAAATCAAGATTAGTAAACCCATAAGGCTATCTTTCACAAATGGAAAGTAAAGGTATTGAAAGATAAGCAAAACATGAGGGAATTTATGAACACCACACCAGCTTTATAAAGGTGCATAAGGGTGTCCTAAAATATCCAGAAATGAAAGAAAAATAACAACAATAGGAGTAGCTGCACAAAGGAAAATAGAAAAGAATAACCATTACCAATATAGTAAACCATCAAATTGTCAAGATGAATAAGAGAGGAAGTACAAAAGAATATTCAAAACAACTAGAAGAAAATCAACATGCAGCCAAAAATAAGTTCTTACACTTAATCTTCCAATTAAAAAATAAAGACTGGCTGTATGGATTTAAAAAAAAGGCCCATAAAAAACTAACTTCACAAGTAAAGTCATAAACAGACTGAAAGTGAAAGGACAGAAAATTATATTCCCACAAATGTAGAAATGGATACATTTGACAAAATAGACATTAAGACAAAAACTATGAGAAGAGACAAAGAAGGTCACTATATAATGGCCACGAGATCAATTTATCAAGAAGATATGATGTAAATCTAGATACAGCTAATATTGGAACTCTTGATTTTATTAAACAAACACGATGAGACGTAAATGTAGACATAGGCTGCAACACAATAATAATGGGGGATTTCAATACCCCATTCTCATCAATGGACAGATAACCAACAAAAAAAATTAAACTATACTATGGACCAAATGGACTTTAAAAATTTTTCAGAACATTTGTCCAACACCTGAAAAAATAAGTATCCTTTTCATCAGCACATAGGACTTTCTCCCTAACAAACAAACTATTAGGACACAAAGTAACTCTTAACAAACTTTTAAAAGCTGAAAGAAGATGCTGTATTTTTCTAATCACAATAGAAAAAACCTAGAAGTCAACAACAGAATAAGCTTTAGAAATTACTCAAGTACATGAAGCCGGAGCTCATCAAAGGCCTTCTTCTGCGTACGTTGGCATGATCATATGCTTTTTAGCCTTCATTCTGCTGATGCAATGTATTATTTTTACTTCTTTGCATACATTGAACAATCCTGGCATCCCTGGAATGAAACCAATTTGATTGTGATGTATGCACTTTTTAAAGTACAGTTGAATTGATTTGTTAGCATTTTGTTCAAGATTTTTGCATCTATGTTCCACAATGAACACTAAGTCACTGAAAAAAACCAGAAGGAAAAATTTAAAACTTTCTTGAAACAAATAGCACAACATAGCAAAACCTGTAGAAAACAACAAAAACAGTACTAAGAAGGGAGCTAATAGCAATGACTGCCTGCATCAAAAAAAGAAGCATTTCAAATAAACCACCTAATGATGCATCTCAGGGGCTTAGAAAAACAAGACAAACCAAACACAAGATAGGTAGAAATAAAGATTTAATGAATATAAGGACATAAATAAGTGAAATAAAAATTTAAAAAGCAATAGTAATGGTCAATGAAACAAAAAATTGGTTCTTTCTAAAGTTAAAATGATCAAACTTTAGTTAAACTAAGAGAAAGAGAGAGAAATATAATCAGAAAAGAAAGGAGACATTACAACTTTTACCTCAAAACCAAAAAGACCATTATGAATTATTGTGAAAAACTACATGATACCACAATGGAAAATCCAGAAGTAATGGACAAATTTTTGGACACATCGGACTTCCACAAATTGAACAAAGAGGATATAAAAGCCTGAATAAATCAATAACAAGTAATGAGATTAAATCAATAATTAAAAGCTTCCCAACAAAGAAAAGTCCAGGATTGGATAGCTTCACTGTGAAATTTTACCAGACTTTTAAACGAGAACATACACCAATTGTTCCCAAACTACTCTACAGAATTGAAAGGGTGAGAACCTTTCCAAAATCATTCCATGAGACCCACACTGCTTTGTTACCAAAACTTGACAGGAAAAAGAAAATGTGCACCAAAATTCTTGATGGTCTACATTCTTGATTCAAAACCTCAACAAAAAATATTGGCAAATCAAATTCAACAGCACTTTGAAAAGTTTATATATAACATTGCAGTTGGTTCAATTCAGGAATGCATGAATGGTTCAGTGTATGCAAATCAATAAACATAATACATCACAACAACAGAATGAAGAATAAAATCATGTGATCATGTCAATACACGCAGAAAATGCCATTGATAAAATTCAACACCTTCCATGATAAAAACCTGGAAAAAATTAGAGAAGGATCATACCTCAACATAATAAAGGCAATGGAAAACTCACAATCACACTATGCCAAATGGGGAAAAACTAAAGTATTCCCTCTAAGATAAGGCACAAGATAAGTGTGTCCATTCTCATTGCTCTTACTTGAAATTTTAGTCAGAACAATTAGTCAAGAAAAAGAAATGGCAGGCATATAATTAGGAACGGAAGAAACCAAAATATTCCTGTTTGCAGATGACATGATTTGGTCAAAAGAAAAACCAAAAGACTCCACCCAGAGACTATCAGAACTGATAAATAAGTACAATAAAGTAGCAGGATACAAAATCAGCATACAAAAATCAGTACCTTTCGTATACATTTATAAAAACTTTATTGAGGAAGAAAGCAATCTCATTAATAATAGCCTCACAGAAAAAAATAAAATACTAGGAATAAACTTAACTAAGAAATCAAAAGATCGCTACAAGGAAAAATTCCAAAACACTGACTGAATAAATTAAAGAGGACACTAAAAGATGAAAGGTCTCTCATGTTCATGGAATGAAAGAATTAATAGTGTCAAAATGCTCATACTTCCTAAAGCAATCTCTACACTCAATGCAATCCCTACCAAAATACCAATGAGGATTCTTCACAGAAATAGCAAGAACAACCTAAAATTCATATAGAAGCACAAAAAACCTCCAAATAGCCAAAACATTCTTGATCAAGTAGATCAAAGCTGGGGGTATCACAACCCTTGATTTCAAGAAATAGTACAGAGCCATAGTAACTGAAAAAGAAAAGCACAGTAATGACATGAAATAGACACATTGACAAGTAGAACAGAGATCCCAGAAACAAGTTATTCATCAAAAAGCTGCCTGACAAAAATATTAAAAATATACACTGGAGAATGGACAACCTATTCAACAAATGGCACTGGGAAAACTGGATATAGTTCCATATAACAGAATATTGAAATTGAATCCCCCTCCGTCACCTTCATAAAAATCAACCCAAAATGGATCAAAAACCCAAATGTAAGATCTGAGACACTGAAAATACTAGGAGAAAACATAGGAGAAACACTTCAAGATTTAGGTAGTAGCAGTGATTTTTCTGGATAGAAAGCCCCCAAACACAGGAAACTAAGATACAGCAAAGGAAGCAATCAACAGAGTGAATAGACAAGATGAAGAATAGAGAAAATATGTGGCAGCTATTCATCCGACAGAATATATGAACAACACAAAAATTTATCACCAAAAACTAAGTAATCCAATCAAAAAATGCGCAAGTGATCTGCATAGACAGTTCTCAAAAGAAGATATACAAATGTGCAATAAATATATGAAAAAGGCTCAATGTCATCAATCATAAAGGGAAACACAAATCAAAATTACAAAGATATATCATCTAACCCCAGTTAGAATTGCTTTTATTTAAAAATAAGTAAATAAGAAATGTGGGAAAGATGTATAGAAAAGAAAACTTTTGTTATTGTTGTTTATTTTGTTGAGGCTGGGTATCACTATGTAGCCCAGACAAGCCTCAAATTTCTATGTAGCCCAGCTGTCCTCAAATTTATGAACTTCCTACCTCAGCCTACCAAGTGCTAGGATTACAGGTATAAACCATCATGCCTGGCCCCAAAAGGGACTTCTTATACATTCTTCTTGGGAATGTAAATTAGTAAAGCCACTGTGGAAAACAGTATGAAGGTTTCTCAAAAACCTAAAAATAGAGGCAGGTGTGGTGGCTCATGCCTGTAATCCCATCTACTTAGGAGGCAGAGATTAGGAAGATCACAGTTCAAGGTCAACCAGGCAAAAAAAATAAGTTAGTAAGACCCCCAACTCAACAACCAATAAGCTAGGCATTGTAGCATGTATCTGTTAGACTAGCTACACAGATGGGGATTCCCATTCAAGTCAGCCAGGGAAAAAATGTGAGATCCCCACCTGAAAAATAACTGAAGCAAAAAGAGCTAGGGTGTGGCTGAAGTGATAGAGGGTATGCCTAGCAAGCACTAGGCCCTGACTTCAAACCTCAGTACAGAGAAAGAGAGAGAGATTTCAGATTTAGAACTGCAGGATAACAAATTTCAGCTGTTTTGGAAATGGAAATGGTAACCACATGAAAAAATATGAAAATTTTTAAAAATTTAATATTTACAAAATATAAAGGTTGAAAGAAAATCAATAATGAATCTTACAGTTTTCAAGTCTGTAAAATAAAATTTGTGACAGTAGAACAAAGGTCAGGAAGAAGAAATGCTACTGAAAATCTCATATTTTGTGAGAAGTAGTATATTACTTAAAATAGACAAATGATAAGTTAAGAAAATATACCATAAAGCATATATACCAAGGCAACCACAAGATGACAAAATAAAGTTATAGTAAATAAACTTTAAAAAGATAAGCAGAACTATAAAAATAATTAATCCAAAAGGAAGGAGAAGAAAGAAATTAAAAACAACTTAACACTAAACACATCAGTAATTGCACTAAAGTAAGTGGTATTCATACATGAATTAAAAGGCGGAGCATCAGACTGGCTAATAAAGCAAGACTCAATTTCATTCTACTTACCAGGAACACACTTCAAATATATAAAACCAAATTAAAAAAAACAATAAAAATGCATTATACTGACAAACAAAAATGGAAGTCACTGTACTGATGTAGTGGGGAGGAGGGGAAAACATGGCAGGAAACTGAAACTTAAAGAAACTGAACCTGAGACAGTCACATAGCACTGAGGATGAAGTAGCCAGTGAAATTACAAGTAACATATGAGGGTTAAACTCTGCTTCTCACTTCTGTAGCCTGCTTGCTAGGGTATATATGGCAAGGCCCCTTGGTTCTCTGGCTCAGCCTTTGGATGGGAATCTGCTGAGCCACTGCAGGCATGCTAATAAATATTGCTTTCTGAAAAGCCCTGGTGTCCCATCTCCCTGCTTGAATATCCCGCAACACTGATGCAGCATAAAGTAGACTACAGAGTACGGGTTACTACTAGGGATAAGGGAAATTATTCCATAATGATAAAAGGGTTATTTTTATCTAGTAGAAATAACAAGCACACAAGTCTATGCCCCATAGAATGGAATTCCAAAACACGTGAAAGAAAAACAGATAGAATTGCAAGAATAAAGAATAATATTTATGATTAGTGTTGGAGATTTCAATATCCTTCTCACAATAATTGATAAAAGAAGCAGACAAAAATCAATAACCATATAACAGACTTGACACACTATATCATTTAATTTAACCTAGTTCAAGAGCACAGAAAACTCAAAAACATGCTATTTTCAATTGAACCATACTGTGGTTCAAGATAGACCATACTGTGGGCCATAGAACAAGTCTCAAGAAATTTAAAAATATTCAAGCCACACAAAGATTGGTCTCTCATTATACTAGAATTAAATTAACAGAATGATCAATGTAAAATTATCCAAGGCATCCAAATATTTGGAAAGTAAATGACACACTTCTAAATTACACACAAGTAAAGAAGAAATCAAGATCCACAGGCATAGTAGTTCACAACAGCTACTCAGGAGATTGGGAGGATTACAGTTCAAGTTCAGCCTGGGTAAAAAGTTAGTAAGATCACCATCTCAATAAACAAGTCAGATGTAGTGGTACTTACCTGTATTCCCAGCTACAAGGGAGGCACAGATAGGCTAGCTGTCCAAGGACAGCCCTGGAAAACACACGGGACCCTATCAAAAAAAAAAGAATTAAAGAAAAAAAGGCGATATGTCTAGCAAGTGTGAGGCCCTGAGTTTGAACCCCAGTACCATACACACATAAACACACACACACACAAGCAGAAGAAATCAAAAGAAAAAGTATTTGAAGCTTAATGAAAATGAAAAGTACATATACAGAGAATATGTATATTCATACATATATACAGACACACACACACATTGATATACATATATATATATATATATGACATTCTCTTCCACCTTAAGCAGCTAGAGAAAGAAGCACAAACTAAATTCAAAGGAAGTGGAAGGAAGGAAATAATAAACGTTAGAGAAGGAATCAACAAAATAGAAAACATGAAAATAGAGAAAAATCAATAAAACCAAAAGTTGGCTCTTGAGATAAGTGATAAATGGTAGCCTGACTGAAGAGGAAGAGAAAAAGACCCAAGTAACTATGAATTAGATAAAAGGCATAACAATAGATTTAAGAGACATTAAAAGACCAATAAGGAAATATTACGAATATTTATGCCAATAAGTTTGACAACTTAGATGAAATTTGTTATTAGAAACCTTCCCTTAAAAGAAATTCCAGGTCCAGATGGCTTCCCTAATCACACTAAATATTTAGAAAAATTAACAGCAATTCTATCACAATCTTCCAGAAAACTAAAAAAGATGAAGTACTTTCCAAGTCATTCTAGGAGGTCAGCATTAAAGTAACGCCAAAACCAGACAAAAGTTCTAAAAGTGAACTTCCAAATAATATCCCTCATAGACATAGAAGTAAGCTTTTAGACAAAATTTTAGCAAACTTCATATATTCAATATTGTGTAAAAATGATAATGCAGCATGACCAGATTTTTTAAGGACTGTAAGTTTGGTTTAACATATCAAAACCAATCAATGGAGGAGGATTCCTCCATTGGAAAGACAATTATTGTACTATCAGAATCTGGTATAATTATTTCAGCTCTCAAGTGTGTTTAAGAGTTGCAGAGGTAGGTTTGGACAGTAAATTATAATTAATTTCATCTCTTAGCAAAGTAGCAGCTGCCCATCCCCCTTCCCAGCCCCATGGCAGGCAGCTGGGCACACACTCCTAGAGCATCTTGCCCAACATTTGTGGGAGCAGGTGGGTGCTTTGCTGCTTCTGATCTTCAAGCTGCAGAGAAATGGAGAACAATGTTGTTGCCCTCACACCATTTTTGAAAGACCTTCCCCCTCAGACTGAAGTGACTTGTGGGGTGTTTAATGGGTTAGGACTTTTTTTCTTCTTTTTTTTTTTAGGACCTAGACATTGAAGTCTAGAGAATTTTCAAGCCACCACACATTCCAGAGAAAAACAGCCTCAGAAAATACCTTAAGTTTGCATGTCAGAGTGATTTTTTGACACACAACCTATAACAACTAAGAGAACAAGAAGAAAAAGCCCAAAAAGGCAAAAAATAAAATAAAATAAAATAAAACTGGAGAAAGGATGGATTGGATTTTAAGACTTACCACATTATTGAATTCAAATGTTCAGTTTTTAACACACAAAAAAAATGCACAGGAAACAAGAAATAAACAAAGAAACAAAGTACAGCTCATTCAGAGGGAAAAAATAAGCCAATAGAAACTACTTCTGAAAGAAAATGATAGTGACTTTACTAAGAAAATTACTTTCAAACAAGTATTTAAAGATGCTGAAAAAGCTCAAGGAAATGATATATGGGCAAACTGAAAATGTTGATAAAAATAAAGATATATGTAAAAGGAACCAAAAAGAAACTCTGCTGTACAATTAAAAATTCACTAGAGGGATGCCAAGGCAGATTAGAGCAAGCAGTAGAAAGGACCAGCAATCTTGAAGATGCTGATCAAGTTACTGATCAAGGAACAGAAAGAAAAAAGGTTGAGGAAAGGTGAATATAAACCAAGGAACCTGTGTGACATCATGAAGAAGACAAACAGTAATTGTAGTGTCTCAAAGGAAAAAGAGAGAAAAGGGCAGTGAAAATAGTTGGTGAAATAATTGCTAAAACATCCCAAATTTGATGAAAAGCATAAACAAAAACATCAAGAAACTCAACAAACACCAAATAGGATAAGGCCTTGGGCTGGGTTGTAGCTTAAGAGGTAGAGTGCCTGCTTAGCATGAGCAGGTCTCTGAGTTCAAACCCCAGTACCAGAAAAAAAAAAGAGGCCTAGATTAAAGTACAAGACATAATCAAAGTACATTATATGCATGTATGGAACTATCACAATGATACCCTCGTGTACATTAATATATGCTAATAAAAATGCTTCAAAAAACCAAAGACAATTTAAAATGGCTCATCACATACAAGGGATCTTATCTTATCTCTTATTGAGATAAGAGTCTCAGCAGATTTCTCACTAGAAACTTTGAAGTTCAGAAGTCAGTGGGCTGAAATATTCAGGAGCTAAAAATGAGTGGCTCAAGTGGTAGAGCATTTACCTAGCAAGCATGAAGCCCTGAGTTCAAACTCCAGTACTTCCGAAAAAAAAAGGTTAAAAACAAAACATGTTAACCAAAAATCATATGTCTGACAAAACTATCCTTCAAAAGTGAAGGACAAATTGAAACATTCTTGGATAAACAAAAGCTGAGAGTGCATCATGAGACCTGTCCTTCAAGAAATGCTAATGGGAGTCCTGCATGTCGAAAGTAAAAGGACACTTGACAGTAATGAAGTGATGTGAAGGAATAATCCTCTCAGTAAAGGTAAATGTATGGGCAATTATAAAATCTAGTATTATTGTAATGATGGCACTCTACTTTTTGTCTTTTATGTAATTTGGAAGACTAATATATTAAAAATTATAATAATTGAAAGACTTACATATTAATACTAGTCTGTCAGCTATTATTACTGTAACTTTGGTTTGTTAGCCCACATTCTATTTTCTACATAACTTAAGAGACTAATGCATTTAAAATCATTAGTTCATGATTTGGGACACACAATGTAAAAAAGATATAACTTTGTAGCATCAACAGTGCAAAGGGGGAAGAACAGAGCTGTTAAAGAAACAGATGCTTTGTATACTAATTGTTGATGTTAGCTAGTAAAACTTCAAATTGAAATGTTATGTGCAGAATGTTTAAGGTAATCCCTATGGCAACCCTGGCAACTCCAAATAAAACAGCTAAATACATACAAAAAATGAAATGAGAAAGATGTTTTACTATAAAATCATACAAACTCAAAATAAAACAATAATGTAAGAAATGAATGACTAAAAAGCTTTCAGGCATATAGAAAAGAATAGGAAAATTTACAGAAGTTCTTTCTTGTCCATAATTATTTTAAATGTAAACAGTTTAGTCCACTAAACTCTACAATCAAAGACTGAAATTTTCAGAATGCATTAAAACATATGTTCCAACTATCTGCTATCTTTAAGGCAGGTTGAAAGTAGAAGGCTGGTAAAGAAAATTCCATTCAAAATAGTAACCAAAAAAGAATAGGAGTAGCTATACTGATATCACAAATAATACACTTTAAATCATGAGACAGGAAGGACATTATATGTTAATAAAATACTTCATTCAGCAAGAATATGTGAACATTTTGTACTTAATAACAGACCATTAAAATATATGAAGCAAAATTTTACAGAATTAAAAGGAAAAATGAGCAATTCTATAATAATGGGTGACTATTTCAATACTCCATTCTTAATATTGAAAAGAACAATAAGATAAGTAAGGCAATAGAGAATCTGAATAGCACAATAGATTTAACACACATATACAGAATTCTCCACCCAACTTCTTCTCAAGTGCTCATGGGACATTTTCCAGGATAGATCATATGTTAGGCCATAAAGTCTCAATAGATATAAAAAAAGATTGACTTGCCTAGTAAACCCAACTACTGCCAAACCCCAGTACTGTCAGAAAATAGATACAAAAAGAATGATAGCATACAAGTGTCTTCTCTTATTGCAACAGGATGAGGTTAGAAATCAGTTAACAGTAGGAAAACCAAATTTGTCAATATTAAGGAACACACTAATGATTCAGAGGCAAATTCACAAGAGAAATTAGATAGTACTTAGCAATGAATGGAAATGAAGCCAAAATATACCAAAACTTATGGGGAACAGAAAAATTAGTAATAGGGGAGGAAATCTTAGTTGTAAATGTTTATATTAAAAAACAAGAAAGCTCTTGAATGAACAACCTAACATTAGAACCTAATGAAGTAAGAAAAAAAAAAAACAAATGAAACACAAAAGTAGCAGAAAGAAACAAATAATAAATATCAGAGCAGAGGCAAATTAAATAGAGAAAAAAAATCAACAAAACCAAAAGTGACTTCTTCAAGAATGATGAACAAAACTGGCAAACTTGTAGCTATCCAGACTAAGGAAAAAAAATAGAAAAGGCTAATTTCAGCAAAATTAAAAATAAAAAAAGGACATTAAGGCTGACTATACAGAAATAAAAAGAATGAAAAGTACTATAGTCAACTATACACCAACAAATTAGATAATCTACATGAAATGGATAAATTCTTAGAAATACAGAACCTAGCAAGAACTATAAAGAAACAGAAAATTTGAACAGACTATAATTAGCAAGGAGATTGGATCAGTAATCAATAATCTTCCAGCAAAGAAGTCTTGGACCTTATGGCTTCACCAGGAAATACAACCAAACATTTAAAGAAAAAGTAACCCCAATCCTCAACTTCCCTTACTTCATTCTATGATTACACCACTACTCTGAGACCCCAAGCCAAAAAATCCACAAGAAAACTACAGGCCAATATCCCTTAAAAAATCCCTAAAAGTCTTCAACAAAATATTGTCCTCTTCTTTTCAGATAATTCATTATCTGAAATGAATTATCAGATATTTCACCTAGTTTCCCCAAATATTTTTTCACATTTATCATACCCTCTTTCTTTGTATTTTTCTCTGAGCCCTTAAGAGTCAATTTGAAGCATGGTTCTCCTTTAAACTTTAGAACTTAAAAATACAGCCATATTCCCTTACATAGCAACTACACAGCAATCAAAATCAGGAAATTAATATTGGTACGTGTCTAATCTACATGCACTTTTCACTTTTAGGCAGTTATCCTAACAGTATTCTTTATAGCAGTATTTTTTTTATTGTTTTTATTTTCATTGTTGCTTTCCCCAACAAGCTTTTTAAAAGATATTTTGAACCAAATAGTATCTGGTTCAAAGTTTTAGTATGACTCCATTTACTTCTGACTTATTCCTATAACCCAGAATTAGCCTTCCCTTGCTTTGGGTAGCCTAGAAAACATCTTTCTCACACCTGAAAGATGGTAGGGGATTCTTATGTTTCTTTCAGAGGTTTTAAGCTTGAAAACCTTGAGCCTCTTCCTTCCTTCCACTTCAAAATCTGAAAAATGAGAGAATTGTCTGTATTTATGGTAGCACCCTTATTCTCTAGCAGGATATTGCCTCTAAAGTACATAAAACTGAAATATTTTCCTCTGCTTTCCCTGTCAGTCTTTTGCACATAATTGTATCCAAGCAAACATCTGGCAAGAAAATCTGTTCTGTATTGGAGATTTGTCTGGTTTCTAGGTCCAATTCTGAGCTTGCTGACCATGAAATCTCTGCTGACTCCTTTTGTCCACAGAAACTAGCTGTTGACTGGGCCAAGCCTGCTATGCAGGTAGTATCCTATCTTTGAAAATGTCATAGCAAAAGGGGATCCAAGATGGCAGCCAGGGTAGAGAATCAGAAATCCTAAGCTCTGTGACTCCAGAAACCTCCTTGAGACATTGGAGCTACATTTGGGTAATTCTGATTGCATCTAGCCAAAATAACTGCCATCACATGGAGGGGAGATAAAATTCAAAGACTGACTCTCAAAGCAGCCTTTAATTGCACCTGACAGCCACAAAAATCCCATTTAGCACAGCCAGCAAGGCATGTCCAGTCCTGGGAACAAAAGTCCCACCCCCCAGACCCCCAGTCATTTCTTTTTGTTTTTTTCTCTTTCTTCTTTTCTCCAAAAAAGCAGAAGACAGAACATTAATCAGAATCAAACTTTGCAATATCCTGGAAAGCCTCCCTTTGCCATGCCACACTAAAAACTGAGTGCCATTTCTCCCTGCCAGCCAGGTCCAAAGCTGCATGCATGAATTTGAAGAATGAACAGGTGAGCATCACATACCACAAGGACTCCCCTACTGACACCCTGGGAAAATAATCCAGTGCAGCTTCTGGGCAGACTGAACTTCACCAGCAAAACTGAAAAATGTAAACAGCACACTGTAATCTAACACCAACAGTGGAGGTTGGGATGGAACACTGAACCTGCTCTGGAGAATGGGAGTGGGCAAGGAGCTGATCTCTTCAGTGCTGAACTCTCAGTGAAACACGGGAAAAGCAGCAAAGGCTATGAGTGGGATCAGGGCAGCAAGCCCTCCCAGAGGAGACACTAGCACCCAGCAGAGGTCAGGAGAGGCACAAAGGCTGAGAGCAGGGGTGGGGTGACAGGCCACCCTCCCAAAGCAGGATAGTAGATCCTCAAGCTGATCTCTGGGACAAAGGGCAACATTCAAAACTGAATTGCCCTAACTTGCTGACCAAACAGAGCTGCAGCAGAAGGGCAACACAGCTGCCACTTGGTGAAAACAACAGCTCTGACTGCCCTGCTTGAGCAGGCAGTCTTACCTCACTTCAAAACAGCAACTAACCCTATGGACAGAAGGAACCAAATACCACTCACAAGCCAGTCACCTGATGAGACCACATCAGAGCTTCTGCTTGTATGCCAATACCAGAATTGGACATATAAGGAATAACTCCAGAACTTTTACCAAAAGACTGAACATTTTGTGGTTATTGAACCTGGTGTTTTTATTGAGTTTTTTTCCTTTGTTTTGTTTATTGTTTTTGTTTGTTTTGTGGGGTTTTGTTTGTTCCTGTATTTTTAACTTCACTATCACTATTTTCTTATCCTTATTCTTACCCCCTTTACTTCCCCTTGTTCTCCTGTGCTACAA
This sequence comes from Castor canadensis, assembly GCF_047511655.1. NCBI lineage: Eukaryota > Metazoa > Chordata > Mammalia > Rodentia > Castoridae > Castor > Castor canadensis. Next base: position 81,773,463 of record NC_133396.1, on the reverse strand, counting down.
TCCATTGTTCTCTCTCCTAACTACTCTCATCTACTGTTTCCCCCATTTTCACCTCTCCCTTCTATTCTCCCATAACCTGTCACCACACTACCACTCCCTCCTACACACACACCACCCACTGACTAGCATACTGTTCTAACTGTACACAACCCAAGCCTCCTGCAACCCCTAACACAAGCACCTCCACTACAGTGACAGAAATACATCTACACACATACAAATCAGCCTCCAAACCTCTTTCCCCAACAACCCACCCCTTTTCCAATCACCCCTTTTAGTGCCACCTTTTCCAATTTCCCAAAATCTATATGTAGCCTAATAACCATCACCCTACCCAACTGCCACTGTTTATAGATATTATCATCAAGGGATTTTCTATTCAATATGTAAACAACTGGTCTGGTATTGAACCTGTGAATTTGTTATTGCTAAATTAACCTCCAGACCAGGGACAGAAAGAGCACATTAGCCTAGCTAACAACCAAGTCAGTCACAACACAAAAATTAAATCAAGGGAAAGAAAACAGGCAATTCAAACCACCAACTAGCCTGTCAAGAACATAGTTGCACAGCAAGAAGTGGAGCAATGGGAAGAAAAAGTGATGAAAACCACTCTCTTAAAAAAAGTAATTCAAAACAGGGTTCATTCTGAAATGAGGAAAATGGATACCCAGTTCTTGACCTCAACAAAACAATGACAAATGTCACTGAGGAGCCCAGTGATACCCACATAAAAATCCTCACAGAAGAAATCTTAGAAGATATCACTGAAATTCATGGAGAATGTACTAGACATGGTTAACAAGAATGTACAATATGCACTCAAGAAATTTCAAGACACCAAAAAATAAAGAACATAAGAAGACACAGAAACAAATAAATGAACTCAGAGAGGACTTCAACAAATACCAAAGTGAAACAAAGGACACTATAAAAAGAGATATATGTGAATTAAAGATGACAACACAAAGTACAAAAGAGGACTTGAAGAAAGATATGGAAAACCTCAGAGAAAAGAATTAAACAGAAATCCTGGAAATAAAAATTCCCTTTAGTCAAACAAAAAAAAGTGAAAGGCCACTCAAGAAGACTACAAAAAGTGGAAGACAGGATCTCAGAGCTTGAAGATAAAATAGAAATCAAGAAAAAAACCAGAAAAAATCATAGTCAAACAACTGAAGAGCTGTGAAAGGAATATGCAAGAAATCAGCAACTTCATCAAAAGACCAAACCTGAGAATCATGGGTACTGAAGAAGGAGAAGAGATACAAGTCAAAGGAATACATAATGTATTCAATAAAATAATAACAGAAAAATTCCCAAATCTCCAGAAAGGTTTGCTCATTCAGGTACCAGAAGCCTCCAGAGCACCAAACAGACTTGAACAATATAGAACCTCTCCACAGCATATTATCACTAAAACAACAAGCACAGAGCACAGGGAAAGAATATTGACAACTATAAGAGAGGAAAAAGCAATATACAGAGGTAAAACCATCAAAATAACAGCAGATTTCTCAATGAAAACCTTAAAATCAAGAATGCCATGGTGTGAGGTATATTGGGCACTGAATGAAAATAATTTCAGCCCTAGGATACTCTACCCAGCAAAACTATTGTTCAAAATTTATGGAGCAATAAAAATCTTCTATGATCCACAGAAACTAAAAAAATATATGACAACCAAGCCACCACTACAGAAGATTCTGCAAGGAATTCTGCACACAGGAAATGAAAGCAAAAAAAAAAAAAAAAAAAGATGGGAAGAATCAAACCATAGGAGAAGAAAAGACAAGTAATCAGAGACCAGCATTGATTCAACTGTACATAATCAAATCCTTAAACAACAAAAACAACTAAATGGCAGGAATCACTACATATCTATCAATATTAACACTGATTGTCAATGGACTCAACTTCCCCATCAAAAAGACACCATTTGGCAAACTGAATTAAAAAGGAAGATCTGACAATCTGTTGTTCATGAGAGACCCATTTTATTGACAGAAATAAACACTGGCTTAGGGTGAAAAGCTGGAATAAGATTTACCAAGCCAATGGAACCCGAAAACAGAAGTAGCAATACTTATATCAGACAAAGTAGACTTCAAACTTTCATTGGTCAAATGAAATAAATAAGGACACTTCATACTAATAAAAGAGGAAATACAACAAAAGAAAGTAACAATTATCAACCTATATGCACCCAATGTCAATGCACCCAATTTCATCAAACATACACCATACAAAAAAACATAAACCATACAAAGAATCAATGAAACAAAAGTTTCATTGATTCTTTTCTGTTTTCTGTTTCTTTGAAAAAATAAGATTGGTAAGCCCCTAGCAAATCTGACTAAAATGAGGAGAGAAAAGAACCAGATTAGTAAAATCAGAAACGAAAAAGGGGAGACAAAAAAAAAAAAAACCACCAAAGAAATCTAGAGAATCATCAGAGACTATTTTGAGAACCTATATTCCAATAAATTGGAAAATCTTGATGAAATGGACAAATTTCTAGATACTTATGGCCATCAAAAACTGAACCAAGAGGATATTAACCACCTTAACAGATCTATAACACATAATGAAATTGAAGCAGCAATAATCTCCCAAAAAAGAAAAGTCCAGGACCTGATGGACTCTCAGCTGAATTCTACTACATCTTCAAAGAAGAACTAATACCAACACTCCTTAAACTTTTCCATGAAATAGAAATGGAAGGGGAACACTGCCCAACTCATTCTATGAAGTTAGCATTACATTCATTCCAAAACCAGACAAAGACACATCCAAAGAGGAGAACTACAGGCCAAGCTCCTTAATGAATGTTGGTGAAAAAATCCTCGGTAATGGCCAATTGAATCAAAAAACATACCAAAATGATCATTCACCATGACCAAGTCGGCTTCATCCCAGGGATGCAGGGGTGGTTCAACATATGCAAATCAATAAATGTAACACAGCACATTAATAGAAGCAAAGACAAAAACCACTTGATCATCTCAATAGATGCAGAAAAAGTCTTTGATAAGATTCAACACCACTTCATGATAAAATCGCTAAGAAAACTAGAAATACAAGGAATGTACCTCAACTTTATAAAGGCTTTATATGACAAACGTATAGCCAACATCAAACTTAGTACAGAAAAACTGAAACATTTCCCTAAAGTCAGGAATGAGATAAGGACACTCAGTCTCCCCACTCCTATTTAGCATATTCCTGGAATTCCTAGTCAGAGCAGTGAGGCAAGAAGAAAAAATAAAAGGAATAAAAATAGTTAAAGAAATAGTCAAAGTATTTCTATTTGCAGATGACATGACCCTACACCTCAAAGACCCAAAAAACTCCACCCCAAAACTCCCAGACACCATAAACATCTTCAGCAATATAGCAGGATACAAAATCAACTTTAAAAAATCATTTATATATACCAACAATGAACAATTGAGAAAGAATATAGAAAAACAATTCCATTTACAATAGCCTCAAAAAAAATCAAATACCTAGGAATAAACTTAACAAGGATGTGAATGACCTCTATAGGGAGAACTACAAACCACTAAAGAAAGAGATCAAGGAAGACTACAGAAACTGGGACGATCTCCCATGTTCATGGATTGGCAGAATCAACATAGTAAAAATGCCTATATTACCAAAAGCAATCTACATGTTCTATGCAATTCCCACCAAAATCCCAATGACATTCATCACAGAAACTGAAAAATCTGCCGTAAAGGTCATTTGGAAACACAAAAGACTGTGAATAAGCCAAGTCAATACTGAGTAAAAAAAGCAAGAATACCCGACTTCAAACTATACAACAGAGCCATAGCAATATAAAGAGCATGGCACTGTCACAAAAACAAATATGAAGAGCAGTGGAACAAAATAGAGGACCCGGATTTGAATCCACACAACTACGCCCAGGTTATTTTTGACAAAGATGCCAAAAACACAATGGAGAAAAGATAGCCTCTTCAACAAATGTTGCTGGGGAAACTGGTTATCTGCCTGCAGAAAACTGCAACTAGATGCATGCCTGTCACCCTGTACTACTATCAACTCAAAGTGGATTAAGGACCTGTAGATCTGAAATAAAATATTTATTTTTTAAAAGAGAAAAAAAGAAAATGTCACAGTGAAAGAAAATGACTATCCAGTATCAGTTTGCATAGGAAGGGGTCTTCCTTTCTCCAGAATGTTGGTGTAGCTAGTTCACATTTCTCTGATAGCTTCAATTTTTAATTTTTACAATTTTCCATTATATTTCAGTTGCTAGCTATATGGTTTCCAATTCCCTAATGAAAACTGGGTTAACAATCTGCTAACTGTTATGCTTATATTACTTAGTAAATAAATTAACAGCATCATTTCAGAAATTTGGGATGTCTAAATAAATATCTAGCAATCTTAATGAAATTTTATTTGAATGTCTATTATGGCTTAAATATGAAATACATCCCTGCCCCGACTCATGTGTTAAAGCCTAAGCTCCCAGAAGCTGCTGTTTGGGAGGTTCAAGAAACTTTAGGGGGTGGGCTTAGCTCAAGGAAGTAGGTCAATAGGGGGTTCTTGAGGGGGTCTTGTCTGTGCTCCCCCATCCTGTTTCCTGTGGGCCTTGGAGTAAGAAACTCAATTGTAAGCTTATGGGACCAAAAGCTTGTTCTACCCAAGTATACAGGGTCAAAAAAATGTGGACTGAACCCTCTGAAACCATGAGCAAAATAAATCTTTCTTCCTTTAAATTTTTTCCATCAGGGATTTTTGTTACAGCAACAAAAAAGTAACTAATATTGCAATGTTAAAAGTAAATAGAATCTTCAACATTAAAAAAAGATCTCTCAAAATACATCATATGAATATGGAGGGAAAATGAGATAAGAATGTTTTATTTATGCCTTGTGTATATTCATATTGTAACTACTATACATGTGTAATGCAGCAGACCTGAATTAAGAAGCTCGTTTCATTTTCCTGCAAGAAGGCTGAATCTCTATTTTCTTAGTTTTCTCTGAACTCATTGAGCTAAATCAGTGCTGTGAGCATAACCTTGGACGATTAAGTGCTGCTGTCAAAAAATTGACTGTTCAAGGAAGAAACAAACACTTATTTGTAGCATTTGACAATATTCATAGTGCAAGTACTCCTACCATGTTATATTCCAAGTGACTAGCACAAAGTTACTGAATACAGGGTTTAGAATGAACTATTGTATAGCACAAGACCATGTCAACCAGTTCCACTATACCACTGAGTGCTAGAATTGATGAGTTCAATATAGTAAAGGAGTTCTTTAACACATTCATTCAGGCTCACTTGAGACCTTATTGCTTACTACTCTGTCTTGGACTGAGTACACAATAGATTGACATGAGTAATTACTTCCTTGTTCCCTGGGCCACTCTTCATTTTATAGAGGCAATCAAAAAACATAGCACCTCCTACAGAAACACAAAGGGAATGGTCACAATAAACTAAGGAAAGTTTCCTAAAATCCAGGTGTGTTGCTCCCACTGAGACATTAACAAAGGTAGTGTGCATGGATTTCAAGTGAGAGTTGGCTCTTAGTAGAAAGAAAATCTCAGCAGAAGGTGGGGAGAGTTCAATGACAAATAGAAAACCTGGAGTAGCTTCCAGGCATATTGTCACCCCAGGAAAAGTAGCTGGGAAACTTAAGAGGTCCCATGAAGTGACTCAAGTCTCGGAGGAGTCATCAATTCTTACCTCCCATATGGGATAGCAGTCTTCTCCATAAAATAATCTGACTGTCTCCTGGGATTTGTTTATAATTCTTTGACTTAGTTTATCCTCTAATCAAGCAACATCTGAAAAAAATTATGGCTCACATACATGAGAGGCAATTGACTGCCAAGACCACAAACACATCCACTTCAAATTAAAAGATTCTGTTCCTTTCAGTTTTCCCTAAGTTCAAAAATTTATTATCATGCAATTAAGGGATAGGAAATGAGGATAAATCACAAAGCAGAGGAAAGATATTTACTACTTGCTATGATTTATGTCATATAATTCAAAAGGGACAGATGAAGACAAAATAAGGCACCATCCAGAATTTGGAAAGGGAGTAAAGTTGCATTACAGAACTATAACTACAGATAATAGGTTACACTGGACATGTACAAAGTCATCTTAACAGATAGCAAGATTTGAGTGTCACCTGAATGATTGTATAAGCAGACCTCAAGAAATAAATAGCAATCAGGGTGCCTCTGGATAGCAAAGGAAGCTGAAAAAAATTCAGAGGAATGACCTAAGCTACATAAAAATAATGGAGAGCATAAAACAAGAGGCCAATGTTGGCAGAGCTTTTTGTACCCACTGTTAAGCATCTCTCCATAGCACATGAAAGGATTTTTAAGCATTCTATTGCTTAAATCACACCTCCAGTACTTTTTGCTCTGCTTATTTTGAAGACAGGGACTCTCTTTTTTGTCCAGGAGAGCCTGGACCATCATCCTATTTTACACTTCCTATTGTAGCTTGATTTGATGGGTGTGTGTCATTGCTGTCTCACAAAACAGTGCTGGCCTCAAACTATTATCTTTTCACCTCACATTCCCTAGGATTACAGGCATAAGCCACAAGTCACCTGGTTCCAATCATGAGTTTTCTCAGAAAGAAAACAATCTCCTTCACAAAAGCCAATACTCGAAAATGCTTAGGAATAAACTTAACCAAAGATCTCTACAGTGAAACTGTGTGTGTGTGTGTGTGTGTGTGTATTTCAGTCATAAAGAATGAAATATTGTCATTTACAGAAGAATGGATGAATCTGGAGGATATTATGTTAATTGAAATAAACCAGAAACATGAAGACAAGTGCCACATATGCTCTGTCTTGTGGAAAAAAATTAAAGCCAACCTGAAAGTAGAACAGTGATTAGCAAGGAATGGGAAGGGTATAGGAGGGTGGAAAGGATAGAAAAATGGTAGTTGGATATGATCAATGCATGTTACATACTTATATGGAAATTTAAAACGGAATCCCATTAATGTGTTTTTAAAAAGGACTTTATATAGGTAATTAAGTGAAAATGATGCCATTAAGGTGAGCCTAATACAATGTGACTCTTGTCCTAATTAAAAGAAGAAACTTGGATGTGACATATACAGAGGAAGAAGAGGTGAATACACAGAGGAAGACAGTAAGCCAAGAAGAGATGTTGTTAAGACAGCCTTCCCTCAGACAAGAAAATAGCCCTGCCAACACACTGATCATGGACTTCTAGCTTCCTGAAATGTTAGAAGCTATAAATTTATGTTGTTTGAAATGCCCATTCTGTAATAAAGGAAATTAATACACCTATTTTAGGTGTACTGGGAACTTGAGCATAAATTAATGGAAATCCCTGAAATGTGCTTCAGTCCATGAAATAAAATTTACCTTCCCCTTCTATTTGTCATTGTATGAAAATTTCATTTTATGGAAATTTATGAAATTTTTAAGGTTATAAATACTATTAAATGGAAAATGAGTAAGTCCTATAGAAAATCTTTATTTTCCTGAGCAATGAATTTCTATTTTACAGGGTACCAGGGCATCTTTCTTCCCTACCAACTCAGCTCAATCAGGCATGTCATTTTCTTGGTCACTTCAGTAAGTGAATGGAGGGAAATGGCTGAGTCTCAATTATTTCTCTAGTCTTACAGAAAACAATGAAAAGGATGAATGCATAGGCAAGGAAATACCCAGTATATAGACATCGTATTGCCCATGCTCTGTTTCTGTGAACTAACAAAGAATGATTGGTATCTAAAAGAGATTTTGTTTTGTTGCAGATATTATATCAACAGAGGTCAATGAAATTAGTCATTTCACTCTGCACACTCTGCCTTAATTGATAAGGAAGGGTTGGGTTGGCTAGAGTGAGCACTCCTCAGGTGCCCCATGAGTGGAATTGTACCACCTGGGTCTAAACTGTACCACCTGACTTCACCCATTTTTACACCATATATTACTAAAACAAATTAAAATGTGCTCCTTTCCTCAACTGTAAAACAGTAAGTTGTGTACCTACATGCTTGCTTGTGTGTGTTTGTGATCTTGTAGGTGAAAATTTTTAAAAAATCCTTCATAACACATAGTTTAGAGTCTGGTACTGGAAAACTTCCAGTAAAGTTTCATGGTATTGTGGTTTTTGTCATCATAACCATAATGATTGTTGACATCACCCTCATGATCATTTTGAATGTGGGGAACAGAGAGACACTTTTTTGTGGTGCTGGGGATTGAACCCAGGACCTTTCACGCATGCTAAGCACCCTACTATACCACTGTGCTATATCCCTAACCCTCTGTTTCAATTCTTAATTTTGGAGACCCTTTTTTGGTGATGTATCAGCTTTATTTGCAGCGGCCCCAAACTGGAAACAAATCAAATGTCCATAAACTGAACTGGAGTGAAATCTGGTTAAACGGCAGCTAATCAGCCAGCCTTTCCTGATTTTGTGATGGGACTCAATTTTAGGCTGGAAAGGGTAGAAAGGCTAAGCATGTAAGCTCTTTCTAGCTGTCACCTGTAAAATGGGTATAACACAACCTTCTGCATAGGGCTGTGAGACCTGAATGAAATAATAATGATAAAGTACCTGGTACATCCTTAGTGTGACAGGTAAGATGCTAGCAATCCAACTTTTTCATTTTGTACACAAAGAAATGATATATTTCCCAGCCATCAGATTCTGGCCAATGATATATAGGCAGAAAATATAAACATCCAAGCCTATCCATGAAACTGTTCACACCCTCATAAGAGGTTAAGAAAAATTAAACACAAAGGGAGCCTCCTAGAAGAACAAAAGACCATGGAAAACAAAGAATAAGAGAGTTGTTTCCAGAACCAGGGTATAATCAAGGAAATTCTATGATACCTACCACAGAATTCTTCCAGAATTGCTACAGACAAGTTTCTGAAGGAACATCCCAACCTTGTTCCATCATTATCTACTGTATGTGTGTGTGTGTTTAGCATATAATTCTCTTATTTCATAAATTGCCAGGCTAAAACAAAAAAAATCACTATTATTGGACTTGATAGAAAGAACCATACAATACCAGGCTTCCTGAACTTTCAATTGGATGCAGAGACCTGGTGAGGGCACTTTGTGAGACTCCCTTGGTGAGTGAGTGAGTAATGTATGTGAAAGCAAGAGTGAAAAAGTGTTCTCAGTATCTAAAGGGCAGTACATGGTATAGACTTGCTAGATGGTCACCAATCCTGTCTCCCTCTTCTTGAGCACATGGAGGACTGCACTGCCCAGTGTACTTTGCAGTCGAGTTGGCACAATAAGAAGAGGTTCTGGCCAGTGCGATATTGTTTCAGATGATCATCCATAGTCTATGTGCTATGTAATAACAGCTTCAGATGACTAGTTAAGCAGCATAGAAAATGTAGTTTCTCAGTCACACTGGCTACATTTCTGGTGCTCCAGTACCCATATGCCTACTAGCTGCCATGTTGGATGGCATCAACTGGCCTTGGTCCCTGACTGCCTAGAGGAGGCAGGTACGAAGACCCAGAGAGTGGGGATCATGATGATGCTAATGGCTATGACAAATTTTATAGATTAAAAAATTAAGTAGAAATGACAGATGAACCTCTAGTTAAATAAGTAAGCGACTGGTGGATGAAATAAAACTATACACATAGCAGGGAGTTAGGGACAAAGAGAGTAATATTTGCTATTTTAATAGTAATGTTATTAATTATCTTTATACCAAAAATATATCATTTATCTTCTTTTTTTTTCTGCCTTCACTATCTTTTTTTATTTTTATTTTTTTTTTCATTTTTCTTTTATTATTCATATGGCATACAAGGCTTGGTTCATTTCTCCCCCTGCCCCCACCCCCTCCCTTACCACCCACTCCGCCCCCTCCCTCTCCCCCTCCTCAATACCCAGCAGAAACTATATTGCCCTTATTTCTAATTTTGTTGTAGAGAGAGTATAAGCAATAATAGGAAGGAACAAGGGTTTTTGCTGGTTGAGATAAGGATAGCTATACAGGGCATTGACTCACATTGATTTCCTGTGCGTGGGTGTTACCTTCTAGGTTAATTCTTTTTGATCTAACCTTTTCTCTAGTACCTGTTCCCCTTTTCCTATTGGCCTCAGTTGCTTTAAGGTATCTGCTTTAGTTTCTCTGCGTTAAGGGCAACAAATGCTAGCTAATTTTTTAGGTGTCTTACCTATCCTCACCCCTCCCTTGTGTGCTCTCGCTTTTATCATGTGCTCATAGTCCAATCCCCTTGTTGTGTTTGCCCTTGAGCTCATGTCCGCATATGAGGGAGAACATACGATTTTTGGTTTTTTGAGCCAGGCTAACCTCACTCAGAATGATGTTCTCCAATTCCATCCATTTACCAGCGAATGATAACATTTCGTTCTTCTTCATGGCTGCATAAAATTCCATTGTGTATAGATACCACATTTTCTTAATCCATTCGTCAGTGCTGGGGCATCTTGGCTGTTTCCATAACTTGGCTATTGTGAATAGTGCCGCAATAAACATGGGTGTGCAGGTGCCTCTGGAGTAACCTGTGTCACAGTCTTTTGGGTATATCCCCAAGAGTGGTATTGCTGGATCAAATGGTAGATCGATGTCCAGCTTTTTAAGTAGCCTCCAAATTTTTTTCCAGAGTGGTTGTACTAGTCTACATTCCCACCAACAGTGTAAGAGGGTTCCTTTTTCCCCGCATCCTCGCCAACACCTGTTGTTGGTGGTGTTGCTGATGATGGCTATTCTAACAGGGGTGAGGTGGAATCTTAGTGTGGTTTTAATTTGCATTTCCTTTATTGCTAGAGATGGTGAGCATTTTTTCATGTGTTTTCTGGCCATTTGAATTTCTTCTTTTGAGAAAGTTCTGTTTAGTTCACGTGCCCATTTCTTTATTGGTTCATTAGTTTTGGGAAAATTTAGTTTTTTAAGTTCCCTATATATTCTGGTTATCAGTCCATTGTCTGATGTATAGTTGGCAAATATTTTCTCCCACTCTGTGGGTGTTCTCTTCAGTTTAGAGATCATTTCTTTTGATGAACAGAAGCTTTTTAGTTTTATGAGGTCCCATTTATCTATGCTATCTCTTAGTTGCTGTGCTGCTGGGGTTTCATTGAGAAAGTTCTTACCTATACCTACTAACTCCAGAGTATTTCCTACTCTTTCTTGTATCAACTTAAGAGTTTGGGGTCTGATATTAAGATCCTTGATCCATTTTGAGTTAATGTTGGTATAGGGTGATATACATGGATCTAGTTTCAGTTTTTTGCAGACTGCTAACCAGTTTTCCCAGCAGTTTTTGTTGAAGAGGCTGCTATTTCTCCATCGTATATTTTTAGCTCCTTTGTCAAAGATAAGTTGCTTATAGTTGTGTGGCTTCATATCTGGATCCTCTATTCTGTTCCACTGGTCTTCATGTCTGTTTTTGTGCCAGTACCATGCTGTTTTTATTGTTATTGCTTTGTTTTATTGCATCGATGATCCATTCTTCATTAAGTAATGAGTTATTTAGTTTCCAGCTGTTTGCATGTTTTTTGTCTTTACTTTTGTTGTTGAGTTCTAATTTTACTGCATTGTGGTCAGAAAGTATGCATGGTATTATTTCTATTTTCTTATATTTGCTGAGGCTTGCTTTGTGGCCTAGGATATGATCTATTTTGGAGAAGGTTCCATGGGCTGCTGAGAAGAATGTATATTGTGTAGAGGTTGGATGAAATGTTCTGTAGACATCTACTAGGTCCACTTGATCTATTGCATATTTTAGATCTTGGATTTCTTTATTGAGTTTTTGTTTGGATGACCTATCTATTGATGATAATGGAGTGTTAAAGTCTCCCACGACCACTGTGTTGGCGTTTATATATGCTTTTATGTCTTTCAGGGTATGTTTGATGAAATTGGGTGCGTTGACATTGGGTGCGTACAGATTGATGATTATTATTTCCTTTTGGTCTATTTCCCCTTTTATTAGTATGGAATGTCCTTCTTTATCTTGTTTGATCAATGTAGGTTTGAAGTCTACTTTGTCAGAGATAAGTATTGCTACTCCTGCCTGTTTTCGGGGGCCATTGGCTTGGTAAATATTCTTCCAGCCTTTCATCCTAAGCATATGCTTATTTCTGTCAGTGAGATGAGTCTCCTGTAAGCAACAAATTGTTGGGTCTTCTTTTTTAATCCATTTTGTCAAACAGTGTCTTTTGATGGGTGAATTAAGTCCATTAACATTAAGTGTCAGTACTGATAGGTATGTGGTGATTCCTGCCATTTAGTTGTCTTAGTTGTTTGAAGGTTTGATTGTGTGTACCTAACTTGATGTTACTCTCTACTGTCTTGCTTTTCCTTATCCTGTGGTTTGGTGCTGCCTGCCTTTTCATGGTTAAGTTGGGTGTCACTTTCTGTGTGCAGGATCCCTTGCAGAATCTTTTGTAATGGTGGCTTTGTGGTCACATATTGTTTTAGTTTCTGCTTATCATGGAAGACTTTTATTGCTCCATCTATTTTGAATGATAGCTTTGCTGGGTAGAGTATCCTGGGGTTGAAGTTATTTTCATTCAGTGCCCGGAAGATCTCACCCCACGCTCTTCTTGCTTTTAATGTTTCTGTTGAGAAGTCTGCTGTGATTTTGATGGGTTTACCTTTGTATGTTACTTGTTTTTTCTCTCTTACAGCCTTCAATATTCTTTCCTTAGTTTCTGAACTTGTTGTTTTAATGATGATATGTCGTGGGGTAGTTCTATTTTGATCTGGTCTGTTTGGTGTCCTGGAGGCCTCTTGCATCTGTATGGGAATATCTTTCTCTAGATTTGGGAAATTTTCCATTATTATTTTGTTGAATATATTACGCATTCCCTTCGCTTGCACCTCTTCTCCTTCTTCAATGCCCATGATTCTCAAGTTTGGTCTTTTGATGGAGTCAGTGAGTTCTTGCATTTTCTTTTCACAGGTCTTGAGTTGTTTAATTAATAGTTCTTCGGTTTTTCCTTTAATTACCATTTCATCTTCAAGTTCTGAGATTCTGTCTTCTGTTTGTTCTATTCTGCTGGATTGGCCTTCCGTTTTGTTTTGCAGTTCTGTTTCGTTCTTTTTTCTGAGGTTTTCCATATCCTGGCAGTTTTCTTCTTTATTGTTGTCTATTTTTAACCTGAGTTCATTTATCCATTTATTCATTGTGTTCTCTCTTTCACTTTGGTGTTTATACAGTGCTTCTATGGTTTCCTTTATTTCTTCTTTTGCTTTTTCAAATTCTCTATTTTTGTTGTCTTGGAATTTCTTGAGTGTCTCCTGTACATTTTGGTTGACCCTATCCAGTATCATCTCTATAAAATTCTCATTGAGTACTTGTAGTATGTCTTCTTTTAAATTATTCTTGTAGGCTTCATTGGGTCCTTTGGCATAGTTTATCTTCATTTTGTTGGAGTCTGGATCTGAGTTTCTGTTCTCTTAATTCCCCTCTGGTTCCTGTACTAATTTTTTGCTGTGGGGAAACTGGTTTCCCTGTTTTTTCTGTCTTCCCGTCATTGTCCTTGGTGTTGTTACTGTCCCTGTACTGTGTGTAATTAAGTATTTTCTAGCTTGTAACAATAACAATGGTAATATTTAGCATGGAAGAGTGAGCTGAGATGCAAAGCAAGAAGTTAAAGAAAAGGGGAAAACAAATATACAGACAAGAGGGAGAAAGCAGAACAAGGTATCAGACAAGAGGGAGAAAGCAGAAGAAGGTATCAGACAAGAGAGTTTCAAAGGTATAAACAGGGAGTGTTAGTGTACTAATCAACAGTAAGCTGAACAGACATTAGAGAGACAGAGAGAGGATTGAAAATCAAAGATAAAAAAATAAAAAATAAGTAAATGAAAGTAATATCTATATATAAAAATGAATTAAAATAAAATGGAAAATAGAAAATTAAAAAAAAAAACAAAAAAATCAAAAAACTTCCAAGTTTATATGCAATGCAGTTTCAGTCTTAATAATTTGGGTTTCCATCTCAATCTCCAGTCCTGGAGTTGGTGCCTCAGATGTTGTTCTGTAGTTGTCTCATCAAAGGGGATGCATAAAGTAGAACAAAACTACACACTCACACTCACACACACACACACACACACAAACACACAGAAAAAAAAAAAAGCCCCACCAAGTGTCCCCAGTTCAAATGCAATACAGTTTCAGTAAGCTTTTCGGCTTGCAGGTGTAATTCGGTTGTTCTCTCATCAAAGGTAGGGAGAAAAAGAAAAAAAAGCGTCTGGAGACAGTTCTGAGAGTGGTATCTGCAACTGTGGCTTGCCTGCCTGCTGCTCTCAGCCTGTAGCTGGCGGCGTTATTTATGCAGATCTCTGGGGTGAGCTAGCACTCACCTGGTCCCACAGGCTTTGTTTGCTCAGAGTTCTCCTGTGCGGGAGCCTCTGCTACAGGCTTTCCCCTTTCCAAGCACTGGGAAAGGTGACACTGCCCCCACGTTGTCAGGCCTGCGTGTTTATGTACAGTTCATGTGGGAGGTGGGTCTTCCCCCCTCTCCTCTGAAGTTTTCCTCCCACTGCCACTTTCACAAGCTTTCCTGCTCCTGCTTACTGGGCGGTGCTGCTGCTCCTGCCGGCCACCATGTTTGTTTACAGTTCACATGGGAAGTGGGTCTTCCCTCCTCTCACAAGCTTCCCCGCTCCTGGTTGCTGGGCGTGCGCCCCGCTCCCGCCAGAGCCTCTGCGGCCCGCCTGGCTTGTTTATTTACAGTCCCAGGAAGGATTCCCTTCCCCCAATCTTCAGCGCTCAGGGCGCCCCACCCTCTTTCCAGCGTGTCTTAACTGTTCTTATTGCTTATTACTCAGTTTCTCTTTTTTTCCCGGGTGGAGGTCTGTCTGTCCAGGGGGCTATGCTGCTCTGGCCCAGGCTTGTCTGTGGGAGTACCGCAGTACTGCGAAGCTCACCTGGTCTGCGTCTTCCCAAGCCATATGGGCGCCAGCCACTGACGGCCCCGGGGGCCCTCCTTGTTTCTCCATTTAACGTGAAGTGGAGATTCTCTGCACCGGCTGGAGATGTGGAGGGGTCAAAGTTATGCCTTTTCTCGGTGAATATGCCTGCAAAGTGTGTCTCCAGTGTCTCTCCAAGATTTCACTATAGGAGGGTCGCTTTCTGCTTCCTACCTCTAGCTGCCATCTTGGAATCTCCCCATTTATCTTCTTATGGTTCATAAAAAGTGCCATGAAAACAAGTCAGCAGACTTTCCTGACTTCTAGACTATCCCCTCAGAAATCATATTAACACACTTGAATTATGCTCTCTATGAAGGAAGAGTGTGTAAATCATAGGCAAACTTCACAGCCTGTTGAAACAAATTCCTAATCAATGAGGTTCTGGGATGGCTACAAAAGTACTTTTAGAAATATTGAATACTACCTAAATTATGATTAGGGCCAAAGGGTGCCTGTGTGACTGAAAGATTAACTGTGAGACTTATAAAAATTGTTTCCAGCCCCAACACGATAGAATCAAGTTAGAATATTTTGTAAAATATTTGGAAGGAAACAAGGTAGTATTTTCCTAAAGAAAAAATAATCCACCATAATTTTCTGCCTGAACATATTACCTTTCCTTGTTTTGTTTCTTAAACACTTCTCCAAAACAATCTCAAAGTAATAGCATCAATCATGACATTAGCTTCCTCTCCAATGTCTACAACAAGGTCAAATAGCCATGTTAGTCTAGAGTCATGGGTGCTGCTTGTCTTTGTTTTTAATATAAGGGTATGTGTTTATATCTGTTTTATGTGACATTGATTTCCTTTTTTAAGATTTTGGCTTCCACACATCTGCAGATCCATACATTTTCCTATACATACAAAGATATCACACTGGTAACATGTTGAGGGGAAAGGCAAACAATATGGTTCTACCAACATCTATATGACTGTAGAAAACTCACTGAATATTTCAGGAACTTGTTCTGCTCTACCTGGAACATCTAGACAGTGTTAGGGTCCAATAAAACTTATGAAATGTAAGTGAATCAAAGTGCCTATTGGTATGGTTTATTTTAACTCAATTCACCTTTGGTGACATGCAACAGGAACTCATAAAAACCATATAGAATACTAACCCACGTTTCCAGAACTGGTCCAGTCACCATCCTATTTCTCTACTTTGATTTTCTTTTGTATCACTTGACCTTGTTGTGTTTTCCACCTTAGCTTAGCTCTGTCACTGATAAACGATTTCCTCCAATCTACCCCTCAGAATTCATTTTGAGCTCATTACCTGACATCTTGCTTTTTACCAAATAGTAATATTTGATCTTTGGAATAAACATACATTGTGACACCTTCTTGATTATGATATAAAAAGCTTAATTCTCCCAGTGATACAGAACAAGCCAGTTTTGAATACAAGGCCCATGCATCACGAAGAAGCTCCTCCTTGCAAAATGGAAAAAGTTACTTCCTTTACTGTCTAGTCACTTTAATATAGGTTTTTTCCTCTGACAAACATAGAATGAATGAAATGAGCTTGTTCCCTCTTCCACATGGCAGTCATTCAAACAGTAAAAATTAGTAATTATGTTCAATCTAAAACTCTTCTTAAAAATTTTTTTTCAATCGTCTTATAGGACATAGTTTTTATCTTCCTGATCAGTTTGAGTACATTAAAGTAAAATTGAACAACAAAACCTACCATATCAAAGTCAAATTGGAGCCAGAAAACTGGAGGAGAGTATTGCAACATATATCACAGATAAAAGTCAATATCTCTAGTATGAGAAAATGAATCAAAGAGTTGAAAAAAAGATAGGAAATATACAAAATAAAATATATAAAATGACCCTCAAATACATGAAAAGATGTTTCCCTCATACTTAGGGTTTATACAAATTAAATTGATGTAAATTAAATCATACTTAACTACTATTTCTCATCTTTTGGAAAGGTTAAAAGTTAAAAAATTAAAGGAAATACTTTGGTGATGCCATGTATAAATACACACTCATATACTTATTGGTGGAAGTATGAGCTGGTGCAATTCTTTTGGAGGAGAATTTGGCAGTACACAATAAAAATTAGATACACCTATACCTATTAACTCAGCAAAAATGTTAAAAACAATTGCTAAGAAGAAAGAATAAAAGGAATACAAATAGGTAAAGAAACTGTCAAAATATCCCTATTTGCAGATGATATGATCCTATACCTTAAAGACCCAAAAAACCCTACTCAAAAGCTCCTAGACACCATCAATAGCTATAGCAAGGTAGCAGGATATAAAATCAACATAGACAAAACATTACCATTTCTATACACTAATAATGAACAAACTGAGAAAGAATATATGAAAATAATTCCATTTACAATAGCCTCAAAAAAAAAATCAAATACCTAGGTGTTAACTTAACAAAGGATGTGAACGACCTCTACAAGGAAAACTATAAACTCCTGAAGAAAGAGATTGAGGAAGACTACAGAAAGTGGAGAGATCTCTCATGCTCATGGATTGGTAGAATCAACCTAGTAAAAATGTCTATACTCCCAAAAGTAATCTACATGTTTAATGCAATTCCCATCAAAATTCCAATGACATTCATTAAAGAGATTGAAAAATCTACTGTGAAATTTATATGGGAACACAAGAGGCCACAAATAGCCAAGGGAATACTCAGTCAAAAGAACAATGCTGGAGGTATCACGATACCTGACTTCAAACTGTATTACAAAGCAATTAACAATAAAAACAGCATGGTACTGGCACAAAAACAGACAAGAAGACCAGTGGAACAGAATAGAGGACCCAGATATGAAGCCACACAACTATAACCAACTTATCTTAGACAAAGGTGCTAAAAATACATGATGGAGAAAAGACAGCCTCTTCAAGAAAAACTGCTGGGAAAACTGGTTAGCAGTCTGCAAAAAACTGAAACTAGATCCATGTATATCACCCTATACCAAGATTAACTCAAAATGGATCAAAGATCTTAATATCAGACCACAAACTCTAAAGTTGATACAGGAAAGAGTAGGAAATACTCTGGAGTTAGTAGGTATAGGTAAGAACTTTCTCAATGAAACCCCAGCAGCACAGCAACTAAGAGATAGCATAGATAAATGGGACCTCATAAAACTAAAAAGCTTCTGTTCATCAAAAGAAATGGTCTCTAAACTGAAGAGAACACCCACAGAATGGGAGAAAATATTTGCCAGCTACACATCAGAAAAAGGACTGATAACCAGAATATATAGGGAACTTAAAAAACTAAATTCTCCCAAAACTAATGAACCAATAAAGAAATGGGCAAGTGAACTAAACAGAACTTTCTCAAAAGAAGAAATTCAAATGGCCAAAAAACACATGAAAAAATGCTCACCATCTCTAGCAATAAAGGAAATGCAAATTAAAACCACACTAAGATTCCACCTCACCCCTGTTAGAATAGCCATCATTAGAAACACCACTAACAAAGGTTTTGGTGAGGCTGTGGGGAAAAAGGAACCCTCTTACACTGTTGGTGGGAATGTAGACTAGTACAACCACTCTGGAAAAAAATCTGGAGGCTACTTAAAAAGCTAAACATTGATCTACCATATGATCCAGCAATACCACACTTGGGGATGTACCCAAAAGAATGTGACTCAGGTTACTCCAGAGGCACCTGCACACCCATGTTTATTGCAGCACTATTCACAATAGCCAAGTTATGGAAACAGCCAAGATGCCCCACTACTGATGAATGGATTAAGAAAATGTGGTATTTATACACAATGGAATTTTATGCAGCCATGAAGAAGAATGAAATGTTATCATTCTTAGGTAAATGGATGGAATTGGAGAACATCATTCTGAGTGAGGTTAGCCTGACCCAAAAGACCAAAAATCATGTTCTCCCTCATATGTGGACATTAGATCAAGGGTAAACACGACAAGGGGATTGGACTTTGATCACATGATAAAGCGAGAGCAAACAAGGGAGGTATGAGGATAGGTAAGACACCTAAAAAACTAGATAGCATTTGTTGCCCTCAATGCAGAGAAACTAAAGCAGATACTTTAAAGCAACTGAGGCCAATAGGAAAAGGAGACCAGGAACTAGAGAAAAGGTTACATCAAAAAGAATTAACCTAGAAGGTAACACACATGCACAGGAAATTAATGTGAGTCAACTCCCTGTATAGCTATCCTTATCTCAACTAGCAAAAACCCTTGTTCCTTCCTATTATTGCTTATATTCTCTCTTCAACAAAATTAGAGATAAGGGCAAAATAGTTTCTGCTGGGTAGCGAGGGGTAAGGGGGGGTAAGTTAGGGAGTGGGGGGTGGGGGGAAGGGAGGGGGTGGGGGGAAGGGGGGAGAAATGACCCAAACATTGTATGCACATATGAATAAAATAAAAAATAAAAATAAAATAAAAACAATTGCTGGAACTAGTTCTAGGAATTTAAAATCACATCTTCATTAATATGAAAAATGCATTTTGTATAAGATTATTCATTACAATATTGCAACTGAACAGCATTGGAAACAAATTAGAATTACAGCAAAGTGATTGAATAAATAGGCACATCCACCTAGTATAGTATTATGCAGCTGTTTTTTTTTTTGTTTGTTTGTTTGTTTTTTAAAAAGGATGAGGGCGTTATCCATGAACTAATATAGAGTACCTTTTTTTTTTTTGCTGTGCCAGGGCTTGTACTCAGGGCATACACCTTGAGCTACCCCATCAGCCCTTTTTGTGTTAGGTATTTGCGAGATAGGGTCTTGCGAGCTATTTGCCCAGGCTGGTTTCGAACTGCGATCTTCCTGATCTCTGCCTCCTGAGTAGCTAGAATTATAGGCGTGAGCCACCAGCACCTGGCTAGAATACTTTTTTTTAAAAAAGTTTTTACACTTTATTAGTCCTTGTGAAAAATTGCCATTGTAGAGTCTTTATTCCTTTGGCTTTTTGCCAGCACCAACATTGGCTTTTGCAGTCCCCCTGACTTTCTTCATTCTATTTTTTCATTCTCTCACTGTTTCCTTGAGTCTTTTTCTTTTTACACATGCATGTGTTGCAAGTCTGTGTTTGGGTTCATTTTGCTTTGCATGACCCAGAGAACCACAAATCATGCCAAAGCCAGTGGTCTTTCCACCATCAAAATGGGTTCTGAATCCAAATACAAAAAAATGACACCTGGCATGGTCTTGTACATTTTTGCTGTTTTTTCCTGAATTTCCACCTTAGATACTGTTGCCTTTCCAGGATGAAGGATATTGAAGACCATTTGCTTCCTCTGAAGTAGTGGGTTGGTCATGAACTTCCTGGTCCAGACAGTTACTGTGTCATTCATGATGGCGGGTGATCCTTAGACAACCAGCTAGGAAAAGAGGACAATTCTCTGATGGCCAAACATATCAACACCTGCATTTTTTTCCCTTGCAGTTACTATGGTTTGAACTCAGGGCTTCATACATGCTAGGCAAATGATCTACCACTGAGTCATCCCTTTAGTCCTAAAGTATTTTTTAGAATAAAATGTTAGGTGAATACAGGCACCCTGCATAGAAATGTTGAGAGTATCTACTTCAAGTGTGAGAAAGGAAAAATAAGAAAATACACTGGAGCTGAAAACCGATAGTTCACGCCTATAATCCTAGCTACTTGGGAGGCTGAGATTGAGAAGATCACTGTTTGAGACCATCGCAGACAAATTATTATCTCCAAAGTAATGAGAGCAAAATGGACTGGAGGCATGGCTCAAACGGTAAAGAGCCTGCTTTGCAAACTCAAAGCATTGAGTTTGAGCTCCAGACCCACCAAAATAAATAAAGAATTAAATTAAATGCACATGAATTTGCTCATAAACTAGAAACACCAAGGTTGGTCACCTACAGATGGTAAGTGAACGCAGAATGAAAACAAATGGGAAAGGGCTACAAGGGATTGGGGAAGTGAAAATATTTGAAGGAAGAAATATGATTTTTAGTACTATAGTAATGTTTTATATACTCAAAGAATAGGTAAATAATTAAAACTAAGTCAGTGAGGTAGAAGACCCAAATCTACCCAAAATTCTATTACGAACACCATAACCACAATGAAGAGGTGGTGGTGGTGGTGGATGACAGCAGTCTCTTACATGTTTTGTCTAAGGCCAAAGACAAAAGAAAAATCATACACAAATATTGTTCTTTAGTCAATCGGTTTGTTTCTACAGGGTTATGGATTAGCTATTCTGAAACTATGTTGTATATTCCATGTAATGCCAACTATATTGTGGATAATGGGAACTAGGTTGTTTTGTCAGTGAAAGGAGTTATTAATAAAGAAAGCTGGAAGGCTAGGCTAGTCCTTGTAGAGGCTGGAGGCAGAAGCAGCTATAAGCTCAAAGTTTAAAATACATATATAAGTAGATGGATATAAATATAGTTGTAGGGTGTGTGTGTATTTGTAAACATATTTTGTAACTTTTTCTTTTTTTTTTGGTAGTACTGGAGTTTGAACCTAGGGCCTTACACTTTCTAGGCAGGTGCTCTACATTATGGGCACACCCTTGGCTCTACTATGCTTTAGTTATTTTTCAGATAGAGTTTTGCATTTTTGCTTGTGCAAACTTCAGACTATGATCCTTATACTTACAACCTCCCATATAGCTGGGATTATAGGTTGGTGCCACCATGCCATCTTATTTATTAAGACACGGTCTTGCTGACTTTTTGCCCAGGCTGCCCTCAAACCATGATCCTCCTGATGTCTGCCTCTGGAGTAGCTGAAGGGTGTGTACCACTCCATTGCTTTGTCTTCTAAGAGGGTCTAGGAGCAATTGTGCCTCCAAACCAATGAGCATTGCAATGAGTATATCTGATGTCCATTCTCTGGAAAAATGATCCATTTTAATAAAACACAATTTGTCAATTTGTCAATAAAAGGAACCAGGACTCCTTTTAAAAATGGGTATATTCTAGGTCCCAGGTAGGGAAAGTAAGAGCATCTGGAAGTATTTTGTGGTGCCAGATATTAGTAAATGCTCAAAATACAATAGGAACACATCAAAGGTACATGCGAGCCAGTTGAATGAGCTTGTAATGATCCAATCTAGATAGTTTTGAGCAGCAAAGCAAATCATAATGTTGGATTATTACTCATAGAAGAAAATAAAATCTGTATTTCATCACAGATATAGGTGAATAATTGAATAAATAAGTAGTGGTGAAAGGAAGATCTGCTTTGTATTAGACTCCAATTAATAAGTATATAAGGAATTCTGGAGATAAAAGATCACCATTTGGCAAATGCCACAGTGACAGTTGTTCAGTTTAGAACCATCAATGGAAGCTAAAATCAATAGAGTGATGTATGACATTTACAGTCTCAGAGTGTCTCACCATATGACATTTACTTGTTACAAAGAGAAATAGAATGAAGGAGCTTGCAGACATGACCTCTTCAGTGGTCAAAGATAACAGAGGCAGTAATGGACAAATTAACATTCCAGCTTGGAATGGAGTTGGACGACTGACCTGTCATTATATCATGTGGATTAAGTGCTGGAATTGTGCAGGTCAGATCTGCAAATGCACCTGCCTCAATAGCAGCATTCTGATATGATGCATGAGAAGGACACAAGATAACTTCTA